>NC_091214.1:9283870-9583870 GCF_040958095.1 Procambarus clarkii | reverse complement strand
AAGGTCAAGCTGCTGCTAGTCTACCACTCAGAAAATCCACGCGTGTTCAAGGCGTGTAAAGTGTACAAGGCGCGACTGAATGTGATGTGGAGGTCCAATAAGAAATCATGGGTCACGCGGATATTCTTCACTGAATGGATCAATGATGTTTTTGGCCCTTCAGTGAGGAAATATCTTGAAGAGAAACAGTTGCCACTCAAGGCCTTGCTTGTGCTCGATAATGCTCCTGCACATCCTCCACAGATGCGAGATGAATTGTATCCCGAAAATCAGTTCATCACCATCAAGTTCCTTCCTCCCAATACCACTCCACTCCTCCAATCTATGGACCAGAAAGTCATTGCAAACTTTAAGAAACTCTACATGAAGGCCTTGTTGGGGAGGTGTGTTGATGTGACCAACAATACAGGGCTGACCCTCAAAGAATTCTGGAAGACCCGGAAGTCTTCTAGTGGATGATATTGTTGCTGTGGGGCAAACTTTGGGTCTGGAGTTGGATGCTGCTGATGTGCAGGAGTAAGTGGAGAAGCACAGTGAGGAACTGACCACTGAGGAACTCCTGGAACTTCAGAAGAACATTAATCAAGAGGAGGCACAAGAGTTCTCATCAGGGGAGGAGGAGGTACGGGAGGATGCTGCTGCCTCTTCAAGTGAGATCAGGGAAGAGTTGGGAATGTTTGAAAAGGTGACAGCATTCTTGGAAAAGTTGCCCTGATAAAGCAGTAACAACCCGGTGTGTGAACATGTTTAATGACAATTTGCTGTCTTGTTTTAGGAACATCCTAAAACAAAGACAAAAGCAATTGTCAATAGATACGTTCTTTGCAAAAGTAGAGAAAAGAAGAGCCAGAGATAGTGAACCACAACCCGGTCCCAGTGGGGTGAAAATCCCAAGAAGAGAGAGCCCGTCTGACTCAGAGGTGGATTCTCCTTCCACACCATAACCCCTCTCCTCCTTCCCACCTCCCCATCGTCTCCCTCAAGCCAGCAACGACTCTTCATAAGGTAAAGTAAACATTAAAACAGTACAACAAAACATTTATAATTACATGTGCAGTATTATATTTACATAAAAAAAATGTCATACAAGTATGGATGTTTTTGAGAGTGGAACGGATTAAATTTATTTCCTTTATTTTAAATGGGGAAATTTGTTTCTTAAGCTATATTTCCTATATTTCCAGGTAACGAGCTCAGTGCCAGAACGGATTAAACTTGTTAATAGAGGTTCCACTGTACATACAATATAATACATCATACAATACTATCATACATTCTGCTTTATCACTCAATACATCATTTATATTGCAAATGTATATGTCAATTTCTCTCATACAAATGTTACCATCTGAGATGAGTGTATAGAGCATGATTACTGTGAGAGCCAGGTAACCATAATCATTACCCTGTGTTGTAACAGTCCGCAAGTCAGGACAACTCCGGAACCTCACAATGAACCCAGAATGGAAAAGATGATCCAAACTCTAAGGAAGAAGGATCCATTATGGAGGCGTAATCCGGGTTGCATAGGAGGTAAGCCACAATGACCGTCAGTAGTTTCAAAGCGTTATATGACAAAGAGTGCTGGGAAGACGGGACACCACGAGCGTAGCTCTCATCCTGTAACTACACTTAGGTAATTATACTTAGGTAATTACAATGGCCTCACGCACCACATGAGGCAGGATGTGGGAGGCCGAAAACCTCTGGAAGGATGGGACCGAAGAACCCAAGGGAGAACGGAACCAAACTCAGAAAGGAATTGACACCAAATCCAACTCGTACGAGGACGGAGGAAAAGAAAACACAGGAGCCAGAGGCGCACAATCTTGCCAGTTCCCATCAGCCACAGTACTGGGGTGTTGATAACAGGCACGGGGGTCTAAGGCTTCCCCTTCCCCTCCCGGGAAGGGGGGGGGGGAGAGTGTGCAGACAGCAGTGTGGTGACGTCATGCTCGTTTGCTCGTTTTCATTTATGGAGTTCTGTCCACTAGTTCGGCTTTCAGTAGCAATATTTTAACCAGAATAGGGGTTTGTTTTGGGGGCGCTTACCTTTCTGGGTGCCTGACCCAGTCGATGGCAGACATACAATGCTTCCAATTACATGGGTGATTTCTATAGGCCATCGCTCCTCGTGCCTCTCCAAAGGGACCAGATTCTGACTCGTGGTCCCCGGTAGGCCTAGAACTCCATGTGCATTGACTGATGCCATGGTCTAATACATTCATATCAGCCCGATTACCTCCGGGGAGCCGAAGGGGCTCCTCCCAGAAAATAACATGATGTTTAACAGGGATAAATTCCAGGTACTCAGGTACAGTAAAAAACCAGTGTTGAGTGTAATGAAACGCCATTTTCTGGGCGAGTCCCTACGGCTCCTCAGAGCTATCCAGGCTGATATGGATATCACTAACTTTGGCATCAGTCGATGTAGGCGGAGTTCTAGGCCTACTGGGGCCCACAAACCAGAACCTGGCCCGCCTCAGAGAGGCAAGAGGAGCAATTACCTATATGCCAAGCCATTCTTATAGAAATGTACGTGTGATTTTGGAGCATTCTATATCTGCCATCGACCGGGAAAGGCACCCAGAAAGGTAAGCGCCCCAAAACAAACCCTTATTCTGGTTAAAACGACGAAAATAGACAAACGAGTAGACAGAACTCCCCAAATGATAACAAGCAAACGAGCATGACATCACACGAGCCGCGCTGCATGTCTGTGCAGCTACCCCCCTCCCTTAGAGGAGGAAGGGGAGAGCCCCAGATCCCTGTGCCAGCGCTCCACACCCCAGTTCTGAGGCTGGATATCAAAATATGCAAAAACCGCCGACAGGAGGGAGGGAGGGTTGCCGGGAAGCAACTCACCCAGAAAATGGCGTTTCATTACATTTAATGCAAGTTTTCTGCAGAGCCCTATGGCTCCCCAGAGCTATTTCCCCAAAGTTGAAAAAGAAAGAGGACTTACCCTGGAGGCAGTCGGTGCTCCACATCCCAACACGAAGTCGAGACATGCTGCAGCCGCCGACCCAAAGTGACACAGGCCCGACTAGGCCTAAGAACGTTAATGAGGTAGTGTGCAGCCACGATCCTGTTCGACCGCCAAAAATCCCGTGCCCGAATGTCAGCCCAGGACATATTACCAAAAACGACAGCAAGTACAGCAAACTTATAAACTTCATGGGCACGGAGATAGACCGCAGGCTGGCTAGACTTAGTACCCTTGCAGACGACCTGAGAGACTTGTACTCGCAAACAGGGAAGAAGGAAAACCAGATCAACCCAAAGTGAGTCCCTGGACACACAAGCCATGGCGCGCAAATAATGGCGAGCCGACACAACACAACCGACACAACACCACATGATGCACCCCTCCAGACTGACCAACCAAGCATCAACAACCCAAGGACCCCTTCAGAAAGCAGCAGTCTCAATCTTCGCCAGAAATAAAGGAGACGGCTGCAGACGAGCAAACATATCACCAAGACCAAAAGAGCAGAAACTCCTGCACCGGAGAAGAGCATTAACCACTGTGATACTCGCCTTCCAAATACAGCAACCCCCCCACCCCCCTCCCCAGGAATGTGAGCAGGAAATAAATTCTCTGGATTTTATTTTTTAAGTGTTAAAACCCCTTGCCTGATTACAGAAATGTGGAAAAACTCAAAATTGTACTTACTTTGGCCACAATGGGGTCCGTAAATTGGCACGGATGTCATCAATCCTTGGTCACCCGTGACATACGCTCCGAGGGACAGTAGCGCGCTCGGTTCAAGATGAGCTAGTTGCCACATATATATTTTTGTTAATGTTTTGCGCACAGTTTCATATACATTTTTTTTGTTTTTTTCTTGCCAATCCTACGTATAATGAACATGTACACTATATTATGGCAGTAGAACATCTGTACTGTCCAAAGACACTATGTTACGTGCATCACACACGAGTTCACATATCTTGCACATATTTCCAAAGTATCATGCTAATTTATGATTACAGTATATCCAAGTGAGAAACCAACCTAGCGCGTTGCAACAACCTAAACCGAGCTTGCAACGCAGATGCTGCCTGTACTTTGAACAGTAATAACATCAGGAGAGTACTGGAGAACAAGCAGAGAATAACTTGCAATACTCCAGGTCAAGGTGTCAGTGACCCAACAGGCAGCATGACGAAGGTGAAAGTGGCGACAGTCACCCAGAGACAAGGGCACAGCAACCAACAATCCCGTACAAGACGGGTTGGAACCAGGAAGACACATTCAATGGTCCACCGGGCCCGCAACCCGTTCTCACACAAGACAGCACATATATGAGTTAATGCTAAAAGTCAATACAGGCATACCTCAGAATAAGAGTTTAATCCGTTCCTGGAGACGCCTCGCCTTCCGAAAACTCGCATTCCGAAGTTAATTTCCCCATAAGAAATAAAGGGAAATGAATTAATCCGTTCCTGACTACCCCAAAAACCCCACATCAAACTAAATTTTTATACCTAATTTACCTAATTCATCTAAATAAACCTACATAACTGTGTTCCAGTTATTACTTACCTTGCTGTCGAGTGCTGTAGGCGTATGGAAGATGGTGAGGAGGGGGGAGGAGGAGAGGAGTTACTGTTTGGAAGGGGAGTCCCCTTCCATAATCACATCACATAACCCCATGCCTTGTAACACTATGGATACCACTTCTCTTTCTAAATTTTTCAAACCAGCCCCTGCTTGCCTTAAACTCTTTCTTATCTGCATCACTCGTTGCAGGGGTATTCTTTAGAAGGTCTTCGTGCAACACCCTGGCTTTCTCACAAATAATGGCCTCCGAAACACTATCACCCCTCAACTCCTTGTCGTGTATCCAAATTAATAACAACTTTTCCACTTCTTCAAGTATTTGTGGTCTTTGTGCCGTTAATGTTCTTACTCCTTTTGCCACTTTAGCACCCATAATCTTATTTTTCTTCTTAAGTATAGTGCATATTGTTGATGTGGCTTTGTTGTACTACCTACAAAGTTCAACAACACGTGTACCGTTCTCATGCTTCCGAATGATCTCTTGTTTCTCCTCTATTGTCATCCTCACATGAGCTTTCTGGCCTTTATCCTTACCACTGGCTTTCTTGGGACCCATGGTGAGATATATAATAACAAATTGTATAGACAAATCACCAAAAATCCAACAAAACACTGAAAATCCGCGAGAAGAATTGATATGGGGGTAGTCACTGAGCGCGAGACAATAATAAACTGAAAGGCAGCGGGGCGGAGGGGCGACGAACGCGCTAGGTCGGCTGTACGCGTATCAACAAACTCGCGTCCAAACTCGCCTCCCGAAGTAACCCTCGCCTTCTGAGACAAATTTTTGGAGTAAATACACCTCGCCTTCCGAAAACCTCGCATACAGGGACAATAGCATTCCGAGGTACCACTGTATGTTGAATGTGAATTAGTACACATGTGATATATTCCCAGTTACCTTTTTTTCCAAGGCCCAAACTCTTCCTCACGTACCAATTTACGTCTCACAGTACCCGTCCATCAACATAGATAGCAGAATAGTCGTGACTGGTTCAATTATAATGAAAATTTTAGTTTTCAGGTCACACATGGATTGTGAAATTTACCTACAATTGTCCATGCTCTTAGAATATTACAGATCAGCTACATCCTATTGAAGGCTCGTAGTTTTGTTTTCAGAAATATTAGTTGTTCTTAGTAAATTATAATAAGCACTATAAATTATTACATAGAATAACAGTGCTTCACCAATCAATATTATATACCATAGTTTGTGCTTTAAAAATCTTTAAAGAATGTTTTGTAGGAACGCTAACAGAAAACGATGTTACGTTGGAATGTCTATGGGGTCAACTACAGCAAACAGGATGGTATGGTGTCTACTATACCAACTATAGAATGGGTATATTGTCCACTACCACCTGTTAGGTGGGTAAGGGGTCCAATACCACCCACAGGATGGGTATGGGGAGGTCACATTCACCCACAGGATGGGTATGGGGATCACATCCACCCACAGGAAGGGTATGGAGTCCAATACCATCCACGGGATGTGGATGGCATCCACTACCACCCACAGGATGGCTATGGGGCTCCAACCACCCATAGAATGGGTATGGGGTCCAATAACACCCACTGGATGTGTATAACGTCCATTGCTGCCCACAGGATGAGTATAGGGTCCAGTATCGCCCACAGGATTAGTATATAGGGTCCACTGCCGCCCACAGGGTCGGTAAAGGGTCCACTACTGCCCACAGGGTTGGTAGGGGGTCAACTGCCGCCCACAGGGTCGGTAGGGGGTCCACTACCGCCCACAGGGTCGGTAGGGGGTCCACTACCACCCACAGGGTTGGTAGGGGGTCCACTGCCACCCACAGGGTCGGTAGGGGTCCACTGCCGCCCACAGTGTCGGTAGGGGGTCCACTACCAACACAGGGTCGGTAGGGCGTCCACTGCCGCCCACAGGGTCGGTAGGGGGTCCACTGCCGCCCACAGGGTCGGTAGGGCGTCCACTACCGTCCACAGGGTCGGTAGGGCGTCCACTACCAACACAGGGTCGGTAGGGCGTCCACTGCCGCCCACAGGGTCGGTAGGGGGTCCACTGCCGCCCACAGGGTCGGTAGGGGGTCCACTTCCGCCCACAGGGTCGGTAGGGCGTCCACTACCGTCCACAGGGTCGGTAGGGCGTCCACTACCGTCCACAGGGTCGGTAGGGGGTCCACTGCCACCCACAGGGTCGGTAGGGGGTCCACTGCCACCCACAGGGTCGGTAGGGGGTCCACTGCCGCCCACTGGGTCGGTAGGGGGTCCACTGCCGCCCACAGGGTCGGTAGGGCGTCCACTACCATCCACAGGGTCGGTAGGGGGTCCACTGCCGCCCACAGGGTCGGTAGGGCATCCACGGCCACCCACAGTGTGGATAGGGGGTCCACTACCGCCCACAGGGTCAGTAGGGGGTCCACTGCCGCCCACAGGGTCGGTAGGGGGTTCACTGCCGCCCACAGGGTCGGTAGGGGGTCCACTGCTGCCCACAGGGTCGGTAGGGGTTCCACTACCGCCCACAGGGTTGGTAGGGGGTCCACTGCCACCTCAGGGTCAGTAGGGGGGTCCACTACCGCCTACAGGGTCGGTAGGGGGTCCACTGCCGCCCACAGGGTCGGTAGGGCGTCCACTACCGCCCACAGGGTTGGTAGGGGGTCCACTGCCACCCACAGGGTTGGTAGGGGGTCCACTGCTGCTTCAGGGTCGGTAGGGGGTCCACTGCTGCTTCAGGGTCGGTAGGGGGTCCACTGCCGCCCACAGGGTTGGTAGGGGGTGCACTGCCGCCCACAGGGTCAGTATGGGGTCCACTACTGCTCACAGGGTCGGTAGGGGGTCCACTACCGCCCACTATCTCAGAGTGCACTCCTGGCATTGAACGCACATAGTAGTGACACCCATAAAATAGTCAGTGATATTCGAATGAATGTTTTAGCTGCTAAAGAAAACAGATTTGAAATTAAATTCCTATGGAATTTGCCATCAACATGTGATGGCAACATGCCATCACATGTTGGCATCTCAAGGCATGACACTGTTGATATGCTTGCAAAGACAGCCTGTAGAAAACCAGTGGTAGAAATTGATATGGGTGTTTCATTAGCAGTGACAAAGAGAATACTTAAACAAATATCTAATGAAGAGCTCACCGACTTAACAAATTCACAAAGACCTGAAAGTTGTAGCATTAAATATTATGATAGATATCGTGAGGAGACATTCACATATGGGACTAAAAGAACAAGAACCTGGCAATGTGATGTTATAGTGGCCAGAATTCACCTGGAATATAGACGTATCTGGCAGCTTTCTCAAAACCCAAATGTCAAGTACACAATGTGTCAACTTTGTGAAAGAGAAAACATGCACTCTCTTGAACATTATATTGTAAAATGTCCCATATTGTCTGACTTTTGCCCTCCTGGGCTGAGGTATGCTGAACTGTGTAATTACTATATGAGTACTGGAACACTTGATGATATATTGGACTTGTATCCAAGATTGACCATGTAATGTATTATTTATACAATGTATGTATGTGATGTAACTATATAACCTGAGCTTGTAAAAGCACCTTAATCACCTTCAGTGATTAAGTGCTTAATTGCACACTAGTTTCTCTGTCAGCTATCTCACCCTGTCAGAGTAAAAGAGACAAATGTATGTGAATGCATGTGTGTGTATATATGCATGTATATATGTATATGTACATATATATGTGTGTGTATGTATATGTATGTGTATAAAGTACATGTGGAAGCTGATCAGAATTGCATTTCACCTTTGTAAATGCACATTAATGACACTTCGAACACTTTATGTAGGGCATACGTAAATCTGTGTATCTACGTATTTACGTATGTAGGTTAGCTTAGCATTTTAAAAGTACCGAATCACCTTCTGTGGTTGATTGTTCAATAAATCCCTGAACTATATGTTTTGTTCTGATCCATAATGGAAACTGACCCAACTATGGGATGGGTTAACCCAAGTATCGCGTTTCCAAAAGGGTCGCCCATGTTGGAAAAGACGAACGCCGAAAGAATATTGTTGAAAACATCTTGATGACTTATTAAACCAAAATTATTTATTAGTCAGTAGAAAGACAAAAACACGATCTATCTGTAAAACCTCTACCAGACAAATATTTAAAGTAAAACCGAAGATATTTGTAGTTTTATAAAAGGGGCAGTTTTCATCGCTCGTCGAGCTCGAAAACCGCAGCATTCATCTCAGAACCATGCCTATTTCACGCAGATTCCTTAATAAACGTAAGAGTTTTATATGTCACAAGAAAGATAGAAATATAAGCTTCATTCTAAATACCTTACCACGAGCATATTTAAATTTAAAGCGAAGACACATGTACTTTTATAATAGCCGAGCTCCGACCCCGGACAGATCGATCGACCGAGCAACTCTCTCTCAGAACAATGTTTATTTCACGTGAATTTGTTAATAAACATATATGTTTTATATGTCTCAAGAAAGGCAGACATATAAGCTTCACTTTAAACACTTTACCATAGACATATTTAAAGTTTTAATGAAGATACATGTATTTTAAAAATTACGGAGCTCCCACCCCGTAAAACTGATCGACAGAGCAACTCTCTCTCAGATCAATGTTTATTTCACATAAATTCGTTAATAAACACAAATGTTATATATGTCTTAAGCAAGATAGAAATATGAGCTTCATTTTAAATACATTACAATAGACATATTTATAGCTCAAGTGAAGATACATATGTTTTCATAGTAGCGCTCAGTAGCTTGTCGGGCATGGAGTGCAGACGCCTACGCACTTGCCAATACAGTATCCACTCAATTTAACGGCCTCTTTTATACCGATCTGCCGGTATTAACGACCGGTTTGGGAGCCCAGTATCTAGAGCCTGCTATACTGGTCTGCGGTCGATATTACCGACAGTCAGTATTGGGTTTGTTGTGGCATCAGCGTCCCCTCACATGGCGACCAGGCCGCCACCGACCTGGATCGTCCAGAGTCATATATTACATCTTAATTTTCTTTTAAAATGATTCACTTTAATGAAGAAAATTGTAAATTATTAATAAAATATTTTGAAACAGTTTTTATTAAGCAAAAGTCTTTGTTTTCTTATTAAATACCTTTTATAGTATGTATAGGCACTAGGTATTGTTTTTCCCACGGACCTAGTATGTACTCCGCCGGCCATGTGTTCCCATTGTTTACCGTGAACTCGCGCGGCTAGCTTCAATTGTGAAGGATATTACTGTACTGTAATTGTGATCTTTTTAATTTACAAAATGCCAAAAGTTACCCAAAGGAAGCGCCTGACGGTTGCACAGAAGCTGGAGTTAATTAAGAAACTTGATAAAGGATATTCTCATGCATGAGCAGCAGCAGAGTTTAACATTCAACATAATTGTCAATAGTGAAGTAGAATTAGAACTCATGTGAATTAGTAGTAAGGCTAGCTGTTGTGTGAAGTGAGTGCCTGAAAATAAGTGTACTGTACATACAGTATGTACCCTGTATACAATATAAACAATATAAAACAAGCGCTGCAGAGGATGACGTAATCTTCACAGCTTCGTAATCTTCAGCTTCATTAAAAGTAAGTCAATTTACCAATTTTATTATAGTATTACAAGATATTAATTGTTTTTTTTCAACAAAAGCTACATATTAGTCTCTGCAAATGTATATTCTATCGTCAGCAGAGAAAAGGTGAGCTCAAAATATTTCGTCTTGGCTAGCTCTCAGTGACAAGGCTCGATCGCCATTGTTATGGCATGGCCGCCACAGCCTGTGTCGTAACATTAAAAGTCAATTTACCAATTTTATTATAGTATTACAAGATATTAATTGTTTTTTTCAACAAAAGCTACATATTAGTCTCTGCAAATGTATATTCTATCGTCAGCAGAGAAAAGGTGAGCTCAAAATATTTCGTCTTGGCTAGCTCTCAGTGACAAGGCTCGATCGCCATTGTTATGGCATGGCCGCCACAGCCTGT
This sequence comes from Procambarus clarkii, assembly GCF_040958095.1. Classification (NCBI taxonomy): domain Eukaryota; kingdom Metazoa; phylum Arthropoda; class Malacostraca; order Decapoda; family Cambaridae; genus Procambarus; species Procambarus clarkii. The sequence goes on along the minus strand of NC_091214.1, from coordinate 9,573,313 downwards.
AGCGTAACATTAAAAATACATTACCTGCACTGTTCAGGGTAAATCAAAACACATCTCTAAAATTTTATTAAGACAATATTAACTCACTGATTGATACATAAAATATTTTTCAATACAAAGGAATGAATCAATTTTTTCCCACCCATCTGGACTTGATCAGAGCGTGTTCACACATCATCCATGCAGCAGCCAGCAACTGGCTTAATCGTCGGCCGTGCACTAAATTGGAATGCAATTACACAATGAACTTTATTTAATTTTAGTTATACAGTATAAAATATATCCTACCTGAATGTTACTTGAAAAATTACCCGACCCAACTTAACGTCGGAAATAACGGAGCTCCGTAAATAACGACTTGGGCTCAGCCCCATATAGGCTGTTAAATTGAGTGGATACTGTATATTGTATAATTAACAAAGATACGCTAATAAAGCCTAAAATCTTATATGCCTCCTGAAAGACCGAGATATGAACATTATTATGATTGCACCAAATGAAATATATCATGTTGGAGGACAAAGATATATCAATTTTAAATTAAGTTTCGACTCTTGCTCGGGCGAGAGAGATGGGGCGACTCTCGCCCCATCTATTGGAGATTCTGTCCACTAAAGACCCAAAGCTACTCAAACCCTCCTAGCATTATTTAAGTAATGAAGTAATATTGTATATTTACTCACTATAATGTGGGTGCTGAATGCAGAACATGAGAAAACATATATTTACTCCAAACTAATATAATTTCATTATGAAATAAGTAAATAAGTAGCATCAAAGGAAGTCGACGGTCCAAGCGTCAATGTTGTGGAGCGACTTATCCAAGATATATCATTGTTTGGAAAGTGTTTGTTGGCATATCCAGTTGTCGCACTTCTCTGCTCAAATTATCACAAATTTAAATTATAATGTTAGCAAGTAGAATACGTCTTTTTAATAAAATCTAACATAACTAGCCAGAAAACATTTAACATTTATTAAAAAATATATGTTTGGAAGTTAACACTTTGGCGTAACCCGCGCGCCACCCCTCAACTGTGCGATATGGGACCCAGGGTGTCACGGGAGCACGCGTAAATTCTGAAAAGTGTATACTCTCTTCAACTTTGTCACCTTAATTCTCGTCCTACAAGATTAAATTTTGTATCATTGTATTCGCAATAGAATTCTCTACAGCACTAAATGCATATAAACTCCAAAAGCCCGGCTAATTACCCGCAGCAAACAGAGAAAGTGCGAACGAGTTACACAGGAGCGCGCAAACGCGATAAAATGTTTTCACTATTTTCACTCTGGTCACCTCAATTTTCGTCCTAGGTCTTTCATTTTGGTCTCAATGGGTTCGCAATGGAATTCTCTAGAGGAACATTAGCATATAAAATAAAAAACCTGGTCACGCTCCAACCGCTGACGAGTTGAAGATGGGCCATACATTAGCCGCAAGTGAGCGCTCAGACGCCTTCCAGCTACACTCCCAATTCCCGCCCTTTTCAAGCCTTTCTTTCGCAATTTTCTTCCTGGAAGGGCCTTGTTCATGATCACTATCCATCGTGGAGTAAGCGTAGATAGTTTCTAAAGCCGCAGTAAGAAATATAGCCACGGAAAATAGCCGAAATGTTCACACGTTTGAGATGCAAGGGGAGGCGACATTGGTCACAACAGTGGAGCGAAAACAATGGGCCCACGGCGTGTGCCAAGCCGCCTGAGGGCCACGAGGCTCAACAAAGAAAATGGGAAGACATCGGCGCGCATTTTAAAACCAGTCCCAAAAATATCGGATAAAAACCTGATTATGGCGATTATTTAAAGTGGATGACGCAATGCTGCGTCATCCCCGCCATTACCGACAGTAAACGGATGACGCAATGCTACGTCATGCCGGGCGAAAGTGTTAAATCGACTTCATAGGACAATAGTTTTGTTATATACACTCGTTATTTGTTGACATGCGTTCGCTACTTAAACTACCATGTACTGTACTTATGTAAAATCTCCCATGTCTCTTCGCTCATCTCACCGAACCCTACAGGCTCTGTGATATATTGTTTAATTAATTGAGATTCACAAATAAAGCTTATAATTGTATATGTTATCAAAAAGGCAGAGCTTAGTTTAGTTCATTTATTATGCACCCCATACCCATCCTATGGGCGATAGTGGAGTGTTACAGAGGCACATAATGGGCTCAGGGACTGAGCCCCACAATTCATATAGCCAAGCAAGTTATAATCTTGATAAGCTAGTTACAAAAGTCAATGCACATTGTCACATCAACAATAGGCTCGAGACTGACCACAAGTACAGTTTATAATTTAAGCAACTGACATATATGGAGGGCTAGTGTCACAATTGATATGTTTATCCTACACACAACCCCCTCTTCCCCATCCATTGGGCAGCGGTGGATAAGTTACAATCAAGTCGTTTTTTGCGTTTTATTCAGAGATTAGATCTTATTGGGTGAGGAAAGATATTCATATTTTAAAGAAGGCTTCTTGGCTGATGCTCTCCATTGATGGAAAATATACAACCTTTTGAAAATCAATGTTAGTTTGATCTAGATATTGTAATTAACGAAAGTATTTATGTCATCAGAAAGGTAGAAATATAGGCTACATTTAAAATCCTTTGTCATAAATATAACTGAAGTGAAAACGAAGATATATGCGTTTTGATAGTTACTTGATGGCTAGCTCTGAGAGTGTGAAGCCCTGCACACCAGCCAATAAATTGTATAATTAGTTTCCATATATTTTAATTAATCTTAAAAATCTATGTCAGAAGAAAGGAAGATGTAGCCGTTAATGTGACAACATTTAAAAATATATATCTCGTAAGTTAAATATATAATACCACCTTATCGCCGGTGTCCGGACACATGAAAACTACCTAGGTATCAGTATCCAGCCAGGCGGGGATCACAGGCTGCACAATACTGATAAATTATGTAATGCACTACTTGTGGTCGATCTCGAACCCATTTATGATGTGACGACTTATAGTGAATTTTGTAACTAGCTCATCAAGATTGTAACTTGCTTAGCTAAATGAATTGTGGGGTTCGGTCCATTCATTTTCTTTATTATGCACCCCATAATACCCATCCCGTGGGCGGTGGTGTAAAGGATTACAAAGGCACATAATCGGTTCAGGAACTGAACCCTCTAGTTCATTTAGCTAAGCAAATAACAATCTTTTGACGCAAGTTACAAAATTATTAATGTACACATACTTATGTATACATGTACATATACATACGTATACATATATACATACACATACATATTTAATCACCCACACAAATACACACATCAGTAATCTTTTGTGTCACAAGTGATTCAACAAGAGGCTCACAATAGTCACTATTCAAGGCACTTTACATCTATGAGAAGTCGCACAGTTACTAGTCTTGCTCCACACCCACCCAACTGGGCGGCAGCTTTACAGTCATGTGCTCCACACCTACCCAACTGGGCGACAGCTTTACAGTCATGTGCTGCACACTTACCCAACTGGGCGACAGCTTTACAGTCATGTGCTCCACACCCGCCCAACTGGGCGGCAGCTTTACAGTCATGTGCATGCATTAGCTACAGTAAGAAAATTTTGGATACTTCGCTAAGATTTCGGGCAGCACATCATTATGAATGAAGTACTTACACATTTCATGGACACTATTGATGTTGTTATCTTTAAATTCCGCGATTTTTTCACATTCCATTATATAATGACGCAAAGTATGCGAATAGTTCTGCTGACAGAGTTTACATTTAGTCAAATCTACATCATCAGATGTTACAAATTCCCAGAGGTACTTGTAGCTGAGCCTAAACCTAGCAGTGGTAATTAACATCTAGAAGTCTGCTAACATTATTGGATGACCCATAGACGAGCGATTCATCAAAGTTTATACAATATTGTGAAATTGAGAGTCAGTGTAGTAACATAAATTGGTAAATCATAAATATTGTAAGTTAAGAATCTGATGCATGTGTGTGTGTTGGGGGGGGGGGGTTTATACCCTTGGTAAGCGAGAGTGGAAAGTAACCTTAGACGTTCTGCGGTCAATGTGGGGGGGGGGGAGGGAGGGTGGGAGGGTCAAATCCACCCTCCAACATTTGGGCATAGTACCACCAGCCTCCACAACACTCCATCAGCTGATGCTTGTAGATGCCTCATCTAACCTCACCTATGTCACACATTAACCTACAGTTCCTGTGATGTTTAAACTCCTCATCACAGTGGCGTCTCACCAATATAAACTGTATTGGATTTTGTCCCGAAATAGCTATATGCTGACTGGACGTGTATGTATGTATGTATGTATGTATGTATGTATGTATGTATGTATGTATGTATGTATGTATGTATGTATGTACGTACGCATGCATGTATGTATGTATATAGCATGTATGTATGCATGTATGTATGCATGTATGTATGCATGTATGCATGTATGCATGCATGTATGTATGTATGCATGTATGTATGCATGTATGCATGTATGCACGTATGTATGTATGTATGTATGCATGCATGTATGTATGTATGTACGCATGCATGTATGTATGTACTCACCTAGTTGTGCTTGCGGGGGTTGAGCTCTGGCTCTTTGGTCCCGCCTCTCAACCGTCAATCAACTGGTGTACAAGTTCCTGAGCCTATTGGGCTCTATCATATCTACACTTGAAACTGTGTATGGAGTCAGCCTCCACCTGGTTGATACCTGGTTGATGGGGTTCTGGCAGTTCTTCTTCTCCCCAAGCCCGGCCCGAGGCCAGGCTTGACTTGTGAGAGTTTGGTCCACCAGGCTGTTGCTTGGAGCGGCCCGCAGGCCCACATACCCACCACAGCCCGGTTGGTCCGGCACTCCTTGGAGGAATAAATCTAGTTTCCTCTTGAAAATGTCCACGGTTGTTCCGGCAATATTTCTTATGCTTGCCGGGAGGACGTTGAACAACCGCGGACCTCTGATGTTTATACAGTGTTCTCTGATTGTGCCTATGGCACCTCTGCTCTTCACTGGTTCTATTCTACATTTTCTTCCATATCGTTTACTCCAGTACGTTGTTATTTTACTGTGTAAATTTGGTACTTGGCCCTCCAGTATCTTCCAGGTGTATATTATTTGATATCTCTCTCGTATTCTTTCTAGTGAGTACATTTGGAGGGCTTTGAGACGATCCCAATAATTTAGGTGCTTTATTGCATCTATGCGTGCCGTATATGTTCTCTGTATTCCCTCTATTTCAGCAATCTCTCCTGCTCTGAAGGGGGAAGTGAGTACTGAACAGTACTCAAGACGGGACAACACAAGTGACTTGAAGAGTACAACCATTGTGATGGGATCCCTGGATTTGAAAGTTCTCGTAATCCATCCTATTATTTTTCTGGCTGTCGCAATATTTGCTTGGTTATGCTCCTTAAACGTTAGGTCATCAGACATTATTATTCCCAAATCCTTTACATGCTGTTTTCCTACTATGGGTACATTTGATTGTGTTTTGTACTCTGTATTATGTTTAAGGTCCTCATTTTTACCGTACCTGATTACCTGGAATTTATCACTGTTAAACATCATGTTATTTTCTGATGCCCAGTCGAAAACTTTATTAATATCAGCTTGAAGTTTTTCAATGTCCTCAGCCGAGGTAATTTTCATACTGATTTTTGTGTCATCTGCAAAGGATGATACGAAGCTGTGACTTGTATTTTTGTCTATATCTGATATGAGAATAAGGAAAAGCAGCGGTGCAAGGACTGTACCCTGAGGTACAGAGCTTTTCACTGCACTTGGACTAGATTTTATATGGTTGACAGTTACTCGCTGAGTCCTGTTTGACAGAAAACTGAGTATCCAGCGTCCTACTTTACCGGTTATTCCCATTGACTTCATTTTGTGTGCTATCACGCCATGGTCACATTTATCGAAAGCCTTTGCGAAGTCCGTGTATATCACATCAGCATTCTGTTTCTCTTCTAATGCCTCAATGACTTTGTCGTAGTGCTCAAGTAGCTGTGAGAGGCACGATCTTCCCGCTCGAAATCCATGTTGGCCTGGGTTGTGAAGGTCATTGGTCTCCATGAAATTGGTGACCTGACTCCTAATCACTCTCTCAAATACTTTTATGATATGCGATGTTAGTGCAACTGGTCTATAATTTTTTATTCACCACATTACTTCCTAATGCATTCCATTTGTCAACCACTCTGACACTAAAAAAGTTCTTTCTAATATCTCTGTGGCTCATTTGGGCACTCAGTTTCCACCTGTGGCCCCTAGTGCGTGTGCCCCTTGTGTTAAATAGCCTGTCTTTATCAACCGTCGATTCTCTTGAGAATCTTGAATGTGGTGATCATGTCCCCCCAAACTCTTCTGTCTTCCAACGAAGTGAGGCTTAATTCCCGTAGTCTCTCCTCGTAGCTCATACCTCTCAGCTCGGGTACTAGTCTGGTGGTAAACCTTTGAACCTTTTCCAGTTTAGTCTTATGCTTGACTAGATATGGACTCCATGCTGGAGCCGCATACTCCAGGATTGGTCTGTGTATGTATGTACGCATGCATGTATGTATGTATGTATGTATGTATGTATGTATGTATGTATGTATGTATGTATGTATGTATGTATGTATGTGTGTATGTATGTATTCCCAATCACATTAAAGACTCCCCCTCTATCATCCAATTTAAGAGAAAAACAACTATGTACTAAATAATCAACTCCTTATAACTTTAATTATGCTGACCTTCCTATCTGTATTCAGACTGAGCCTACCATCATTATAGGTGATTATAATGCTAGACATAAGAATATTGGTAATTCGCAGTTCAGTAATCATAACGGCAACCAACTGTTGTCACTATTAGGTAGTCACGATGATGCACAGATTGTGGGTGACCTTGAACCGACGCATATCTACAGAGGTATTCTTGATCTATGTCTCGGTTTCAACGTCTCCCACACCGTGTGCGCCTCATCAATAGTGCCAGATATGGCGTCTGATCATCTGGCCATATTAGCCACTGTAAGCATTGGAAGCTCTATCCTCCCCGGCTGAGTGTTCAAGCGGAAGAGGCTGGCTGTGCCCATCGATCAACGAGACAATTTTGTTGCTCAGGTGTCAGAATGGTACAGTTCATCTGAGCCTTCATCAGTTGAAGATTTTAACAATGAGCTCACAGATACTATCGACCAGTTTATAGAATCACTTGATCCATCGTCCAGGCCACGTAACCCAAATTACACTGGTCATAGCACTTATGCTTATTATAATGATTCTAAATTGCATGCACTAAAACGCACTGCCAGAATAATTGGACTAGCTTATAGAAGGACCCACACTGCTGAATTGCTTCGGCTTTTTCAAACGGGTCTGGCTGAGGCCAGGGAACGTATGGTGGAGCTAAGGCAGACAGACTGGGAAACTTTTGTCCGTGGTTTCAATTCTCACACGCCACTAAGTCGGGCATGGAAGGATATCAACAAGATCAAAGGGAAAAATGCTGCAGAGATCTCGTACCCTAATCCTAGTGGGAGCCGGTCGGCCGAGCGGACAGCACGCTGGACTTGTGATCCTGTGGTCCTGGGTTCGATCCCAGGCACCGGCGAGAAACAATTGGCAGAGTTTCTTTCACCCTATGCCCCTGTTACCTAGCAGTAAATAGGTACCTGGGTGTTAGTCAGCTGTCACGGGCTGCTTCCTGGGGGTGGAGGCCTGGTCGAGGACTGGGCCGCGGGGACACTAAAAAGCCCCGAAATCATCTCAAGATAACCTCAAGAAGATAATCCTCTGCACAGAGCAAATGAGCTTGTTGATGCTTGGGCCACGACTTCTAGCTTTGACAATCTTCCTCTACCCTCACAGAATGAATTAAATAATAGATATGCCGATAGGGCAAGGCTCCTTGACTTCATGCGTCATCAAGAGGATGACTGTGACATGCTTTTTACTGAATACGAACTAGACTCTGCTCTACATAGATGCAAAGCTACATCACCCGGGGGAGGATGGAGTTACTTACGGCATACTGCATATGCTTCTGCTAGTTCCCGGGAATCCCTTGCTTCAATTGTATAATATGAGCTATGTAACTGGGGAGCTTCCTAAGTCATGGACCAACAGTGTTATTATTCCCATTCCTAAACCTCACCAGCCGAGTGCTTTTCGCCCAATCTCCCTCACTAGTTGTCTCTATAAGTGTCTTGAGAGGATGGTTCTCAATCGTCTCCTTTACAAAATTAATAATATGTTGTCTCCCCAGATATATGGCTTTACGCATGGAAAGAGTGTACATCACTGTATTACCACATTCCTCACCCTGCATATTGATAGGTCATATACCACTTTCCTGGATCTTAAGTCAGAATTGACATTGCTAACCCACACATCATTCTGAGAGAACTTGCTAAAATGAATTTTGGAGGCTGGCTTCTACGGTGGATAAGAGGCTATCTATCCAACAGGAAGTCATCTGTACTGTTCCAAGGGCATAGGAGTGTAACGAGAGATTTTGAACTTGGCACCCCACAGGGAGGTGTCCTCAGTCGTACTCTGTTCAATGTGTTAATTAATGCACTTTTAAACTTAGTAACTAGAAGGTCAAGCGAACACATCATTAGCTATGTGGATGATATACCAATGGGTATACCAACACCCAAAATATTCTGAACTCTGTATTGTACACATGTCAGGAACTATGCTTAGTCATCTCAGTAGAGAAAACAAAGATCCTGAACCGACGCCCACCCAGACGGGGTGGGGCCGTTCGCAAAATGCAGTTGGATGATGGCTCTCTGCTCAACTATGTTACCAAATACAAATACCTTGGTCTTGAGGTTCTACTGTACCGCAATGTTTTGGCCAGACTGGGTCGCCAATGTAGAGAGAGGCTCCGTGGTCTCAAGGCTGTGGCAGGCTGTGGCAGGCAAACACAACTGTACCGTACAATATTATATATTTATTTAAGTTTGAACAATTTTTAACATTAAAGGATAAATCCTTTAATTGATTGAAATTGGTTTTAACATTCAAAATCTAATTTGTTGATGTTAAATAATATAAGGTTCAAATTTATTAAGATACATACTTTAAAAACTCTTTCTATTTGATACCAACAGTATCACGTTAAGAGAAGCGTCTCGCCTTGCTAACCCAAGTATAAAATATATAAAGAAACGGTGCAACCGTACTGGTATCTGCGGTACAAATATATGTCCCTATTTAAAGAAAAAATAAACTGCACCAATCACTGCCACTCCTCACTCCAATGCAACAATAAGGAGAGTGATAACAGTGCTTCACATTCGACAATGTTAAATTATTTAACAGATGACGAGATAATGAACATTGGAACAAATGTACAGCTCTCTGACCTTCATATAAAATCTGCATGTGACCTCATCAAACAAACTGTGCCAAGCGTAGAAGGCCTTCATGACCCAGCGTTGTAGCGGGACCTCTCCTGGCCAGTTACAATTGGTGAATTTATTCACATTATCCAAGTTGATGGTTGTCACTGGGTCACCGTTTCCAAAATTGGAGTAACAGGACAAATTAACATATACGACACCAGGCATAAATTACCATCCAAATCTACTGAAGTTATCTTGTGTGCTCTTGCTAATTGCCAGGATGATAAGCTGATATGCAATATAATGAATGTCAGCAGACATAGGGACTCAAGTATGAGTGGGGTATATGCTGTGGCGTTTGCTGCATCACTTGCAAGTGGTGTAGATCCGGTGAACCTCGTATGATATGCAGAATATGAGACAACATCTTCAAGAGAACTTCAAAGGAAAGTGTCTCATCTCATTCCCTGCAGCTCTGACACTGAGAAGAAAACGAATCATCTGGTCATGCTCGATGGAAGTGTACTGCATTTGCAGAAAGCCAAATGATTTGAAGTTGATGGTATGCTGTGACCGTTGCAATATTTGGCACCATGGATCATGTGTAGGTGTTACAGAATGTAATGATGATTCGTGGATTTGTTTCTTGTGCGCTAGCAACTTGTGAATTATAATTTAAAATATTTAATTAATATATTATTATTATTATTATTATAACCTTACCAAATGCTTTGCTGAATCAAATAATGTTATAACTTTCAATGTGTTACAATAGCATAATTAAGTGGTGCAAGTGTCAGGTCTTTTATATAGTCGGTATTTGTTATATTCTGTACTCTTTATATGTTATTTAAATTTCAAATAGAAAGAATTTTTAAAGTATGTATCTTAATAAATTTGAACCTTATATTATTTAACATCAACAAATTAGATTTCGAATGTTAAAACCAATTTCAACCAATTAAAGGATTTATCCTTTAATGTTAAAAATTGTTCAAACTGAAATAAATATATAACACTGTACAGTACAGTTGTGTTTAATTATGTTTTGCGATTCCTTTGGAAAAGGTATTTGTGCACCAAGTACTTTTTTTTTTTTTTTTTTTTTCTACCACAGACGTGGCCACACATTTACAATGCTAACCAGCATATATACATTTTCTTCTGTCCTCCATGGACAGGGTTAGAGAAGTGTTAAACATAGAGTTCAGGGGTTTATTGAACACTCAACCACAGAAGGTGATTCGGTGCTTTTAAAATGCTAAGCTAACCTACATACGTAAATACATAGATACACAGATTTACGTATGCCCTACATAAAGTGTTTGATGTGTCTTTTACATAGTGTCATTAATGTACATTCACAAAGGTGAAATGTAATTCTGATCAGCTTCCATATATACTTTATACCCATACATATACATACACACACACATATACAATAAATATATACACACACATGCATTCACATACATTTGTCTCATTTACACTGACAGGGTGAGAGAGCTGATAAAGAAACTAGTGTGCAATTAAGCACTTAATCACTGAAGGTGATGAAGGTGCTTTTACAAGCTCAGGTTATATAGTTACATCATATAATTGATATATTATATGGTCAATCTTGGATACAAGTCCAATATATCATCAAGTGTTCCAGTACTCATATAGTAATTACAGAGTTCAACATACCTTAGCCCAGGAGGGCGAAAGTCAGTCAGTATGGGACATTCTAGAATATAATGTTCAAGAGAGTGCATGTTTTCTATTTCACAAAGTTGACACATTGTGTACTCGACATTTGGGTTTTGAGAAAGCTGCCAGATACGTCTATATTCCAGGCGAATTCTGGCCACTATAACATCACATTGCGGGTTCTTGTTCTATTAGTCCCATATGTGAATGTCTCCTCACGATATCTATCATAATATTTAATGCTACAACTTTCAGATCTTTGTGAATTTGTTAAGTCGGTGAGATCTTCATTAGATATTTGTTTAAGTATTCTCTTTGTCACTGCTAATGAAACACCCATATCAATTTCTACCACTGGTATTCTACAGGCTGTCTTTGCAAGCATATCAACAGTGTCATGCCTTGAGATGCCAACATGTGATGGTATCCATAGGAATTTAATTTCAAATCTGTTTTCTTTAGCAGCTAAAACATTCATTCGAATATCACTGACTATTTTATGGGTGTCACTACTATGTGCGTTCAATGCCAGGAGTGCACTCTGAGATAGTGGGCGGTAGTGGACCCCCTACCGACTCTGTGGGCGGTAGTGGACCCCCTACCGACCCTGAGGCAGCAGTGGACCCCCTACCAATCCTGTGGGTGGTAGTAGACGCCCTACCGACCCTGTGGGCGGTAATAGACGCCCTACCGACCCTTTGGGTGGCAGTGGACCCCCTACCGACCCTGAGGCGGCAGTGGACCCCCTACCGACCCTGTGGGCGGTAGTGGACCCCCTACCGACCCTGTGGGCGGCAGTGGACCCCCTACCGACCCTGTGGGCGGCAGTGGACCCCCTACCGACCCTGTGGGCGGTAGTGGACCCCCTACCGACCCTGTGGGCGGCACTGGACCCCCTACCGACCCTGTGGGCGGCAGTGGACCCCTACCTACTCTGTGGGTGGTAGTGGACCCCCTACCGACCCTGTGGACGGTAGTGGACGCCCTATCGACCCTGTGGGCGGCAGTGAACCCCTACTGACCCTGTGGGTGGCAGTGGACCCCCTACCTACCCTGTGAGCGACAGTGGACCCCCTACTGACCCTTTGGGTGGCAGTGGACCCCCTACCGACACTGTGGGTGGCAGTGGACCCCCTACCGACCCTTTGGGTGGCAGTGGACCCCCTACCGACTCTGTGGGTGGCAGTGGACCCCATACCGATCCTGTGGGTGGCAGTGGACCCCCTACCGACCCTGTGGGCGGTAGTGGACCCCCTACCGACCCTGTGGGCGGCAGTTGACCCCCTACCAACCCTGTGGGCAGTAGTGGACCCTTTACCGACCCTGTGGCGGCAGTGGACCCTATATACTAATGCTGTGGGCGATACTGGACCCTATACTCATCCTGTGGGCGGCAATATACGTCATACACATCCAGTGGGTGTTATTGGACCCCATACCCATTCTATGCGTGGTTGGAGCCCCATAGCCATCCTGTGGGTGGTAGTTGATGCCATTCACATCCAGTGGATGGTATTGGACCCCATACCCTTCCTGCGGGTGGATGTGATCCCCATACCCATCAAGCGGGTGGATGTGACCTCCCCATACCCATCCTGTGGGTGTTATTGGACCCCTTACCCACCTAACAGGTGGTAGTGGACAATATACCCATCCTATAGTTGGTATAGTAGACACCATACCATCCTGTTTGCAGTAGTTTACCCCATAAGGCATTCCAACGTAACATCGTTTTCTGTTAGCATTCCTACAAAACATTCTTTAAAGATATTTAAAGCACAAACTATGGTATATAATATTGATTGGTGAAGCACTGTTATTCTATGTAATAATTTATAGTGCTTATTATAATTTACTAAGAACAACTAATATTTCTCAAAACAACTACGAGCCTTCAATAGGATGTAGCTGATCTGTAATATTCTAAGAGCATGGACAATAGTAGGTAAATTTCACAATCTATGTGGGACCTGAAAACTATAATTTTCATTATAATTGAACCAATCACGACTATTCTGCTGTCTACGTTGATGGACGGGTACTGTGAGATGTAAATTGGTATGTGAGGAAGAGTTTGGGCCTTGGAAAAAAAGGTAATTGGGAATATATCACATATGCACTAATTCACATTCAACATATTGACTTTAAGCATTAAGTCATATATGTGCTGTCTTGTGTGAGAACGGGTTGGGGCCGGAGAGGGTTTTCCAGGGCTCGTAGGGGTAACAACTATGGGAAGCCCGGGCAAGGTGTTGCTAACCGGTTAAACACCCAAAACAAACAAGAGGTAGAGGACATCACTGAAAACCCCTGTGACATGTACAATCACGGGGGCCTAGCAGAGGGCCACCAAACACTACTAGTGGAACTATAGCCACACTAGGTAGACCCCCACCAGGCAAATGAAAAAAAAAAACCTCAAAAGTACACCGTCACCAGAGGCAACAGGAAGCGGTCGCCACTTAGGTGGCAGATCGCACAACACCTTAACACCCTAACCAGCACAATACCAGTTCCTGCCAAGGGCCAAACAAGGGCCTCAAGCTCCAGCTGGCCCCAAGGGCGAGGCAAATGCCGAGCAGCAAGAACCTCTACAGGAATGGTTCCCGAATGCCCCAGAGAAGATAACCCTGTCACGCAGGGGCAGTACTCACAGGGCGCTTAGGGAAGGAAGCCCTTAAGAGCATGCAAGCCCCGGTACTGATGCGGAACACCTGGCCACCGTACAACACATGGCAGTGAACGCCACGAAAGGCAAACACTGCCTAGGAAACTGAGGCCAGAGAAGCGTCTGTCCTGGTTGATATTACGAACTTATGCTAGGCAGCCAGCGCGGTGAGGTCCAGAGCTTCCCCCTCCCCCTCTTGGGGCGGGGAGGGCTGCACGGATGATTAGCACAGCAGTAAAGAGTGACGTTTGCTTGTTTGCTTGTTTCCTTGGGATTGTAGAGTTTCTACCTCTCTGTTCGGTTTTGTGTTTTAGTGTTTTACCATGTGGGGTTTGTATTGTTATGCCTACCTTTCTGGGTGCCTAACGCTGGTCGATGGCAGATAAGGAAAACCCCAACCACAAGGGGTTTTTTTTTAGGGCCATTGCTCCCTGAAACCTCTCTGAAGGGGCCAGGTTCTGGCACTGGTCCCTGGTAGGTCTGAACTCCTTGGCTAATGTCCCGGACTAATATAACATACATTAGCCCGATAAGCTCCAGGGAGCCGTAGGGGCTCCCCACAGAAAAGGACTTTCGACAGAGTTCCACATAAAAAGGTTGTTCTGGAAACTGGAACATATTGGAGTGGTGACAGGTAAGCTGCTAACATGGATGAAAAATTTTCTGACTGATAGAAAAATGAGGGCAGTAATAAGAGGAAGTGTATCGGATTAGAGAAATGTCACAAGCGGAGTACCACAGGGTTCAGTTCTTGCACCGGTAATGTTCATTGTCTACATATATGATCCACCAGATAGAATACTGAATTATATGAACATGTTTGCTAATGATGCTAAGATAATAGAGAAGATAAGTAACTTAGATGATAGTCATACCCTTCAAGAAGTCCTGGACAAAATAAGTATATGGAGCACCACTTGGCAAATGGAATTTAATGTAAATAAATGCATGTTATGGAATGTGGAAAAGGAGAACATAGACACCACAAAATCTATAAATTGTGTGAGAAATCTTTAAAGAAGTCTGATAAAGAAAGAGATCTAGGCGTATCATGAGGTTATCTCGAGATGATTTCAGGGCTTAGCATCCCCGCGGCCTGGTCCTCGACCAGGCCTCCTTTTTGTTACACACCCCCAGGGAACATCCCGTAACAGCTGACTAGCTCCCAAGTACCTATTTACTGCTAGGTAACAGGAGCAGTAGGGTGAAAGAAACATTTTGCCCATTTGTCTCCGCCTCCACCGGGGATCGAACCCGGAACCTCAGGGTTCCGAATCCGAAGTGCTGTCCACCCAGCTGTCAGGCGCCCTTCAGAAGGCGTGGTCCTAGATAGAAAATTATCACCTGTGGATCACATTAACCCCTTAACTGCGTTGCCTCCAAATGTGACACCCCCGCAGTGAGCAGGAAATAAATTCTCTGGAAAAAATTCTTTTTTCTTTTTAAAGTGTCAAAAACCCTTCCTCAGTATGGGTATGCAAAAAAAAAGTCGAAATTGTACTTACTTTGGCTGCTATGGGGTCCGGAAGTTGGGGCGTGACGTCATCATTCCCCGTGCGCCCATGCCATAAGCTCTCGGGGGCGGTGGGGCGCTCGGGGCGGGGACGCGCGAGTTGCCGCGAATATATTTTCGTTCATTTTTTGCGCACCTTTCCAAATACATTTTCATTGTTTTTATGTGCCAATCCAATGTATAATGAACATGTACACTATAATATCGCAGTACAACATCCGTACTGTCTGTAGACACTGTGTTACGTGCATGAAACTTGTGTACACATATGCAGCACATATTTACTATGTATCATGCTAATTTGTGTATATATACAATCTATTTACACACTATACACTGTCACACACTATATACATTCACCATCAACACATTCAGAACACCGCGTAGCAGCTGCTTCGTATGGGCCAATAGCAGCTGCCTCGTATGGGCCATTATCAGCTGCCTCGTATGGGCCAATAGCAGCTGCTTCGTATGGGCCAATAGCAACTGCCTCGTATGGGCCAATAGCAGCTGCCCCGCATGGGCCAATAGCAGCTGCCCCGCATGGGCCAATAGCAGCTGCCCCGCATGGGCCAATAGCAGCTGCCCCGCATGGGCCAATTGCAGCTGCCCCGCATGGGCCAATAGCAGCTGCCCCGCATGGGCCAATAGCAGCTGCCCCGCATGGGCCAATAGCAGCTGCCCCGCATGGGCCAATAGCAGCTGCCCCGCATGGGCCAATAGCAGCTGCCGCGCATGGGCCAATAGCAGCTGCCTCGTATGGGCCAATAGCAGCTGCCTCGTATGGGCCAATAGCAGCTGCCGCGTATGGGCCAATAGCAGCTGCCTCGTATGGGCCAATAGCAGCTGCCTCGTATGGGCCAATAGCAGCTGCCTCGTATGGGCCATGAACACATTCAGAACACCTTGAGTGAGAGCAGCCACACCCAGCCAGTCTCCCTCACTCCAACATCTTACTCGCCAACATTGCTCCTCCCACCATATTGCTATAGTTCTTATTACACATGTTCTATATACCTATCTACATGTTTTATTTACCAGAACTATGCAAGTAAGCCGGTATTGTGTCCAAACAGTACAGTGGCCACCATACACTGCATGAAAAATCACACAGCAGACGACGCTACGATTACGTCACCTCCCTCACCAAAATAGCTCCTCTCAACATTCTCCTGTTGCTGTTCTTACACTATATACACACACTATATATACCCATGTACATATGTGTTGCCCATAGCGAACCACTAAGCTAGTATGGTAAGCAAAACAAGAGTGGCAGCCACACACACACAATGAGGCTACCTCAATTCTCGCCCTCCCTCCCTCATCAAAATTCCTCCTTCCACAATACTACGCACAATGCTAATTATAACCAAATTCCTGCTATTATCACAATCCTGGTCACTAATTCCTGTAAATGAATAATTGACCACACGTTTATTTTGAAAAAGAACCTAAGAAATCATTTGAAGATTCCTAGATGAACGAAATAATGCTCTGGTGCACAGCTCTGGTGCTGTGGCTAGCGCTGTGAACATCGTGAACAGCATTGAATCACTGATATTTGAACATTGTACCCAGTCATTATCACACTCAGGCTCTAATATAACACTATCATAGCTAAATAATACAAGTTATATATATATTTTGACATTATTAGGCGATGCTGTGGTCACATGCTGAACAGCAGTGCTGTGCGCTCATGCTGCGAGCGCCAGCCTTGGTTGCTCACACACTACTGAGGCTCCCACACCCGGGAATGTGGACCACGATTTTTTTTAAAGATGGCGTCTGTTTACAAGAGCCCTGAGGAAGCTGATGTGAACCCCATGTAGCCGCGGGAGTTTTGAATGGAACGTGAAAAATACAAATACCCGTAGGCGCGTTGCGCAAACCAGACGTGAGCCTGCAGGCGCGTTGCGCAGTTTAAGGGTTAAGAACATTGTGCGAGAGGCCTATGCTACACTTTCTAACTTCAGAACTGCTTTTTAAATACAGTACATGGATGGCGAAATACTAAAGAAATTGTTCACAACTTTTGTTAGACCAAAGCTGGAATATGCAGCAGTTGTATGGTGCCCATTTCTAAAGGAGCCCAACAAACTGGAAAAGGTGCAAAGACGTGCCACTAAGTGGCTCCCAGAACTGAAGGATAAAAGCTATGGGGAGAGGTTAGAGGCATTAAAGATGCCAAAACTAGAAGACCGACAAAAAAGAAGTGATATAATCACTACATACAAAATAGTAACAGAAATTGATAAAATTGTAGGGAAGATATCCTGACACCTGGAACTTCATGAACAAGAGGTCATAGATTTAAACTAAACACAGATGCTGAAGAAATAAAAAAATTCACTTTTGCAAATAGAGTCGTAGACGGTTGGAATAAGTTAGGTCAGAAGGTGGTGGAGGCCAAACCATCAGTACTGTAGTTTCAAAATGTTATATGACAAAGAGTACTGGGAAGAGCGTAGCTCTCATCCTGTAACTACACTTAGGTATTTACAAGACCCAACCAAGTTCCAACCTGAGGAGGAACTAGATGGGACTTCCACCAGTTCACCAGAACCCGAACCCAGCGAGCCAGGAAAGAACCAAATTCCTGGCGAGCAGACACGTGGAGTGGCTGGGAGCCCAGACCAGCCCATCGTTGAGATAGGCCAGCACCTGAAGACCTAAGAGATGCAGACGGGCCAGCACGACCCGGGTAAGGTGTGTCAACATGCAAGGTACCAGGTTCAACCCAAATGGGAGGCAACGAAAGCAGTAACCAACACACCCCACAACAACCTGAGCCAATCTCTGCACCCTGAATGAATCGGAACGTTCCAATATGCATCCCAGAGGTCCAAAGGCACCATCCAAGTGCCCGGCTCCAACAGAAACTGTATCTTGGACAGAGTAGTCATCGGAAAAGAGGGGCAAAAGACCCAAGGGTTCAGACGGGAAAAGTCCAGAATGAACCACAGGTCCGCACAGTCCCGTTCTGGGACTGGGAACAGATGGGAAACACACCTGAGGGCCTTTGTTGTTTCGACCAAACCCAAGCATACATACTTAGAGATGACCCAACAGAGCACAGGAGGGGCCACCCAACGCCACAGCAGGCCGTCGGAAACGACCCGAAAAGCTCAAGAATCATGAAAGCAGGTGTGAGTGAACAGAGCGAGCCTCCCTTCCATCGCCCCGTCAGTGGGGCAAACTGCGAAAGGGCCGACGCCCCTTACGAGAACCCGACTTACGCACAGAGCAATCACAGCGCCGACTAGACGAAGACGGGTCCGAAGGCGGCGCCAACTCAGAAACAGACACCAGAAGCCTACCCCCAACGAGAGGAACCCGAGCCCAGGCACGATCCTTCCAGGGACCCCCGAAGGACCAGCAAGTCTGACAACGGAAGACAACTACAAGAAGCTGCTTGCAGAAACTGCCCAACTGCAGATGCTGCAAACAGCAAGGAGACAAAATGGAGATGAAAACCTAAAAGCCAAGGCTCAGGCAGATTCCAATGAGGAGGCAAGCACCACTTGCTGACACGAAGCGAAAAACCATGACACCGCATCCCGAAGGACCGGCGCAAACAGCCCCAGCAGTGCAGACGATGAACGCGCCACCGAGATCAAGGAACCAGATTCAGGAATGCCCCCAATCACTTCCACATCCTCTCTAAGCCAATCCGAAGACAGCTCCAGGAGGGAAAAGAACCGCAAGACTAATGCCAGCAGGTCACGAGAGTGTAAGTCCTCAGTAACCAGCACAGCCAAAAGGGAGGGAACCTGCACGTGAAGCTGAACCACGCAAACATCCCGCTGAAGGGCAGGGGCAAACAAACATGCATTCAGGTGCTTGAATTTGCCCCCAGGTAAACCTGGACCACCATCAATGACTCGCACCACTCAAGTGTGTGGGTTCAACAGAAAGTACTCCAAGCGTAAAAAAACTACACAGGGCAGTCCGCTAGCCAGGACGACTCCGGAACCTCATAATCAACCCAATATGGGGACGAAGATCCAAACCTGAACGAAGACGGATCCATTATAGAGGCATAATCAGGGTCGCGCAGGAGGTAAGCCGCAATGGCCACCTGCACCTCAGTCGGTGAGACGCGGGAAGCCAAAAACCTCCGGAAGGACGGAACCGACAGACCCAAAGAGACATGGAACCGAACCTGGAAAGGAGCCGACTTCAAATTCAACTCGTACGCAGAGGGGGGAGGGGGAAGAAAACACTACTCCTTGTAACAGTAAGCCTCGCTCAGAGGGGAGGAAAACCCAGGCGGGGTCCAATGGGGCCCAAGGCCCCCAAGTCAGTCCCTCCCCAACCCCAGGAACCTCCATGCCAGAATCCGGGGCCGAGTCGTCCTCCAAAGCCTTGGCTTCACAAGAAAAAGCCAGGGCAGCCGGAAAGGAAGGAAGGAAGGGGGCCCACTGGTCAGCCCCTGTCACCATGGCTCCCCCCCCCCTTCCCCAGGAAGGGGCAACCTTTGAAACTGCCCGAGTCTCAGAACCTTTTAAACCCCTGCCCTGACCCAGAAGCCTTCAGACACTTAAGAGCCGCAAGCGGGGGGGGACCAGAATGAACCACAGCAGGGAAAGAACGAGGTGCGGACTAAACCAAGGTCGAAGCAACCGACACGGGGCAGCCTGGGGGCTTCCAGGGTAGCAATCAGCCTAGTGCATTGCAGCAACCTAAATCTAGCATGCAACGCCTGAGTTGCCCGCACCCATATAAAGTCAGCAGTGGACTGCGTGAATTGAGTCACAACCAAACAATTCTCGCAGGACTCTGGGTCGAAGGTGTCACCCCACCCAACAGGCAGCATGACATAAGCAAATACAGTGAGAGTCACCCTGAGACAAGACAGAGCAACCCTCTAACTCGCACAAGAGGAGAGGGAACCTACGGGTCGCATCCATCGGACCCCTTGCACCCCAGCGGGGTTTCCCAGGGCCCTTAGACTGTATCGCTAAGGGTAAGCCCAGGCAGAGTACTGTGAACCGGCACCCAAATCTACCAATCAAAATTGCTAAAAGCTGAATCCCCGGGACGTGTCCACTCACGGGGGCCTAACGGAGGGTACTATACAGAAACATAGATATACAAAATCTAAGTCAGAGACAGGGAGCAATGAACCAAAAATCAAACCCCCCACCAGGCAGGGAAAAAAAAAACCTAGCAAGAGGACAACGTACGTAGGCAGAAGAGAACCAGTCGCTATAATGGGTTATAACTAGCTGTGCAGCCTACCAGTGCAAACTACCCCTTACCCTAAGGGAAACAAGGGAGGGAAGAAACCTCCCCAGCACACTTAGGGCGGTCAATTACTGAGCAGTAAAAGACCAACAGAGGTAGACCCAAAGGTGACTTGTGGAAGGTAACCCCAAGGCCCTAGGGCGGTACTTACAAGGCACTTAAGGAAGGGAACCCTAAAGCGCATGCAGCCCGAGTACAAGTGAAGATTACTCCCAGCTCATGCACCACCCTGAAGATAGCACTAAACATGAGGCCCAGCACTGAGACAAAAAACAGGAGCTGGAGTCACAGGACCAAGCCTTAATCATATTAGCCGAGAACTGGAGGTGTGGGTTGCCGGCACGAGGGGTTTGGGGCACCCCCTTCCCTCTCCCGGGAAGGGGAAAGCTGTGCAGACGATGGTGCAGCAACGTGGTGATGTCATGCTTGTTTACTTGTTTTTCTTTGGGGAGTTCTGTCCACTCATTTCACTTTTAGCAGTAGTTTCAACCAGAATAGGGGTTTGCTTTGGGATGTTTACCTTTCTTGGTGTCTGACCCCAGTCAATGGCCGACATAGAATGCTCCAAATCACATGTACATTTCTATAAGCCATTGCTCCTCGTGCCTCTGAGGGGGGCCAGGTTCTGGCTCGTGGTCCTCGGTACGCAAGAACACCATTCACACTGACTGATGCCAAAGTCTAATACAGTAGTTCGATATCAGCCTGGAAAAGTTCCTGGGAGCCGAAGGGGCTCACCCCAGAAAATAAAAAATACTATGCAATTAATAATATTTACCTTCTTGAGCAAGTGCTGTTGCAACACCACCACTACATCCTTCAAGGTCCAACAAGTCTCCCACTCTAGCCTGAGTTTCCACAACTCGACTCTGGAAAAGCAAGTTAACTGATGTAGTTAATTAACAATATATGCTCTTACTATTTTAAATCCATTGTAAATACATAATTTCAATGTGGTAGATGATAATATGACAAGGTAAATACTAAAGACAAATCACTTCAAGTACTAAAGGCGCTTTAACCACTTAACTGCGCCAACCGAGTATTCTCGGTCGGCGGGAAACTGCGCCAACCGAGAAAACTCTTTTTGATTTTTCGGTACCAATTCTAAATGTGCAAGAGGTTGGTTGTGTACGAAATGGACTCTTAGGACCTCCAGTCAGAGGCAGCCATCTTGGAAAACATTCCCAGAATGCCCTAGGGCTGCTGGCTGGGTTAGTATTGAATGAGCAAACATGGGTGGCACACGCGCCTCTGGCTCCCAAACACCTGTCTGACGCGGTGTTGAAAGAAAACGCTCTGTCGGTGAAATTCAATCCGTATTGTTTGAAAAACATAAGGGTCATAATATTGGTGAAGCTAGGCGCAATAAGGACCTAACACAAAGGTTGGATACAAGTGATACAGCACCTATGAGGACGATACAGCGAGCGTATCCAGTTGTAGCTCTGAGCGTCACCCTTGCAATCCTATGCTATGATACAAGTAGCATAGATGAACAGTGTTAGCGGCTTCCATGGTGGTGCTTTCTAATAGATATTTTCAAGAATACCTGAATCTCTTCCTAACTGACGGACACTCTTTGAGGCTAGCTGAATCTCTTTCTGACTGACGGAGAGCGTAGCTCTCATCCTGTAACTACACTTAGGTAATTACTCTCTTGAGGTAAGCTGAATCTCTTCCTGTGTGGGACCATTAAAAGTGATCTTTTCAAGACCTTTACCTTACAAATTTATCTTTTCCTATAATCTTTTCAATACTACCTTATGCTTTACAAGTTTGGCTACATACAACCTACAAGTACTAAAGCCAAGGGTGTACGTGAGTGCGTTATTTGCAAGCACACAGAATGCAGAAACAGGATGCGAAAATTTATCTGTACCTGGTGCACTGAGAGTGAAGTCGCGCTGTGTACCATGGACTACTTCGTTGATTATTACTCACTTCCAAAGTACTGAGTGTGTAATACAGTGTGTTACTGTGTAAATAGTGTGTGAAACTGTACATATTGTAATTTTAGTGAATTTTTAACAGGTAATATTGCAACAATAAAATTTATTGTGGACACATTACTGACACATGTATCACAGTTCCAGGGAACATTATGAACATTCTACTGTATACATATTGTAAAGGACACAAATATGCATTATATACAATAAAAAAAACAAATAAAATCGCATTGAAAATACATAAAACAAATAATTGAAAATATATTTGTGGCAACACCCGGTGCTTGAATGGCCCGCGCGACCGTGTCTGGGCGATTCACGCACGGGCGACCAGGCTCTGATGACGTCACAGCGCACCTTGTCCACATCCCGACAAAGTAAGTGTCCACATTCCAAAGTAAGTGGAATCTGGTATTTATTTTTACATAGACTTGTTCAGGGAAGGCAATTTATCCTTTTACGAAGAAAAAAGAATTTTTTGGGAACACTTTATTTCATGCGCACCGTGGGAATTTCTCAATAAACTCGGCGCAGCACGGTGGTTAAATCCATTTTTCTGGGTGTATCTATTTATAGAGGTACTGTACTTCTAACCTCATCTCCCAGGTAATATGTAGAAGAAAAATGGTGGGCCAAATGATAAAAATATTACCAAAATAAAACTACACCCAAAACCTTAGAAACAAATTTCATCAACTCGTCACTTGGTCTGTTAGGTTAAGAACAGATGGATATGGCTGGAAACTGGAAGGGGCAAGCACATACATAAACCATTACCTTAACTCCTGCACAGTGCACTTGATGTACAGACAACTAGTTTGAGTGTAAGGTTTACATAACAACCAGCTGTGTGCAAGATTTACAACAACCAGCTGTGTGCATGATTTACAACAACCAGCATGTAGGCAAGATTTACACAACAACTAGCTTGTAGGCAAGATTTACACGACAACTAGCTTGTAGGCAAGATTTACACGACAACTAGCTTGTAGGCAAGATTTACACGACAACCAGCTGGTGTGTAGTTGTGGTGTAAATTTTTTACTGATCTCTGCCAACCTGATAAATCTCAAGTTGCTAGCTTCCTCAATTGTATGAACTCCTGCATGCTAATTCCCATAATCACCAAAAGCGAGACAGACTGTCTGCCAGGACACTGGACACAGCCCTAAATGTGAATGACACGGAGAGCTAAACCCTGAGAACTCAGCAGAACAGTTATCAAAAGCAACAAACTCCAAACAGGCCACAGACCAAACAGACCCCCCCCCTCCCCTTGCTGGAGACAATGAACCACAGAGGAACAGTCCGAAATGGAGCCGGATCATGGTGCCCTGAGGAATCTAAGTCCGCTGCAAAGTCCCACACCATGCTGTGGGCCCGACACATAAGATGGCTGCCAGCGCCCCTGGCTGAACTTGTGAGCACTAGTCACAAAGCCCCAACCGACAGAGGAGTCAACAACCACTGACGAGGAGTCAGTGTAAACAATAAGCAAAAGAAAAAGACACCATGGCACTGAACCCAGAAAACTTGAGGAAGTTGGCACCAACAGGCACAACTAGCAGCAACAGGCACAACTAGCAGCAACAGGCACAAAGACCCTAGGGATGAACCCAGGGGGATGAATCATGAGATCCGCGAAAAGGGCTGCCCCGAAGATGCTGAAATAGCCTCAGGAACCAAACCCTGCCAAGCGGGTAAACCAGAAGAGCCAAATTCAGGCTCCGGCACAGCTGTTCAAGTAACCGCCGAGTAACCCGGGTCTCCCCCCCTCAATAATAGCCAATGGCGAGACCATAGTTGGAGCAAGGCTTCAGGAGGGAGAGAAAGGGAGGCAGTCTGAGAATCCCATACAAGCCCCATCCAAGTCCAAACCTGAGACTAAACCAGCTGGAACTTCTGCCAGTTTACCAGGAACCCAAACCCGGTGAGCTGGGAAAGAGCCAGATCCCTGGCTAGCAGACAAGCAGACTGGCTGAAAGCCATCACCAACCAGTCATCGAGGTATGCCAAGACCTGAGGACCTAGCAGACAAAGACAGGCCACCACGATCCAAGTCAAGCGTGTAAAAACACAAGGTGCCAGATGTAGCTCACAAGGAAGACAACAAAAGCAGTAAGCCTGTCACCCCACCATGAAAACCAACCTGCCCCTGATCCCCGTATGAACAGGGTCATGCCATTACGCGTCCTAAAGGTCCAGGGAAATCATCCACTAGCCTGGCTCGAGGACGAGCCAGACCTGTGACAACATAGTCATCCAAAAGGATGGGCAAGGAATCAACCGGTTCAGACGAGACCAGTCCAGAAAGTACCGGAGATCCACATAGTCCCGTATCGGCAACGAAAACAAGTGGGACACCCACCAAAGAGACAAAGTAATTCTGACCACGCCCAAGCGAACCCACTCCGAGATGACCCAATGGATAAACAGAGAAGAGGCCGACCCCAAATAGAAGGTGAACCGCCCAATGCCACCGAAGCCACAAGAAACAACCCGAAAAGCCCACAAATGGTGGGATCAGGCGTGGGTGAAAAGAGCCAGCGTGCCCCCCATCGCCCTGTCAGAGGGATGACCCGCGAAAGGGCCAATGTAAACCCAGAGAGCCCATCATACACGCAGAGCAAACACCACACCAACCACACGAAGACAACAGAGGCGACACCTCTAACTCGGTTGCTGGCACCACAGGCCTATTCCGACTCCATCCATGCTAACCCCAAGCCTACTGGGATTTTCCAGGGCCCCTTAGGGTGAGTAATCCCTACGGGAAGCCGAAGCATTGGGGCTAGCTAAGCTGGAAGAACTCTGTCTGTCAGCAGGCAAACTGACCACTAGTAGCAGCTGTTAAACCATATATTAACTCAATTTATATTAACCCTTTATTTCCTTTGGTACAACCATGCCCTAATCTAACTTAATAGAGAGCTCCCAATACAGTGAGCCTCTATCTTTTTAATCAATCTTTCATCGGGCACTGTATCAAAAGCTTTACTAATGTCAAGGAACACAACATCACAAACTGTACCACTATCAACTGCCAAAGTCTGCTGGAATAATATGATAGCAAATTTGTTAAACATGAATGGCCCTTAGTAAAACTATGTTGTGAATCATTTATTAATCTATGTTTTTCAAGATGAAGATGAATGATATTTGCAATTATTGATTCAAGCAACTTTCCCACAATAGATGGCAAGCTATTTGGCCGCTAGTTTGACACAAGTACTTTATCTTTCTTTAAAATTTGACCACATTAGCAATCTTCCACACCTCTGGCACTCTACCTAACTCTAATAAATTATTAAATATGGTAGACAATGGTTCTCAAAGTTCCTCTTTGCATTCTTTAATCGCCTGGGATGCTCTTGTGATTACGGCCTGCAACATGCCCAGGTACACGAAATAAGAAACCAGCATTGAATGTAATGAAACACTACTTACTGGGTGAGTCCCAGAAACCTCCTGGAGCTATCCAGGCTGATAAGTATTTTATTACCTTCCTGGCATCAGTCAAAAGTGCATAGAGTTCAGCCTATTGGGGACCACGAGCCAGAACCTGGCCCCCCCACAGATGAGGCACGAGGAGCAATGGCCTACAGAAACCCCCGTGTGGTTGGGAGCATTCTGTGTCTGCCATTGACAGGCTCTGGTACCCAGAAAGGTGGGTGCCCCAAAACAAACACTTATTCTCGTGGAAATATGGCTACCGAAAGCTGAACGATTGGACAGAGCTCCCCAAATGAAAACAAGCAAACGAGCATGACGTCATCACGTTGCCGCGCCACTGTCTGAGCATCCCCCTCCTCCCCGGGACAGGGAATAGGGAGCCTCAGACCCATGCGCCGGTGTTCCAACTGGCAGTTCCGAGGCTGGATGTCAAAAACACGCGAAAAACACCGCCGACCAAAGGGAGGGAGGGATGCTGGGGAGCCTACAGGTCTCATCCAGAAAATGGTGTGTCATAATATTCAATGCTGCTTTTTTTTTTGGGGGGGGAGCCCTGTCAGCTCACCGTAGCTAACTACCCAAAGATAAGGAAAAGCAAGGACTTACTCGGGCGGAGGTCAGTCCTCACTTCTCAACACAAAGTCAAGACAACTGGCTGCAACCACTGACCCAATGCAAAGCAGGCCCTACTAGGTCCAGGGAGATTGAGAAGGTAGCGAGCGGCCAGGACCCTGTTCAACCTCCGAAAACCACGTGCCCGAATGTCAACCCATGACATGTTGCCAAAGACGGCAGCAAACTTACAAACGTCGTGGGCACGAGGATAGACAGCAGACTGGCTAGACTTAATAACCCTGTGGACGACCTGGAAGACTCGAGACCGGGAACAGGGAAGGAGGGAAACCGGGTCAACCCAAACCGCATCCCTGGCCTCCAAAGCCGTGGTGCACAAATAATGGCGGAGAGCCGCAACGAGACACAAAAAACAATGCACCCTCCGCCTGACCAACCAAGCATGAACAACCCAAGGAAAGGACCCCTCCAGAAAGCAGCAGTCTCATTCTTTGCCAAAAAAGAAGACCTACCAAAAGGACCAAAATAGCAGAAACCCCTGCACTGGAGGAGAGCATGAAGCACCCCGACTCAACCCCCAGAGGCCAATGCCAACAGGAAAATAACCTTAGAAAAACACTCTTGAACTGAAGAGGCTACAAAACACCGAGGAGAAGAGAGAAAAGAAAGCACCCGGTCCAAAGACCAGGATAGCTCAGGCAGCGCATGAGCATGCCGGAGGTGAAACAACGCGCGAGACAGCTTGTGAAACAGAGCAGACGTAACATCAATACTGAGCGCAAGCTGGAGCAGCTCCGACAACGCCGCACGATACGATTCGATAGTATTCGACATAAGATGACGGTCCTGAAACAACCACGAAATGAAGGACAAAACAACCCTATCAGAGACCAAAGAACACCTAGGCAGTGATAGGAAAAACCAGAAGGACCGCCAGGAATCATCATACTGCAATACGTGACATAGCACGCAGGTGGGAGACCAACAACGAAGCCACCTGCGCCACATACAAGTGATGATAAACCCAAGTCAGAAACTCAAAACACGAAGACTCGAGGAGAAGAACGAACCAACTTCGTATCGGGCTGGACCGATCTGCTAAAAGAGGCGGAGCCGCGGGAAGACCCTCAAGTTCGGACACCGGGGAAGCAGCGCCTGAAACCAAGGCTGGGCCAGCCACCAAGGAGCCAGGACAACTCTGGTAAGTCTCCAAGCAAGTCAGGACCTACAGCAACAGCTGAATTGGAGAAAACAGGTATAGGTAACCCCACCTTGCCCAGTCCAGCCTGAGGGCGTCAACCCCAATGACCTCGCAGTTGGGAAAAGGCACCACGTATACCAGGAGACGCCTCAACCACGCCAACGCAAAGAGATCCATTTCCGGGGACCCGAACATTCGGGAAAGCCAACTGAACGAGTCAGCGTCAACCATCCATTCCATGGAAAGGGTAACAAACCGGTACAGGCCGTCTGCCAGGACATTGGACACTCCCCCCCC
Organism: Procambarus clarkii; assembly: GCF_040958095.1. Taxonomy (NCBI): domain Eukaryota; kingdom Metazoa; phylum Arthropoda; class Malacostraca; order Decapoda; family Cambaridae; genus Procambarus; species Procambarus clarkii. The sequence continues at coordinate 9,545,358 of NC_091214.1, read as the reverse complement.
AAACGTGAACCGCCAGGAGATCCAAACCCTGAGAACGAATCAGACGAGTCACCTGAAGCAACCAGCCCCAAAGAGCCAAGGACCGCAGCGAACCCCTGCAGTTCAGGCAATGAACCACCGGGGAACAGTCCGAGTGGAGCCTGATCGTCGGTCCATGAGCAACCCAAATTCTCCAGAGCTACATCCACACAGCCGCGAACTCTCGCACCATGTTGTGAGCCAGACGGAAGGACGGACCGTCCCTGGCCGGCCTGGTGAGCACTGGTCACAAAGCCCCAGCCCAGAGACGACGCGTCCGTGAAAACATCGAGCGAGGACTCAGGTAGGCACCAAGGCACTGAACCCTGAAAAACCTGAAGAGGAAGCCGGCAACGCAGCAACCAACGCAAAGCCCCCGGAGTCTGAATCCAGCAGTTGTGAGAGAGGTAGAAGGGACGTCCCCAAAGGAACCAGAACAGCCGACGAAGCCACACCCGACCCAGCGGGTAGACCGTCATGGCAAAGTTCATGCTCCCGCACAAATCCTCAAGCAACCGCCGCATGACTCGGAAGCCCCTCAGGAATAGACACAGGCAAAGCAGAGCCGCCAGAGGAAGAGACAAGGAAACGATCCGAGCGTCCCACACAAGACCCAACCAAGACCGAACCCGATAGGGAACCAGATCGGACTTCCGCCAGTTCACCAAGAACCTGAACCCAGTGAGCTGGGAAAGAACCAAATCCCTGGCAAGCAGGCACGCAGACTGGCTGGGAGCCCAAACCAGTCAATCGTCAAGGTAGGCCAAAACCCGAACACCTAACAGCTGCAGGAAGGCCACCATGACCCGAGTAAAGCGTGTGGAAACGCGAGGAGCCAGATTCAAGCTGAATGGAAGGCAATGAAAGCCGTTCCCTTGAAGCACTACAACAAAACCGAGCCAGTCCCTCAACCTCGGATGAATCAGCACGTGCCAATACGCGTCCTTGAGGTCTAGGGACACCATCCAAGAGTCCGGCTCCAACAAAAGACGGACCTGGGACAGAGTAGTCATCCGAAAGGAGGGGCAATAAACCCACGGGTTCAGACGGGACAAGTACAGAATGAACCCAGAGGTCTGTGCAGTCCCGTTTCGGGACCGGAAACAGGTGGGAAACCCACCTGAGGGACAAGGTCGTTTCCACCACGCTCAAGCGAACCCACTCCAAGATGACTCGACAGAGCACAGGAGAAGAGGCCTGCCCTGCCAGTCCCAAACCCACTGAAGGAGGAGTAGCCACCCAACACCACCGCAGGTTGCACGAAACGACCCGAACGGTCCACAAATTGTGCGACCAGGCGCAAGCAAACAGAGCAAACTTCACCCTCACCACCCCATCTATGGGACGAACAGCAGAAGGACCGATGCACCTTACGAGCACCGAAATAGCACACTGGGTGATCCCTGCACTGAAAAGAAACAGATGGCATCGAAGGCTGCGCCGGCGCCAAATCTGCCGCCACTGGCATACCATGACGGGAAGAAACCCGAGTTCTGGCACGACCTTGCCAGGAAGGCTTTTAGGGGAGTTCTATCCACTTGTTCGGCTTTTGGTAGCAATTTTTTCACCAGAATAGGGGTTTGTTTTGGGATGCTTACCTTTCTGGGTGCCTGACCCGGTCGATGGCAGACATAGAATGCTTCCAACCACACGGGGGTTTCTATAGACTATTGCTCCCCATGCCTCTTCTGTGGGTACCAAGTTCTGGCTTGTGGTCCCCAGTAGGCCCATAAGAACTCCATACACATGACTGATGCCAAAGTCTGACATTAGCATATCAGCCCAGTAAGTTCCGAGAAGCCGAAGGGGCTTCCCCAAAAAACACAGTGTACTTGTGTGGGAGGATTGTGAGAATTTTGTCCCACAAATTCTAGAATTTGTTGTTACCAATGTTGGTGTGACACCCTTATTCCCCTATACTGGTGATGATATGTCTGAAATTGATTACTTTATGGCATACTGTATTTCGATCAGCAATTCATGGACCATCTCATTGCAGAGATGAACCGATATGCTCTGGAACTCATTGACTCTGGAATTTTACCTGCCTCCCGATTGACACGTTATAAGATAGGACTACTGAGGAAACGTATGTGTTTTTAGCGTTGTGCTTGATGATGAGGCATGCAAATAAACACGTGATCCAGGATTATTGGAACAAAGACAGCTTTGTTCCAACCCTCTTGTTCAACAGGTACATGTCACGTGATAGGTTCCTGCTGCTTCTCAGGTGCCTGCACTTTGAGAACAATGCAAATGAAGACAGACACGACAGACTGTGGAAAGTGCGGAAAATATTTAGTAAAGTGAAAGGAAAGTTCCATGACTATTTTGTACCAGCACAGAATGTCATGGCCGATGAAATGCTAGTTCTCTTCAAGGGACGACTGGCGTTCAAGCAGTATATACCATCAAAGCGGCACAGGTTAGGACTAAAGTTCTTCGTGTTATATGACTGAAAAACTTACATGCTCATGGACATGATATTGTATTCAGGTACAGATGTTGACATACCAGGTCAAGATCCACATTGGTTCTCAGGCAGTGTCGTGAAAACACTCATGGAACCATTGCTGAACACGGGGCATAACCTGTACACGGACAACTACTATACCAGCCCCTTGCTGACTAGATTCCTCCTTGACCACCACACCGGCATATGTGGCACTGTCAAGGCCCACAGGAGGGAAATGTCAGTGTTTGGCATTGGTATTGCAGTGGGTGAATGCCAGCTGAGAAAGTGTGATAAAATGTTAAACGTGCGCTGGAGGGACAGACGCAAGGTGAATATGTTGACAACTATTCACACCGGTGCAATGTTAGACAGTGGCAAAATGAACTTTGCAACATGTTTGCCAATGAATAAACCTGATTGTGAATAAACCTGATTTTATCATTGACTACAATGAAAATATGCGGTTAGTAGATAAATGTGACATGGTGGTTGGTGCCATCGAGTGTGTGCAAAAATCTGTGAAGTGGACAAAGAAATTGTTTTTCCACCTTGTTGACATTGCAGTGCTAAATTGTTTCAATACGTATCTCGTGAAATATGGCAAGAGCCACCAATCCATATATTCAGTGTTGAATGTACGAACGAATCTGTATTCATTCAGTGTAGGTGGAGGGCAGTGTTGTGACGCGTGGGGTGCCAGCAGCAATGCCCCAATGCAGTTCCTGACAGACTCAGGGGTAAAGAACACTTTGCTGTACACAAGCTTGGATATATGCCAAGCATAGACACACGGGAAAAAGGTAAATGTGCCTGCGTTGTTTGCAAGAATACACAACGTAGGGCACAGAGGTGATTATCCATCTACACTTGGTGCGTTGAGTGCAAAGTTGCCTTGTGGCCCATTGACTGCTTCACTGATTATCACACACTAGCGCAGTTCTAAGTGTGTATTGATAGTGATGTATATAGTCTGTGATAGTGTACAGTTTGTGTAAATAAGTTGTATATATAAATAATTGAACATGTAATATAGAAATTATAAACAAAGTTTGTGGACACATTTGTGATACCTGTACAAGTAACACAGTTTCTTTGAACAGTATGTATGGTCTACTGTCTGAATATAGTAGCACCTCGATTAACGAGTTTAATCCGTTCTGGCACCGAGCTCGTTATGTGGAAAACTCGTCTTAAGAAACAAATTCCCCCATTTAAAATAAAGGAAATAAATTTAATCTGTTCCACTCCCAAAAACATCCATACTTGTATGACATTTTATAATGTAAATATAATACTGCACATGTAATTATAAATGTTTTATTGTACTGTTTTCATGTTTACTTTACCTTATGAAAAGTCGTTGCTGGCTTGAGGGAGACGATGGGGAGGTGGGAAGGAGGAGAGGGGATATGGTGTGGAAGGAGAATCCACCTCTGAGTCAGGTGGCCTCTCTTCTTGGGAGTTTCACCCCACTGGGACTGGGTTGTGGTTCACTATCACTTGCTGGTCTTTTCTCTACTTTTGCAAAGAACGTATCTATTGACAATTGCTTTTGTCTTTGTTTTAGGATGTCCCTAAAACAAGACAGCAAATTGTCATTAAACATGTTCACACACCGGGTTGTTACTGCTTTATCAAGGCAACTTTTCCAAGAATGCTGTCACCTTTTCAAACATTCCCAACACTTCCCTGATCTCACTGGAAGAGGCAGCATCCTCCCTTACCTCCTCCTTCCCTTACTAATGGTGCAAATTGTTGATGAGGCCCTGCCATACTCCCTTGTGAGATCAGTCACACCGACACCACGCTCATGCTTTGCTATAATTTCCTTCTTCAAATTCACAGTAATTGTGTCTTTCTTCCTCTTGACAACACTATCTTTAGCAAGCAGCTTCTTTGGCGACATTGTGCGTTACAAATTGTAGTCACAAAACCACAAAAAGCGCAAATAAAAGCAGAGGGATGCTTGTCGTGCGCGATACAGCAACAACACTGGCGTCAGAGACATCCGAGAATTTGCGAGAACCCGCGGGGTGCTAGGAAGCACCATGTGGTTTTGCTCGTTAACAGAGGTGAAGCTCGTCAATAGAGACAAATTTGCTGTGAGTGGCTCACTCGTTACTCGAAATGCTCGTAGATAGAGCCGCTCGTTAATCGAGGTACCACTATATTGTAAACCTGTTCAATATACATAGGATTAGCCAGAAAAAACAAAAGAAATACATTTGTAATTGTAACTCACATAAAAGAAATCAACTGATACTCTTTACAAAGAATCAGAAAACTAACCTTTGCAAGGTCTAGCTGTCGCACTTTAGCAGACACGTTGTTAGCCAAATGATGTGTGAATGATATTGTGTTTTCCAGTTGGCGTGCATCAGCCTGGACTAGCTGGAGGGTAGGAACCAAGCGTGCTAACTGAGAGAGGCGAGCTTCCAGGTGATGTCGATTGCCAACACTCCATTCTAAACGTTCAACAACAGCTGCCTGTTGGTTACGTACAAAAGTAGTAAAGATTACAGTACTGCACTTAAAACTATCACCCAAATTTTAAATTTCTGTACATTCTATATTGTCCAGTGAAAGTAAAAAAAAAAACAGCATTGAATTTAATGAAACGCCATTTTTTGTGAAAGACCCAGAGGCTCCCCGGAGCTATCCAGGCTGATATGTAACTATTAGCTTTCTGGCACCCGTCAAAGTGCATGGAGTTCTTGCCTACCAGGGACCACAAACCAGAACCTGGCCCCCTCAGAAAGGCATGAGAAGCATTAGCCTATAGAAACCCAAATGTGGTTGGGAGCATTCTATGTCTGCCATCGACCGGGTCTGGCACCCACCCTCAAAACAAACCCCCTTTCCGGTGAAAACATTGCTACCGAAAGTCGAACGAGTGAATGGAACTCCCCAAATTAAAATTAGCAATTGGGCATGACGTCATCACGTTGCCGTGCCTCTGTCTATGCAACCCTCTCTCCTTGGGACAGGGAAAGGAAGAACCCCAGACCCTCGTGCCGGCAATCCAACCGGCAGTCCTCAGGCTGGATGTCAAAAACACGCAAAAACACCACCGACTGGAGGGAGGGAGGGAGGGAGGGATGCTGGGGAGCTCTGGGTCTCACCCAGAAAATGGCATTTCATTACATTCAACGCTGGTTTTCTGGGGGGGAGCCCCCGTTGGCTCCCCAGAACTAACTACCCGAAGACAAGGAAAAACACAGGGACTTACCCGGGAGGCAATCAGTTCTCACTCCTCAATGCGAACTCGAGACAACTGGCTGCAACTGCCAACCCAATGCAACGCAGGCCCTACCAGGTCCAGGGACATTGACAAGGTAGCGAGCAGCCAGGACCCTGTTTGACCTCCAAAAACCCCAAGCCCGAATGTCAACCCAAGACAAGTTGCCAAAGATAGCAGCCAAAGCAGCAAACTTACGAACATCGTAGGCACAGGGATAGACCGTAAGATGGCTAGACTTAATAACCCTGCAGATGACCTGGGAGACCTGAGCCCTGGAACAGGGAAGGAAGAAAACCGAATCAACCCAAAGCGCACCACCAGCAACCAAAGCCATGGCACCCATATAACGGCAGGGAGTCGCAACCAGACACAACACATGATGCACCCCTGGCCTGATCAACCAAGCATTAACAACCCAAGGACTCCTCCGGAAAGCAGCAGTTTCATTCTTCGCCAGAAAAGGAAAAGACAGCTGCAAACAAATAAACCTACCACCAGGACTGAAGGAGCAGAAACCCCTGCACTGGAGGAGAGCATGAAGCTCACCAACCCGACTCTCAGAGGCCAATGCCAACAGGAAAAGAGCCTTAGAAAAACAATCCTGAACCAAAGGAGCCACTACAAACTGAGGAGGAGAGAGAAAAGAGAGCCCCCGGCCCAAAGACCAGGATGGCTCAGAAGGCACATGAGCAGATTTGAGGTGAAACAATGCACGAGACAGCTTGCAGAACACCGCAGAAGTAACATCAATACCGAATGCATGCTGGAGCGGCTCCCGCCAGCGCCGCACAATACGAGGCGGCAGTATTTGGCAAAAGTCAACGGTCCTGGAACAACCACGAAAGGAGGGATAAGACAACCCTATCAGAGACCAAAGTACACCTATGCAGTGATAGCAAAAACCAGAAGGACCACCAGGAAACTTCATACTGCCGCCGAGATGAAGCACGCAGGTGGGAGACCAACAAAGAAGCCACCCGTGCTCCATACAAGTGATGATCGACTCGAGTCAGAAACTCCAGATACGAAGACTCGAGGAGAAGAACGAACCAGCCTCATACTAGGCTGGGTCAATCTGCTGAAAAAGGTGGAATCGCGGGAAGACTCTTGGGTTTGGACACCAAGTAAGCAGCACCTGAAACCAAGGCTGGGCCTGCCACCAAGGAGCCAGAAGGACAACTCTTCCCTGGTAAGTCTTCAAGCGAACCAGGACCTGGAGCAACAGCTGAACTGGGAAAAAGAGGTACAGGTAACCCAACCTCGGCCAGTTTTGCCTAAAGGCATCGACCCCGATGGCCTTGCAGTCAGGGAAGGGCGTCACGTATACCAGGAAACGCTTCGACCACGCCGATATGAAGAGATCCACTTCCAGAGTCCCGAACGTCTGGCAGAGCCAACTGAACGAGTTTGCGTCAACCGTTCATTATGTGGAAGGAGAAATGAACCGAGACAGGCCATCCGGCAGGACATGGAACACCCTCTTGAACGTGAACTACCAGGAAGCCAAACCCCGAGAACTCAGCAGACGAGTCACCCGAAGCAACCAGCCCCAAAGAGCCAAGGACTGCATGGAACCCCCTCGGTTCAGACAATGAACCACTAAGGAAACAGTCCAAATGGAACCGGATCATCGATCCACGAGCGACCTGAACCCTACGGAGCAACATCCACACAGCCGCGAACTCTCACACCATGCTGTAAGCCCGACGGAAGGATGGACCCCACCGTCTCTGGCCAGCCTGGTGAGCACTGGTCACAAAGCCGCAGCCAAGAGACGTGTTCGTGAATGCATCAAGCGAGGGTTCAGATAGGGTTCAGTGCCAAGGCACTGAATCCCCCAAAAAACGAAGAGGAAGCCGGCGATGTAGCAACCAACACAAAGCCCCCGGAGACCAAACCCAGTGGTCACAAAAGAGGCAAAAGTCATGTCCCCGAAGGAACCAGAACAGCCAACGAAGCCATACCCATCCCAGCGGGTAGACCATCATGGCAAAGTTCAGGCTCCCACACAAACCACCTAGTAGACAGGATCACACCACAAGGCACAGAACTGGAAAACACAGGAACCAGAGATGCACGACCTTGCTAGTTCACATCAGCCACAGAATTGGGGTGTGAATAGTCGGCGCAGATAGCTATCCACACCCCAGTTCCAGATAATGGATAACTGGGGGTCCCCCTTCCTCCTCCTGGGAAGGGTAGAGGGGCTGCGCAGATGGCGGCGAGATGACATGGTGACGTCATGCTCGTTTCCTCATTTTCATTTGGGGAATTCTGTCCACTAGTTCAGTTTTCAGTAGCAATATTTTAACCAGAATAAAGGTTTGTTTTGGAGTGCTTATCTTTCTGGATGCCTGACCCGGTCGATGATAGACATAGAATGCTCCCACTCACACTGGGGTTTCTATAAGCCATTGCTCCTCGTGCCTCTCTGAGGGGGGCCAGGTTCTGGCTCATGGTCCCCAGTAGGACTAGAACTCCATGTGCATTGACTGATGCCAGAGTTTAATAGATTCATATCGGCTTGGTTAGCTCCGGGAAGAAAAGAACCCAGAAAAGATCCCCCAGAAAAGAACCGATTTCTTCTTCATTCCTGCTTTCATTTAGACGTTTTGTCTCTACAAGGTTCAGCTTCAGCTTCTCTCGGTTTTCCTTTAAAAGATCTTGTCTTAATAACCATAATTTCCCTTCCTCATCAATTTGTAATTTTTTAACATTCCTTAGTACTTCTTCCATCTGTTTAGCACCGTTTAGGATGATCCTCATGATTGATCCTTCCCTTTCTCGTACCTGCCAATTCTCCTGTAGTCGCAGACATTGTCATTGGTTGTAAGACCTTCCACTAGCCCAACAATGTTATCTTTTTTCACTTCTGTGGCTCTTTCTGACCTAGATGTTATCTCCTTTTCTTTGCAACCAAATATTAATAGGGACTTACTTTGATGGACTGTGTTTTGCACCAATTTTGGGTTTGATGTCAGTTCCTTTCTGACTTCCAGTCTAATGTTTGTTTTATCCTGGTTGCTGCAGTTTCTGGCTTCCTTTACTGCTTCTTCTATTTTTCCATTCTCCTTGGCCACTTGTGCATTGGTAAGTTGCATATCTTTCTTGCACTGTTCTAGTCCCTGTCTAACTTCCTCCATCTGTACTGACAAAAGGTGTTTGTTCTGTTGGATTTCCTCATCTAACCTATTGTAGTCACTTGTGTTTTAGATTTGATTACCATTCTCACCAGTGCTTGTGCAGCACTGGTAAGTATGGTATATAAAAACCAAGCTTGTAGAATGCTGGAATGTGACATTATAGCTAGTGACCATGGGATATATGTCAGATCATACCCAAAATGGTTCACCAACCAACCTGTCCTCCTATAAAGAACATCGCTTATTGCTCGAATGGGTTACATAAGGCCAAAAACCAGCGTTGAATGTAATGAAACGCCATTTTCTGGGTGAGACCCGGAGGCTCCCCGGAGCTTTACCGGCTGATATGCTAATGTCAGACTTTGGCATCAGTCATGTGTATGGAGTTCTAGGGCCTACCGGGGACCACGAGCCAGAACCTGGCCCCCTCAGAGAGGCAAGGGGAGCAATGGCCTATAGAAACCCCCGTGTGGTTGGAAGCATTCTATGTCTGCCATCGACCGGGTCAAGCATCCAGAAAGGTAAGCATTCCAAAACAAACCCCTATTCTGGTGAAAATTGCTACCTAAGCCGAACTAGTGAATAAAACTCTTCAACAGAAAACAAGGAAACTAGTATGACGTCATACGTCACCGCGCCGCTGTCTGCGCAGCTCCCCCCTCCCCGGGAGGGGGAAGGGGGAGCCCCAGACCTCCAACGCCGGCTATCCACCCATCAGTTCTGAGGCTGGATGTCAAAACACGCGAAAAACGCCGACCGGAGGGAGGGAGGGTTGCCGGGGAGCCTCCGGGTCTCACCCAGAAAATGGCGTTTCATTACATTCAACGCTGGTTTTCTGGGGGGAGCCCCGTCGGCTCCCCGGAGCTAACTACCCACAGAGGAAGGTCAAAGGGACAAAACCGGGAGGCGGACACCACGCACCCCCCAAGGAGGCGAGACAATCGGCAGCAAACGCCAACCCAAGGCGCCACAGCCCCGAAAATCCCGGGAACAACACGAGAACCACGAGCAGCAAGGCCCCTGCACGAACACCAAAAATCCATGCCCGACTGACTGCAAGGCCACGTCGCCCAGACGGCAGCGAGAGCAGCGAAGCCACGAACGCCACAGGCATGTGGGAAGAACACAGGCAGCTTAGCCGCAAGAACACGGCTGACCACCCGGGACACCATCACCCGCGAACCGGGAAAAACAGAACCGGATCAACGCAAAACGCGCTCCGGACCCAAACGCCGTGGCACGCAAACAACAGCGGAGGGCCGCCACTGAACACAAAAACGACACACCCCCGGCCCGACCAACGAAGCACCAACAAACCCTGGACCACTCCAGAATGCAGCAGCCCCACCCCGCGCCAGAAAAGATGGAGACTGCTGTCATCAAACAACCAAAACGCTAAAACCGAAGGAGCAAGAAAACTCAGCAACTCGACCACAGAGGCAAAGGCCCAAAGGAAAGAGCCGAAGAAAAAACACACCGGAACCGAAGGGGCACTACCAACCGAGGAGAAGACAGAGCACGCTGACCAGAGACCAGGATGGTGCAAGCGGCGCACGAACAGGCCGGAGGTGAAATAACGCACAAGACAGCTGACTAACGGTGCAGAAGCAACACCAAGACCGAAAGCAAGCTGAAGCGGCTCCGCCTGCGCCGCACGAAAAGAGGCGACAGTATGTGGCAAGACGACGGCCCCCAACCCCCACTAGAAAACCAAGCCGAGAGTAAACCAAGCTAACAAGAGGAACCACCTAAGAAGGGACAGGAAAAGGAAGGACCACCAAAATACCCCATACTGCCGCCAAGAGAAGCACGCAGGTGGGACACCTACCACGAAGCCACCCGACCACCAACCGGAGGCAAGACCACGAGGTAGAACATAAAAAGCCCCGACAAGGCCCTCCCAAGCCCAGGAAAAAGGCGGAGCCGCGAGAAGATCTCGGGCGCGACCACCGAGACCCAGGCGGCACAAGGAGATGGAACGTCTGCCGAACAGAAAAACTCCCCGAAGCATGCAAGCCCGCCAGGAGTTCAGAAACGACGGGTCCGACGCGAGACATCGCAAGAACCCCCCCCCCCCAAAAAAAAAAAAACAACCGGCAGGGCAAGCTAGGAAAACCAAAGAAGGCGGAAGGGTCGCCGCGAGAACAGGACCCGAACCAAGGGGCACGAACAACTGCAACAGACCGAGACAAAGAAGCACATCACAGGACACAGGCTGACCAACGCCTAAGAACACACGCAGAACATCCCTGCTGCAGAGGAGGCAGGAAGAAAGAGCAGAAGCACAAAAAAAAAAAAAAAACCAGGAGAACAACCAGGGGTGGACAATCAGGCAGGGACAAAAACCCCACGCAATCCCCAGGCACAAAACGGCAGCAAAGTGCCACTCCACAACCGGACACAGGAACAAGGACACGCCACCGTGAAACACGGTACCAATGCACACGTGCAGCAGCAGCAACAGGCACCACTGCAACATGCAACATGTAAATAGCAACTCCCCTCTGCAAAGGCAGAGAACGGAGCAGGCAGACCCCAGACAGGGCCAACGGAGACACGACAAAACCCTGCAGGCCTAGAAACCTGCACCAGGCGACCGACGGCGGAGAAACCCCGCTCGATACCTGCTGGATGAGGTACTGGGAGCTCTTTTACACCTCAAGCCCGGCCCAAGGTCAGGCCAGACCGGCCAGAGGATGGCCCACCAGGCAGCTGCTAGGAGCAGGCCACCGGCCCACATACCCCCACAACCAGGACGGGCCGGAACTGCCATACGAAAACAGGCCAATGCGCCCTGGAAGCCCACGGACGAACCAGCAAGAAGGCTTATGCTCGCAAGTAGGTCGTGTAACAAGCACAGACCACTGATGGTAATACAGTGTTCCCCAAAAGTGCCAATAGCACCACTGCACTCCACTGGTACTATCCCGCAAGTTCTACCAGATAGGCGGGACCCAAGAGCCAGAGCTCAAATCCTGCAAGCACAGCCAGGAGCCTCACCAGGTGAGTACAGAACCAACCCTACAACCCCCACACCTCACAACATTAAAAAAGGAGGGTCCCCTGAATGACTCCAGCATGGGTTGGACATGCACATGAGGGGGACAAGAAGGGTTGAAAAAGGGACAGTCACTGGTGTGCGAACGGTCTCAGTCGTACAAAAATATACCTAAATAAAGACAGGTATATAAACACCGCCGCATCCAGCGCCCGGCCAAAAGACGCCAGACCGCAGAAACTCACCTGGCGAATGGTGGTTCGAACTTGACATGACTCAACCGTGCCCAGAAGAACTTGGGAGCACCGCCAGGTGAAGACGCCAGAGCCGGACCCTGCCGGACCCGCAGGAGAACAGGGAGAGGCGAAGGAGGCGGTCCACACCCATGACACAGGGAAAACCGCGGTGTCCTCCCCACAACTGGGAACCAGGATACCCCCGGCGCGAAGGGGCACATACAGCAGCCAGGGAGAAGAACGAGAGGCGAAGCACTGTAGCAAAAAGGGCGCAAAACCCCAGCACTGAAACACCGCCCAGACCAAAACAAACTCCACGGCGCATGCGCATAACACGCTGGCCGAACCGCACACCCTCCCTGCGGGAAGGCGCCAGCCAGGACTATTGCACGAGAAAAGGAGCCAAAAGAGGAAGCAGGAACAATAAAACCGGCCAAAGAAGCAAAGAGCCCAAAAAAAAAAAAAAAAAAAAAAAGGGGAACCCAACCGGGCGACAAGTAGCCCAACCGGGCGACAAGTAGCCCAACCGGGCGACAAGTAGCCCAACCGGGCGACAAGTAGCCCAACCGGGCGACAAGTAGCCCAACAGGGCGACAAGTAGCCCAACAGGGCGACAAGTAGCCCAACAGGGCGACAAGTAGCCCAACAGGGCGACAAGTAGCCCAACAGGGCGACAAGTAGCCCAACAGGGCGACAAGTAGCCCAACAGGGCGACAAGTAGCCCAACAGGGCGACAAGTAGCCCAACAGGGCGACAAGTAGCCCAACAGGGCGACAAGTAGCCCAACAGGGCGACAAGTAGCCCAACAGGGCGACAAGTAGCCCAACAGGGCGACAAGTAGCCCAACAGGGCGACAAGTACTAGGAGCCGACAGACGTTCCAATAATGCGGGAAGTAGCGAAAAACCTTCCCGTACCCTCGAGAACACAGAAGCCAACACTAGTCCCGAAGGCACACGAAGGCGCAGGCGCACCCGAGATCAGAAGTCACGCAGAACCCCATCGAACTGGGAAACATGACAAAAACACCGTCCCAAAAAGCGGGGGAGGAAACATCCACCCCCAGGACGGAACCAACCGACTCAAAGGCCAAGGAACCGAGCCCGGGGAGGGGCCGACGTCCAACAGCACGTACGGCGAGTGGGGAGGAAAGACCCCACTCCGCGTAACCACAAGCCCCGCCTAGAGGGGGATAAAAACCCCCACGGGGTCTAACGGGGCCAAGGCCCCCCCCAAGTCAGCCCCTCCCCAGCCCCGGGAACCTACACGACAGGCCCCGGGGCCGAGCCGTTCCCCCAAAGCCCCGGCCGTACCAGAAAACCGGGGCAGCCGTGAAAACACTAAGGAAGGGAGCCCACTGGCAGACTCATACAACACGGCTGGAGGAACAGGCCCAAATGCCCCCGTCACCACCCCGGAAGGGGAATTCCCCGAGACTGCCCGAGTCTCAACACCACCAAACACCCCGCCCTGAACCTACAGACGGTAAGGAACCGGATGCAGGCAGGAAGGGTGAACCAGGGGAAAGACAAGGGGGCGTGGATGGAACCGAAGCAACCAACACCCCCAAGTCCCAAAACGAACTAAGCCTCCAGATCTTTAGCCCCTGCTTTGCTCTTCAACAAGTCACTTGAACTCCAAACCTTTCCAGATATTCTAAAAAAAGCGAGAGTAACGCCTGTCCACAAATGTGGTGATCTCACAGATGTTAACAACTACAGACCTATATCAATCCTGCCAAACTTGTCAAAAATTTTTGAAAAACTAATCTATAAGCAGCTTTACTCATATCTAGCCAAACTCAATATACTTAGCCCTTGCCAATATGGCTTCAGGCCCAAAAAAAGCACTAACGATGCACTTATTAGTATGCTTAACTCGATTCATACAGCTCTTGATAAAAATGAGTTCCCTGTTGGGTTATTTGTGGACCTGCGTAAAGCTTTCGATACTGTCAACCACCAAAACCTTCTTCTTAAATTACATCATTATGGTGTCAGAGGACACTCCCTACAATACCTCAAATCCTACCTTACTGACAGGCTCCAATGTGTTTCTGTGAATAATACAATTTCTCCCACCCTACCCATCAACATTGGTGTTCCCCAGGGCAGCATACCTAGCCCTCTCCTCTTTCTCATCTACATTAATGACCTTCCAAATGCCTCCCAACACCTCAAACCAATCCTATTTGCTGACGACACAACCTTCATTTACTCCAGTCCTGATCCCCTTGCTCTAAATGCCACAGTAAATACTGAGCTAAATAAAGTCCATCTGTGGCTAACTGCCAACAAACTCACCCTTAACATTGACAAAACTTTCTATATTCTGTTTGGCAATAAATCCTCTAATCAAATAAATCTCAAAATAAACAATACCCAAATTTGTAACAAATTAGATGGCAAATTCCTTGGCATTCTCATTGACCACAAGCTGAATTTCCAGGGACACATTCTAAACATATCAAAAAAAGTTTCAAAAACTGTGGGCATTCTTTCTAAGATCAGATATTATGTACCACGCCCTGCCCTGGTGACTCTCTATTACTCCCTTATCTATCCATATCTCAACTATGGTATTTGTGCTTGGGGCTCTACTACCCAAAATCACTTATGTCCTCTAATTACTCAACACAAAGCTGCTATTAGGACAATATCCAATTCTGGCCCCAGACATCACTCGGTACCCCTACTCAAATCCCTGAATATGTTAGACATTAAGTCACTGCACATTCTCTCATGTGTACTATACATATATAAAACGCTAAACTGTAATGCCAATCCTGATCTCAAAAGCTTCATAGAAGGTTGTAACAGAACCCATGAGCACCACACCAGAAATAAATACAGTTTTGATATTCCTAGAGTACGACTTAATCAAACCAGAAATGCTCTACAAATCAAGGGGCCCAGAATGTGGAATGACCTTCCCAACCATGTTAAAGACAGTACCTCTCTCAACCAGTTTAAGTTAAAAACGAAGCTATACCTAATAAATTCCCTGTAACCTACCTTACCCCTCTATTGTCAACCCATGTATGTTTCTTGTTTTTTTTTGTTTTTTTTTCAAATCAACGCTGTTTTAATGTAATTTTCTGTAATAATTTATAATTGTATTTGTGCTGTTTTTTCAACAATGTTCCCCCCTCTTTTACCTCTATTTTTATTTGTACTCAACGCATTTTTTTCTTTTTACCCATTAGTTTTAAGCTTTAGTCAGTAGTGTTTTTTCCTGCCCGAAACGCTTTGCGTAATAGTGGCTTTAGGCATTGTTTGTACTAGCTCTTATCTATAAAGCCAACAAACTTTGTAAAATCTCTTTATGTATGTACCTTTGCCTAAATAAAAATTATTATATTATTATATTATTATTATTATTAACTACAACGGGGCAGCCCCGGGGCTCCCGGGGAGGAAACCACGAGAACGTTGCCACCACCAAGGCTCAAGTGCAACGCCCCTGCTGCCCGCACCCGCTTTGTTAGCACAACTGGGTAACCGAGCCACAACGAGCAACCAAACTCGCAACCAAACTCGCAACCAAACTCGAAACAAAAGGTGAGAGCAACCCTCAAACTCGCTGGAAGCGAGGGGGGGGCTCTGGGGTCACATCCATCGGACCCGCGCGCCCCCAGGGGTTTCCCAGGGTCCCGAGCGTTTACTTTAAGAGGACTCGCGCTCAGGTAATCCCAGGCAGGGTACTGCTAACCGGCACCCAAGCTACCAAACAACTTTCTAAGAGCTGAAGCCCCGGGACGTGTACACTCACGGGGACCTAGCAGGGGGTACCACCAGAAATACTCAGAACACAAGGGACACCAGGGGCAAGAACGAAGGCAGACCCCCCCACCAGGTATATAAACAAAAGAAAAAGAAAACCCCGCAAGAGGACAGCGTACCCAAGCGGAACAGAGCCGGCCGCCATGATTGGTAAAGACAAGCTGCACAGTACCCCGCGCCCCACCAGTGCAAACACTGCCCCTTACTCTAAGGCGAACAAGGGAGACAGAACACCCGAGCACACAAAGAGCGGCCGAAAACCAAGCAGTAAACGGCCAAGCAGGGGCAGGACCCAAGGAACTTGTGGAAGGTGGCCCCAAGCCCCAAGGGCAGTACTTACAGGGCACCTAGGGAAGGGAACCCTAGGCGCATGCAGCCCGAGTACTGAAGAATCACTCCCGGCTCACGCACCACCTAGAAAACAGACACCACACTCTAGGTACAGTGCTGAAACAACCACTGGAGCCGGAGCACATAACCATTGCCTATAGCATCAGCCGAAGAACTGATGGGTGGATAGCCGGCGTGGGAGGTCTGGAGCTCCCCCTTCCCCTCCCGGGGAGGGGGGAGCTGCGCAGACAGCGGCACGGTGACGTATGACGTCATACTAACCTTTGGTAGGTTAGGTCCCACACCAACAGTATTTACAACCAGTCTAACCTAACCCAATCTAATCTAATGATATATCAAGTTTTGACAATTCAAAAAGAGCTTTGTTGAAAAGAGAAAAAGACCTGGGGGAAGACATAATACCAACATTAACACCAGAAGCTAATGTGAACAGGGTAACATCAGCAGCATATGGGAAGTTAGCAAACACAAGATCATTTAAGAATCTGAACATAGTGGCTTTCAAGTCCATACACACTACCAATGTGTGACCATTACTTGAGTATGCAGCTCCAGCACGGAACCCACATCTTGTCAAGCATAAACAGAAACATGAGAAGTTCAGAGGTTTAACACTAGTGTCACAACTGAGAGGGCTCGTGTATGAGGACAGATTGAGAGAACTCTCCCTCACAACCTTAGAGGGGATATGATAACTATGCACAAGATCATGAGGGGAAAATAAAGTGGATAAAGAAAGTTTGCAGTATTAAAATTAAAAAGAGGTAGGACAAGGGGTCATCAAGGGAAGCTGGATATGCAGTCAAGGTAAAGTAAGGAATTTCATTCCCTATAAGGATGGTACGTAAGTGAAATGTATTGAAGGATGAGGTTGTTGAAACCAATTCCATCCACAGCATTAAAAAGAAATATGATGAAAACATTAATACTGACAGGGTAATAAATGGCACAGGTATATACAGATAGAAGGCAGAGAATAAAGGGTCCGGGTAGTACAGGTCCCCCTGGTAGTACAGGTCCCCTGGTAGTGCGTTAAAGGGTCCGGGTAGTACAGGTCCCCTGGTAGTACGTTAAAGGGTCCGGGTAGTACAGGTCCCCTGGTAGTATGTTAAAGGGTCCGGGTAGTACAGGTCCCTGGTAGTACGTTAAAGGGTCCAGGTAGTACAGGTCCCCTGGTAGTACGTTAAAGGGTTTGGGTAGTACAGGTCCCCTGGTAGTACGTTAAAGGGTCCGGGTAGTACAGGTCCCCTGGTAGTACGTTAAAGGGTCCGGGTAGTTCAGGTCCCCTGGTAGTGCGTTAAAGGGTCCGGGTAGTTCAGGTCCCCTGGTAGTACGTTAAAGGGTCCGGGTAGTTCAGGTCCCCTGGTAGTATGTTAAAGGGTCCGGGTAGTTCAGGTCCCCTGGTAGTACGTTAAAGGGTCCGGTAGTTCAGGTCCCCTGGTAGTACGTTAAAGGGTCCGGGTAGTTCAGGTCCCCTGGTAGTATGTTAAAGGGTCCGGGTAGTTCAGGTCCCCTGGTAGTACGTTAAAGGGTCCGGGTAGTTCAGGTCCCCTGGTAGTACGTTAAAGGGTCCGGGTAGTTCAAGTCCCCTGGTAGTACGTTAAAGGGTCCGGGTAGTTCAGGTCCCCTGGTAGTATGTTAAAGGGTCCGGGTAGTACAGGTCCCCTGGTAGTACGTTAAAGGGTCCGGGTAGTTCAGGTCCCCTGGTAGTATGTTAAAGGGTCCGGGTAGTTCAGGTCCCCTGGTAGTATGTTAAAGGGTCCGGGTAGTTCAGGTCCCCTGGTAGTATGTTAAAGGGTCCGGGTAGTACAGGTCCCTGGTAGTATGTTAAAGGGTCCGGGTAGTACAGGTCCCCTGGTAGTAAGTTAAAGGGTCCGGGTAGTACAGGTCCCCTGGTAGTACGTTAAAGGGTCCGGGTAGTACAGGTCCCCTGGTAGTATATTAAAAGGTCCCAGTAGTACAGGTCCCCTGGAAGTACATTAAAAGGTCCCAGTAGTACAGGTCCCCTGGTAGTACACTAAAAGGTCCCAGTAGTACAGGTCCCCTGGTAGTACACTAAAAGGTCCCAGTAGTACAGGTCCCCTGGTAGTACACTAAAAGGTCCCAGTAGTACAGGTCCCCTGGTAGTACATTAAAAGGTCCCAGTAGTACAGGTCCCCTGGTAGTACATTAAAAGGTCCCAGTAGTACAGGTCCCCTGGTAGTACATTAAAAGGTCCCAGTAGTACAGGTCCCCTGGTAGTACATTAAAAGGTCCCAGTAGTACAGGTCCCCTGGTAGTACATTAAAAGGTCCCAGTAGTACAGGTCCCCTGGTAGTACATTAAAAGGTCCCAGTAGTACAGGTCCCCTGGTAGTACATTAAAAGGTCCCAGTAGTACAGGTCCCCTGGTAGTACATTAAAAGGTCCCAGTAGTACAGGTCCCCTGGTAGTACATTAAAAGGTCCCAGTAGTACAGGTCCCCTGGTAGTACACTAAAAGGTCCCAGTAGTACAGGTCCCCTGGTAGTACACTAAAAGGTCCCAGTAGTACAGGTCCCCTGGTAGTACATTAAAAGGTCCCAGTAGTACAGGTCCCCTGGTAGTACATTAAAAGGTCCCAGTAGTACAGGTCCCCTGGTAGTACATTAAAAGGTCCCAGTAGTACAGGTCCCCTGGTAGTACATTAAAAGGTCCCAGTAGTACAGGTCCCCTGGTAGTACATTAAAAGGTCCCAGTAGTACAGGTCCCCTGGTAGTACATTAAAAGGTCCCAGTAGTACAGGTCCCCTGGTAGTACATTAAAAGGTCCCAGTAGTACAGGTCCCCTGGTAGTACATTAAAAGGTCCCAGTAGTACAGGTCCCCTGGTAGTACACTAAAAGGTCCCAGTAGTACAGGTCCCCTGGTAGTACACTAAAAGGTCCCAGTAGTACAGGTCCCCTGGTAGTACATTAAAAGGTCCCAGTAGTACAGGTCCCCTGGTAGTACACTAAAAGGTCCCAGTAGTACAGGTCCCCTGGTAGTACATTAAAAGGTCCCAGTAGTACAGGTCCCCTGGTAGTACATTAAAAGGTCCCAGTAGTACAGGTCCCCTGGTAGTACATTAAAAGGTCCCAGTAGTACAGGTCCCCTGGTAGTACATTAAAAGGTCCCAGTAGTACAGGTCCCCTAGTAGTATATTAAAAGGTCCCAGTAGTACAGGTCCCCTGGTAGTACATTAAAAGGTCCCAGTAGTACAGGTCCCCTGGTAGTACATTAAAAGGTCCCAGTAGTACAGGTCCCCTGGTAGTACATTAAAAGGTCCCAGTAGTACAGGTCCCCTGGTAGTACATTAAAAGGTCCCAGTAGTACAGGTCCCCTGGTAGTACATTAAAAGGTCCCAGTAGTACAGGTCCCCTAGTAGTACATTAAAAGGTCCCAGTAGTACAGGTCCCCTGGTAGTACATTAAAAGGTCCCAGTAGTACAGGTCCCCTAGTAGTATATTAAAAGGTCCCAGTAGTACAGTCAGGTTTGTTCTCAACTCACAATTGAGAGTTCCGGGTTCAAATCCCAGGGAGGACAGAAATGGTAGAGCACATTTCTTATCACCTAATGCCCTGGTTCACCTAGCAGTAAGTACATACCCAGAAGTTAGTCAGCTTGCTGTGGGATTGCATCCTGGGTGGAGTCAGTAATTTAATCTTGAGTGAGGGGGGGGTAACCTTGATATAAGCCTAATGTGTATGAATACACTCTGGCTGCCTGTCCCCCAACACAATGAATTAAATTAATAAACAGCTAGCTCACACTCCCCCCATGTCCAACAACTTTGGCTGGACGGTAGAGTGACGGTCTTGCTTCGTGCAGGTCGGTGCTCAATCCCCAACTGTCGAAGTGGTTGGGCACCATTCCTTTACCCAGTCCCATATCCTTAGCCTGACCCCTTCCAAGTCACTAAGATCTATAGTAAAGTGTGAAATAAAAGTGATATTGTGACCTTATAAAGAGATCTGCATGAACTCCATATATGGTAAGAATGGTTGAACCCTTGTTAGAATCTGACCAGATTGTCAACTGAGTTAACTCATTTGTTGCATTTCCACAATGGTCGCCCGAGTTAAAATAGGTGAACTGCCCAAGAATATTGTTAAAAACATTGTGATAACTTATTAAACCAAAAATCCAAAGTTTTTTAATGTTAAGTCAGACAGGTCAGATCAGGCAAGGTCAGTGGTTGACCAATGCACCATGGGGACTTCATATCTATGGAGAAATTTTTGAATGTTAAAATCGGCGTTCACCAACTTTAACTTGGGCGACCATTGCGGAAATGCATGAAATGCAACACATGGGTTGACCCAATTTCTACTTGGGACAGATTTCATTATGGTTCAGAACAAGATGACTGGCAAATGCTCTTTAATGTCGGTAAATGCAAAAGCTTACATCTGGGGCATAACAATCCACGTCACAACCACCAAACTGACAACACTACCTTACAGCAGATAGTTAAAGAAAAGGACCTTGGAATAAGAATCCATCATTCACTAAAAGTTGCACAAGTGGCTCCCACTTGGAAGTAAAAAAAAGCAAGCCAAACCCCTAGGAATAATCAAGCGTACCTTTACTCTCGAGGAAAAGAAAGTAGTTTTTCAATTGTACAAGTCTCTGGTGCACCCCCACCTGGATTATTGCATCCAGGCATGGAGACCTCATCTTCAGAAAGACATAGCTGCTCTGGAAAAGGTGTAATGCCGAGCAACAAAAATCATGCCAGAGCTTAGTCATCTCTCGTACCAGGAACGGTTGAGGGCCACAGGGCTAACAACACTGCAGACCAGGCATGACAGGGAGGATCTCATAGAAACCTTCAATATACTGAACAATTTGGACAATGTCGATCTGGACACTTTCTTCAAAAGGTCAGATGTAACACGAACAAGGAGCAATGGATTCAAGCTCAACAAGCCACAATGTAGGACAGAAAACAAGAGATGCTTTTTCACCCATAGGGTTGTAAACCCGTGGAACCACCTACCCGCTGAAGCCATAAACACCAAATCTCTGCTGGGTTTTAAAAGATAGAAAAGATCAAGGCAAATAGGGGGGTACCTTTGACAAGCCGCCAGGTTCCTGTCCTCGTCGAAGCCACTAGTATTAGTGGCCCTCAGGTAAATTCAGGTTAAAAAGGGAAAGTGCTATGTAGTGGCAATAACTCTCCCATAGGTAAGCATGATGCACAACTGTGCAGTAGGCGTGCATAGTGCTCATGACAGCACCGCTTCTCCCCTATAACTGGGCCTACCCACTACGCTACATTCACTCACAGAGAAGCAAACAAATAATAATGATTATAATAATGGTGGGTAAATGTTGTGTGGAGGCGGCGTGTGGGAAGCCCCGGGCCACCTCACTCTCTCTCAACACCATACACACAGTAACGCATATGTAAATATAGGATACTATAGGAGTGATGACCTCGTGTTGACAGATGTTGTCATATGCTCGGTGGATGTCAGTGAGAGAGGTGAGAGAGGTGGGGTCAGTGAGAGAAGTAGGGAGAGCACCGGCCTCCATCTTCACTCTCCCGCGGCTGTCACTACTATGACCGCCCTCTACACCATTCTCTCACAACCATCTTACTCATCCCTGTATATATCAACTCATTCACACCTTTTACAACTCGCTAATATATTAAACAACATTACTGTGGTTTTTTAATTTTTGTTGTTATTTTGTTGACGTGTACAAACGTTTGTCCGGACTCTGGCTTTGGCTTCTACTTGACTAAACCGAACTTTTTTGCGTAACTTTACTTTAGATTAAGATAAATTAATAAAAAAAAAATATATATAGTTTTTTAATTTAAATAGTGTATAAGTTGAAGAGTTTAGGGTTGTGAGTGGGGAAGGAGGAGTGAGATCGAGGAGAGGAGCCGGAGGCAGTAGAGGTGTCGAGACATGGCGACCAGTTGACCATCAGCTGATGACAGCTTCCAACACCAGTCCTTGACGGCCCTCTCCTGCCCCTCGCATCTGTCGCTACACCTGCCGCTACACCTGTCGCTACACCTGCCGCTACACCTGCCGCTATACCTGTCGTTACACCGGCCGCTACACCATGTCCACCACACTACTCATCCCTCAGGATGGAGGACAAGCAGAGAAGGGAGGGATTGTCAACGACTTCATGTATGGGTCCAATGTGGCCACCAGTCACATCTACATACGCATGGGTACCACTTTCACTAATATTATCTTACGTTTTGATCAAATCAAAGTCAAGATAAAACTGTATTAACCACGTGCTAGTTGTGATGGTAGAGTATGAGAGGTTGAGCGTGACCTTGGGACAACTTTGCTCACTTGTATAACATTTCTCATCTGAAGAAAATGGCCACAATATAATTTCTCATTCCTGTTCTCTTAGTTTGACTCAATGAAATGCACTGTTTCCATATTTATATGCTTCCACTACTGTAATGTTAAACTATTTTTAAAGTAAACTTGCACTTCAGAGCCATAAATTGGGATTAGTTGTATATTAGACTACCTTGATTGCTTCCAAACTTAATATAATTTTAATATTTCATATATAATATATACAAAGAATCAGATTGCAGTTATTAGTAGGCATATTATTTGTACATTTTATTAAGCCACTAATTATGCACATCATTTCAGGTGTAACTTAAAATAATTGGTTACCAATTATGCACACCTTACTGCATTTGGTGCCCTTTATCTCTTCCCAGATTGGTTTATTGCCCAAATAGCTTAGACTGGGGGTGTGGGGTCTGTATATCCCATTTGCACTTTTTGTCCCCACATTCACTTGTGTTACCTTGAGGTGCTTCCGGGGCTTAGCGTCCCCGCGGCCCGGTCGTCGACCAGGCCTCCTGGTTGCCGGACTGATCAACCAGGCTGTTGGACGCGGCTGCTCGCAGCCTGACATATGAGTCACAGCCTGGTTGATCAGGTATCCTTTGGAGGTGCTTATCCAGTGTTCATATGGTTTCTGTTACCAGCGAGATATTGCCTGATGGGCCTGACGGCTGAGTGGACAGTGCTCAGGGTTCGTTGTTCTAAGGGTCTGGGTTCGATTCCCGGCAGAGGCAGAAACAAATGGGCAGAGTTTCTTTCACCCTGATGCGCCTGTTCACCTAGCAGTAAATAAATACCTGGGAGTTAGACAGCTGCTACGGTCTGCTTCCTGGGGATGTGTGTGTGTGTGTAAAAATTAGGATTAAAGACTTGCCCAAAAAGTTATGCGTGCCAGTGGCTGTACAAGAATGTAAGAACTTGTGTATATATATATATAAATTCAGTCGTCTGTTTTTTCAGTCGTCATATATAAATAAATAAATAAAATAAATTGCACTGCATCTCAAAGTCTCATTCACATTGATAGCAACTTGACCTTCTTTTTCTATCTCTTATATCAACATGAGAGCTTATAGGCCTTGACCTGATACTCGACCAGTAGGTCCCTAAGAGTCAATATTCAACCATGTTTCAGTGAGTGCTATTATGGCTAATTTCTTAGCAAGAGCTATTGCTGTCATCTGTCTAGTTACACAAATTTCTGGACTTGGTATAATATACCTGCACAGTAGATCCTGTGAGATGGGCTTTTAGATGAACTTAAACTTAGTTTTTTCCTCTGCATATAGAATAGGATAGCAGTACATTGCTGTGTATACAGAATATACACAGCAATGCCCTGCTGTGTATACAGAATATACACAGCAATGCCCTGCTGTATATACAGAATATACACAACAATGCCCTGCTGTGTATACAGAATATACATGCTTGTGTATATTGCTATATGTACAGAATATACATGCTTGTTAATAAAAAAAAAGGCACCTTTCCTGTGCATTCTTTTTAAATTTTGATTACTTTTACTGAAACAATATTGTTCATTTTAATAACCTGTGTTATCCTCCTTTTGTTATATTTTTTCCCCATTATTTGCACCCATACCACTATCTACTAACTAGTTGGAGATGTAGTTTCCTCCAATAAGTCTACAGAAACTGTTACCTCTGCCATTGAAAGATGAATCCATCCCTTATATACATGGTATTGTTACCAATGTAAGAGTATCACATATCCATGAATAGTATTACAATACAGTACATTATTTTTAAGTCATCAATTTACACAGTGCTTGCAACATCTACTCAATGCAGACAAAATTTTCTCCTATGCAAAATCAAGATAAAAAACCACATCTAGTATCGGGCCCCTGCGAAAGGGAGATGGAACTTTCACCGATGACAACAAAGAAATGAGCGAGCTACTGAGGACGCAGTACGACTCTGTTTTCAGCGAACCATTAAACACACTAAAGATTGATAACCCAAATGAATTTTTCATGGATACGATACCAACATCAAATCATATATCAGACGTCACCCTATCCCCACTGGATTTTGAAGAAGCCATAAACAGTATGCCTATGAACTCTGCACCAGGCCCGGATTCTTGGAACTCCATATTCATAAAGAACTGTAAAAAAACACTATCGCAGGCCCTCCACATTCTGTGGAGAGACAGCCTAGATACTGGCGTTATTCCTGATATACTAAAAACAGCAGAGATAGCACCACTTCATAAAGGAGGAAATAAGGCAGAGGCAAAAAATTACAGACCGATAGCACTAACATCGCACATCATAAAAATTTTTGAGAGAGTGCTAAGAAGTAAAATCACAAAATACATGGAATCACAGCAACTCATAACCCCGGACAACATGGTTTCAGAACAGGGCGCTCTTGCCTGTCGCAGTTGCTGGACCACTATGATATGGCATTAGATGCTATGGAAGACAAACAAAACGCGGATGTAATTTACACAGATTTCGCAAAAGCTTTTGATAAATGTGACCATGGTGTTATTGCACATAAAATGCGTTCAAAAGGAATTACCGGAAAAATAGGCAGATGGATCTACAATTTCCTGACCAACAGAACCCAATGTGTAATAGTCAACAAAATAAAATCCAGCCCATCAACCGTGAAGAGCTCAGTCCCCCAGGGTACTGTGCTTGCTCCAGTACTTTTTCTCATCCTCATTTCGGACATAGACAAGAACACAACCTATAGCACTGTATCATCCTTTGTAGATGACACTAGGATCTTCATGAGAGTAGGCAACATAGAGGACACGGCGAATCTCCAGTCAGATGTAGATCAGGTCTTTCTATGGGCTACAGAAAATAATATGGTGTTTAACGAAGATAAGTTCCAGCTCATGCGCTATGGAAAAAATGAAAATATAAAAACGGAAACCACGTACAAAACTCAGGCAAATCATAACATAGAACGAAAAGGCAATGTAAAGGATCTGGGTGTACTCATGTCGGAAGACCTTACCTTTAAAGAACACAATAAAGTAGCCGTCACAACTGCAAGAAAAATGACAGGTTGGATAACAAGAACTTTTCACACTAGAGATGCTATACCGATGATGATACTTTTCAAAACGCTTGTGCTCTCTAGAGTGGAGTACTGCTGCACAATGACAGCACCTTTCAAAGCTGGAGAAATTGCTGACCTGGAGAGCGTGCAGAGATCCTTTACTGCTAGAATCCACTCAGTAAAACATCTAAACTATTGGGACCGACTAAAGAGCCTAAAACTGAACTCCCTTGAGCGCAGGCGGGAGAGGTACATAATAATTTACACGTGGAAAATATTAGAGGGGCTGGTCCCAAACCTGAACACAGAAATAACATCACATGAGACCAGAAGACATGGCAGGATGTGCAGAATACCCCCGTTGAAAAGCAGAGGTGCAACAGGTACTCTGAGAGAGAACTCTATCAACATCAGAGGCCTGAGACTGTTCAACACGCTTCCACTACACATAAGGGGCATAACTGGCCGACCCCTCACAGTGTTCAAGAGAGAACTGGATAAGCACCTCCAAAGGATACCTGATCAACCAGGCTGTGACTCATACGTCAGGCTGCGAGCAGCCGCGTCCAACAGCCTGGTTGATCAGTCCAGCAACCAGGAGGCCTGGTCGACGACCGGGCCGCGGGGGCGCTGAGCCCCGGAAGCTCCTCAAGGTAACCTCAAGGACTCTCAGCCTTGGCAGAACACTGCAGATGACCTGGACTCCTTCCTTATTCCTAATTTTGTTTAGTGCTATATTATTTTTATCCTACTCTGCTCCTACCTTGGCAAATATCATTTTCACATGCTGTACTGAGACAGTTACTGGGCTTGATTCCATTGCCTATAATAATAATAATAATAATAATAATAATTCATTGCACAGGGGGACTGGCAGCTAGTGTATTCACCTAGAATTCACCTAGTTGTGTTTGCGGGGGTTGAGCTGTGCTCTTTCGGCCCCCCTCTCAACTGTCAATCAACTGTTTACTACTATTTTTTTCTCTCTCTCTCCACACCACACACACACACCCCAGAAAGCAGCCCGTGACAGCTGACTAACTCCAAGGTACCTATTTACTGCTAGGTAACAGGGGCATTCAGGGTGAAAGAAACTTTGCCCATTTGTTTCTGCCTAGTGCGGGAATCGAACCCGCGCCACAGAATTATGAGTCCTGTGCGCTATCCACCAGGCTACCAGGCCTGGTGGGTACCAGTGTATATAAGTGTACATGTTAGGTTTATATCAAGGTCCCCACAAGGTCAAATTACTCACCCTTTTCAGGATACAACCCCACAGCAAGCTGGGTACTTACTTACAGCTTGAACAGGTGCATTAAGTGATAGGAAATTTGACTTACTATTTCTGTCCTGCCCGGGATTCTGACCTGGAATAACCCAGCTTGATTGTGAGCTGAGAGCGAACTTGATTATAATACTGAGACCCTGACAATATATTGCTCATTCTGATGCAATATATTGTCATGATTGATCAAGCTGGACACACCAGACATGACTGATCAAGCTAGACACACTAGCAGATAATTAAAAAATTGGGCAGAGAAATTATTCAGAAGACAAGTAATTAATTGGCCCCAGCCATTAGATGACTCTCCTCTCCTCGGTTCTTTTGCTGATGCCACACTGTAGTGTAAGCTCTTTTGAGGTCTAGGTAGAGAACCAGTGTGGAGCATTGCAGTCAAAATCCAGCATGGAGTGACAGTAAAATATTATTATGCTCTAGGTACCATTGGAGGCGAGTATGTACTAGCCTTTCCATGACTTTACCGAGGCGATAGTAAGGAGATAGGCCTGTATAGCGCAGGTTGGGATGGGTCTTTTCCTGGTTTTAGGAAAGGAAGAATAATACTGGTCTGCCATTGTGAGGGAATATTTCCGTGAGTCCGGCATAGGTTGTAATAGTTTAGAAGAGTACTTACTATGTGCATTCGATGGAAGATATTTGTTAAGTTCACATGGAATTCCATCCTCTCCAGGTGCCTTGCCAAGAGGTAGGTGGGTTAAGGGTATTTGTAGCTCATTTAAGGTGTACGTGTTGTCGATGCCGAGCATGGGTAGCGGTATGGCACGGTCAATTTCTTGTCTGAGGGAGGGTTCTTGGGCTTGAAGGAAGGGTGTTAAGGGGATAACTTTGACATTCAGCAAGAACATTGGCACGCTCCTGAGGTGTTTGACAGAGTGAACCGTTGATCATCATGGGAAACGAAGGGAATGTTGGGCGACCTTTAATCCCGTTAAATGTAGCCCAAAATTTTGAATGTGACATGGTAGGTGTGAGGCTATCGGGTCATTCCACGTTAATTCACCAAAGGCCTCCCACTCGACCCTTTCTAAATCTAATGAAATTGTGTAATAAAGTAGCCCTAGACCCCAAATGAAAATGTGCAAAATACTAGAACTCAATCTGCTTTGGTTCTTAAATAATAGGTCCATATTGAATGGGCTCTCATCTGGTTAATGCGTAAATACCACAAAAATTACCAACTTTGACCCTTTGTTAAATCACGACTAGTGCCCAGAGAGGTGTGAAATTTGGCATACCAGGGCAACTTTTGTTGCGGAATACAGCAGTGTAATAAAAAGTGTAGTTTGGGTAGCCATTCGGCTACCAATCCATGATAATATCACTACCAATACCAGTATATCTCAATATATCTCAATATACATCATTCCCAATTTGGTTTTGAATGACACCATTGGATAGAGCAGATTTTTCTGTACAAGAGTAACTTTTATTTAGATTGGGATCTGAATTCCTAGTTCAGCCACAGGACTCTGAAAATGACACTTATATGCAAGGCGTATGTATATTGTAGGCTATTGTAGGCTGTCAAATCCAGAGCATGGCAATTTGCAGAAGGCAAATTTACCCATTATTAGTGTAATCCTTGCTTTGGTCCACGGTGGCTGAGCCACTATCTATCTAAGTGATTGGCAACCCCATTGCCTAGTGGCCACGCCCGATAGCCAGGCAAGGCTAGCCACAGGCGGGCCACTTTCTCGCAGGTTTCCCTAGCCTGTTAGTTGGGTGTCTGACAGGTTGCCAAGCCTCATGTGGAGTCTTATCCTAGGATTATCCTCTGCAGTATCTACTGTGATTGGTTGCAAATCTTTTCGCTTTACATGGCATTTCTTCTTGAAGGGATTGCAGCAAGTTTTTTGCAAAAATTTAAATTTCATCAACAGCAAAGCTTCATGATGGAGGCATACTTGAGATTCTCCATCCAAGTTCAGTTCACTTCGCTTTGCTATCAGTTTTTGATCTTCTGCACTATACTGTTTTAGAAACTTCAAGCCTTTGTTGTGAGTGTAGGTTGTCAAGTGACATTCAGAAGAGCCACGCTCATGGCTAGCAATAGCACATGGCAGTAAACCAATGGAATCCTGATTCATGACGTTTCCGTAATCGAATTCAAATCAAATTATTTAACTAACTGAATTCAGTAATTTCAAGTTAGACCTGTGATACATTAATATTAATATTGCTTTTTATTTATTTTTTTTATTTATTTCATTAGGGGGTAGGTTGGTGGCTGAAAGTTAGTAATTTTATAATAAGTGAGTTTGTGGTCACTACTAATATCTGGTTCAGTATGAAACTGTAGTTCATGTTGAAAATGTGCCCAGCCAAAGCAGATGTCAGGTGAGGCTTCATAATTGGTTCTGTAGTTAAAGTAGTTTGCCAGGTAGGGTGGCAAAAGAAGAATATACTGTATGGTGCAGTGTCTTTAGCTATATAGATCGGTGCCTGCAGTATTTTGGGTGCCTCTACTCCATGTGGGGTGGTTAGCATTGAGATCACCTGTAACAATGATCGAGTGTCGTAATTGGTTAAGATGGAATTCCAGTTCGTTTAAGTTTATTGTGCCACCAGTGTTGTATATACCCAGAAAGGATGTGTGTATCATTGTAAGGTATTAGGCATGCTAAAATTTCTACTTTACCATTCACAAAATTTGTAAGTGTTACAAGTTTACATATCATATTACTCCGTGTTAGGAGGAAAATACCACCACCCATACGGTTTGGTCTGTCCAGTCTCTGCATCTGAAAGTTTTCAAAAATAAGATTTTGTTTGGGAGTGAGCCAGGATTCGGTTATAAAAGCTAAGTTCGGTTTGGATGAGTAAAGGAATTGTTTAAGCTCTGTGAGAGATGTTTTAATGCTTTTTGCATTCCAAGGCATGAAGGTTAGGGGAGCCATTTAGGATGTATGGGTTATGGATGTGTCCATTTTCCTTGGCATGCCAATAGTAGTACGTGTTGGATACTTAGATGTGGATTGGAGGCTGTCTTACTCTGGGTACTGGTGGTTGGAGTTTGTGGCAAGTCAGCCTGGGGAGTGATTTTGGCATGGCGTGCTAAGGAGTTATTTTGGAGTTTTTCCGTCATCTGTTCAAACGATGTATGTCCAGCAATGGTAGCTTTGTTTGGGCGGATGTCAGTGTCTGTAGCTGTTGATGGGATGTCTGTTGGGTCGGCCTCAGAGGTGGGTTGTGTTACTTGTGTAAAAAATTTTGTTAAAAGTCGGTCCAGCGTCTTTCTAGTGCATTTTCGATGCGAGTGACAAGAGTTTCAACAAGATCAGGACTTGGTTTTGCATTTTGTGGGAGATGGTTGGACCCTGAGGTTGTGGGATTGTCGGTGACAGACATATCAGGTACACGCAAAGGTTGTGGTTGAGTGTAAGGTGGAGGTTGATGATGGACTGAGTTAGGTTGTTTCAATGCACTACTGTATTGCAAGTTGGTGGTAGGGAGAACCTAAGTTTTTGCTGCTGCTGGTATGTATGAAGGATATTGTTTGAATGTAATGTCATGATTGCCACCACAGTTTGAGCAGGTGAGCAGATCTGATGTACAGTCTTGCGTGTAATGGTAACCAGAGTATTTCCCACATATAATGTCTTTGGTGCAGCCTTTTGAGTTATGGTTAAAATCTTTACATTTAAAACATTGAGTGGGACATGGTATATACACCTAGTTTATGGAGGAAGCCGTTTAACCCTTAAACTGCGCAACACGTCTTATGACGTGTTGAGTAACTTACCGAAAAAGTGCGCATCACGTCATATGACGTGTTGGAGTACTACGCATGATTTAAATGGCCCGCGGATACACAGGGTTCACCACACCTTCATCAGGGCTCTTGTAAACAGACGCCATTTTTAAAAAAAATCGTGGGCCAAACTCCCGGGTGTTAGGGGCCTCAGTATTGAGTGAGCTACCAAGCCTGATGCACGCAGCATGAGCTAACAGCACTGCTGTTCAGCTTGTGACCACAGCATCGCCTAAAAATGCCATAATATACTTGTTCATGCTATTATGTAACGATGATATTATTACAGAAGACCCCTGACTGTGATAAAACTGACCAGGGTTCTGATAATAGCAGGATTGTGGTGATATTTAGCGCTGTGCGCCATGGAGGGAGGAGTAATGCTGTGGGAGGGAGGGTGGTGGCGATGTCTTCTGACTGTGTGTGGCCACCTTTTATTGACTGCACTCACTATACCAGCTTAGTGGTTCGCTATGGTGAACACAAATGTAGATACTTAAATATAACATGTGTATAGAGGGTATAAACAGCAAGAGGAGTAAGTTGGGAGCCGCCATTTTGGTGAGGGCGGCGTCGTCTGCACGACGCCACCGTGCAGACGACGGTGTTGTTTACTGGTTACCACGATGGTCTTTGGGCACCATACCAGTTTACTTCTACAAGTATCGTGAATAAAACAGGTAGATATTTATATATAATGTGTGTACAGTATATAGCGTAATAACACCACAAACAGTATTGTTGGAGGAGAAATATTAGTGCGTCTGGCCTTGAGGGCGGCAGCCATCAGCTGACTGTGTGAGGTCCTTCGTCTTTGTGCCTTTACTCACCATACAAGCTTAGATGTACAGTTATGGTGAACAAAACATGTAAATACTTATATATAACGTCTGTATATAAAAGCAAAAACAGTATGGTGGGTGGAGAATGGTGGCAAGTCAGGTGAGGTGAGGGAGGGAGGGAGTGGCAGCCAGTGGCGGACTGCCACTGCCACTCAGCATACCAACTTAGTGGTTCGTTATGGTGAACACGAATGTAGATACTTATATATAGCATCTGTATATAGTGAATAAAAGCAAAAACAGTATTGTGGGAGGAGAATGAGGGTGAGTCAGGTGACTTGAGGGAGAGCGTGAGTGGCTGTCACTCCTCGTTACTTTTTGACTCATAATAGCAACTTAGTGGTTCGTTACGGTGAACAAAACATGCAGATACTTATATATAACCTGTGTATATAGTGTAATAACCGACAAAGTATTTGTTCACTGATTGATGAACATAATTGAATCAACAATATGCACACCATATTTTTGAGTACAGCGATGATTCACTCATTTTATTATATAAATATATCAAACTACACACTATTGAATAATATTACAGCAAAAAAACTACGAAAAATCAGAGACATTGAAATAATTAGGTAATTATCTCTTTGTGGCAACTCCGGCTTGACAGCTGGCGATCAACAGACTGCCTGGGATGCACGCTGAGTCAGCACCTGTTTTTTGCCAGACTTCCCCGCCCTATAGCGGGCAATATATGCCACTTACGATTTTTTTATTATTTTTCCCATGATCAGTGAACACAAATTAACAGATTAGCAAGATTTTTTTTTTTTTTTTTTTTTTTTTTTTTTTTTTTTTTTCAAAATTACATGCGCCTGTGGGGAACAAAGGATATTATACCCCTAGCATGTTAAGGGTTAACCACTTAACTGCGCCAGCCGAGTATTCTCGGTCGGCGGGAAACTGCGCCAACTGAGAAAAGTCTCTTTGATTTTTTCGTACCCATTCTAAATGTGTGCGAGGTTGGTTGTATACAAAATGGACTCGTAGGACCTCCAGTGAGAGGCAGCTATCTTGGAAAAAATTTCCAGAATGCCCTAGGGCTGCTGGCTGGGTTAGTACTGAATGAGCAACCATGGGTGGCGCACGTGCCTCTGGCTCCCAAACACCTGTCTGATGCAGTGTTAAAAGATAACTCTCTGTCGGTGAAATTCAAACCTTATTGTTTGAAGAACATGAGGGTCATAATATTGGTGAAGCTATGTGCAATAGGGACCTAACACAAAGGTCAGGTGCAAGTGATACAGCATCTATGAGGACGATATATCCAGTTGTAGCTCGGAGTGGCACCCTTGCAATCGTATGCTATCTCAAATTTATTTAGATGATACATAGATGAATCGTTTTCTGCATTCAGTGATGATGCATCTGATACAAATTGCATAGATGAACAGTGTTAGCCATGGTGGTGTTTTCCATAGATATTTTCAAAAATACCTGAATCTTTTCCTAATTGACGGACACTCTTTGAGGCTAGCTGAATCTCTTCCTGACTGACGTACACTCTTTGAGGCTAGCTGAATCTCTTTCTGACTGATGGACACTCTTTTGAGGCAAGCTACATCTCTTCCTGTGTGGGACCATACAAAGCAATCTTTTCAAGACTACCTTATAAATTGATCTTTTCCTATAATCTTTTCAATACTACCTTATACTTTACAAGTTTGGCTACATACAACCTACAAATACTAATGCAAAGAGTGCGTTATTTGCAAGCACACAGAATGAAGAAACAGGAAACGAAAATTTATCTGTACCTGGTGCAACGAGAGCAAAATCGCGCTGTGTACCATGGACTACTTCCTTGATTATTACTCACCTCCGAAGTACTGAGTGTGTAATACAGTGTAATACTGTGTAAATAGTGTGTGAAACTGTACACATTGTAATTTTAGTGAATTTTTAACAAGTAATATTGCGACTAAACATTTATTCTGGACACATTACTGACACATGTATCAGTTCCATGGAACATTATGAATGTTCTACTGTATGCATATTGTAAAATACTCAAATATGCATCATATACATTAAAAAACAAATAAAACTACATTGGAAATACATAAAACAAATAATTGAAAATATATTTGTGGCAACATCCGGTGCTTGAATGACCCGCGCGACCGTGTCTGGGTGATTCACGCATGGGTGACCAGGCCCTGATGACGTCACAGCGCACCCTGTCCACGTCCCCACAGCCAAAGTAAGTGGAATTTGGTATTTATTTTTACATAGACATGTTCAAGGAAGGGAATTTATCATTTTACGAAGAAAAAAAAGAATTTTGGGGGAACTTTATTTCATGCGCACCGTGGGAATTTCACAATAAACTCGGTGGTTAATAAAACTAATAAATTGTTCCAGGGTTTCTACGCAAAGTGTATGGACTGCTGTCAGTGCAGCTGTTAGTTACTACAGTTGTGGCGGCAGCATTTGCTTACACTCCAGTTCTTCGTGAAGCCATTCATGCCAACCCATGGATGCTTATAATGTGCCTACCTCTTGCCATTGGACTCCTGATTGCTCTCCATGTGAAGAGGTAAATACACCAAAATGGTTCACTTTAACTATGCTTCTGTTTGTATATATGCTACACTGTGTACTTTATATTCTTTGCTTGTAAAATTTCAAGTTGAGATTGTCAACGTTGCACGCAAAATTATATATTTCTAGGGGGAGCCCCTTCGGCTCCTCAGAGCTTATCCAGACTGATATACTAATATCAGACTTTGGCATCAGTCCTGTGTATGGAGTTCTGTGGGCCTACCGGGGACCACGAGCCATAACCTGGCCCCCTCAGAGAGGCATGGGGAGCAATGGCCTATAGAAACCCCCATGTGGTTGGAAGCATTCTATGTCTGTTATCGACCGGGTTAGACACCCAGAAAGGTATGCGTCCCAAAACAAACCCCCTATTATGGTGAAAATTGCTACCAAAAGCCGAACAAGTGGATAGAACTCCCCAAAAAGAAATGAGCAAATGAGCATGATGTCACACGTCATCGCACCGCTGTCTGCGTAGCTCCCCCTCCCCGGGAGGGGAAAAGGGGGAAGCCCCAGACCCCCACCTGGCTATCCTCCCTTCAGTTCTGAGGCTGATGCTATAGGCAACTGTCGTGTGCTCCAGCTCCAGTGGTTGTTTCAACACCGGACCTAGTGTGTTGGTGACTGTCTTCTAGGTGGTGCGTGAGCCGGGAGTGATTCCCCAGTACTCGGGCTGCATGCGCCTACGGTTTCCTTCCCTATGTGCTCTGTAATTACTGCCTTTGGGGCTTGGGGTTACTTTCCCCAAATTCCTTGGGTTCTGCCTCTGCTTGCTTTTCGACTGCCCTCTGTGTGTTCTAGGGTGTTCAGTCTCCCTTGTTTGCCTTAGGATGAGGGGCAGTTTTGCACCGGCAGGGGCACATGGTACTGCACAGCATATTTTCACCAATCAAAGCGGCCAGCTCAGTTCCTCCTGGGTACGCTGTCCGCTTGAGGTTTTTTCTTTTTCTTTTTCTTTGTCTGCCTTGGTTCTTGCCCCCTGTATACTGAGTACTCTTCCTTCTTTCTTTCTCACAAATGATGGCCTCCGAAACACTATCACCCTTTAACTCCTTGTCATATCCAGTTACTATCCAGTTATTATCCATAGTTTTGTCGTGTATCTACGTCAAGTGTTTGTGGTCTTTGTTTCATCATTGTTCTTACGCCTCTTGCCACTTTAGCACTCATAATGTCCTTTTTCTTCTTTAGTATAGTGCATATTCAGGCAATGAGTCAAAATAACGTGGCTAAATCATGTTGACCAGATCACACATTAGAAGGTGAAGGGACAACGATGCTTCAGTCCATCCTGGACCATTCTCAAGTCGATTGTGATGAGGAAGTAGATGCAGGCAATAAATAGGCAAGAGCGGTGAGGAGCAAAGAAAGATGTAGTAGAGGGGATAGTAGTAGGAATAAGAACTGCAGAGGGCCTATTGGCCCATACGAGGCAGCTCCTATGAAAACCACCGAATGAGAGGAGATAGCAATAGGAATAAGAAGAGGATAGTAAGGGAATGTAAGAGAAAAAACAATGAACAGAAAAAAGAGAGAGAGGAGAGAAAGAAAAGGAAAGAGAAAGAAAGATAAATGGAAGGGTAAGCTTATGTTAGGTCACGTTTGTTAGAAAGATTAGAGCATTTAAGTATATACTTTGAAAGGGAAGAGTCCACAGCAACAAAGACAGGACTCAAGTTCATGTTGGGTACATTGTGTATTAGAGCCGATTCAACAAGACGGCATCTGTGTAGAGTAGAGGCAGGAAAGATTATTTTGGAGGAAGACCAATCAATAGGATGATTGGAATCCCTCACATGACAGAAGTGAGCATTGTTAGTAAGAGAAGAGAGTTAAGTCTGCAGACACTAACAAGTCGTCATGGGTTGCTGGCACGAGGGATCTGTGGCTCCCCCTTCCCCCTCCGGGGGAGGGAGGAGCTGCTCAGACAGCAGCGCGGTGACATAGTGACGTCATGCTCGTTAGCTTGCTTTCATTTTGGGAGTTCTGTCCACTAGTTCAGCTCTCGGTAGCAATTTCTTAACCAGAATAGGGGTTGTTTAGGGATGCTTACCTTTCTGGGTGCCTGACCCAGTCGATGGTAGGCATAGAATGCTTCCAACCACATGAGGGGTTTCTATAGGCCATTGCTCCTCGTGCCTCTCTGAGGGGGCCAGGTTCTGGCTCGTGGTCCCCGGTATGCCTGTGAACTCCATACACATGCCTGATGCCAAAGACTGACATATATACATATCAGCCTGGATAGCTCCGGGGAGCCTCCGGGTCTCGCCCAGAAAATGGCGTTTCATTACATTCAACACTGGTTTTATTTGTTGACCACTTTCTTTCTATCTTCACATAGTTGGGGAAACGTATGCACTCTCCAGGATGTAAACGTTACACCAAAATCAGATAATAAACAAAGGAAAAAAAACTAAAATCTTAAAAGAAAATAAATTATCATAAAACAAAATATTTTTGGGACATTGATGAAGGTAACATATATTAACATTGGACAATGTTAATATGATATACAGTGGCACCTCGATTAACGAGCGGCTGTATTTACGAGCATTTCCAGTAACGAGCAAGCCACTCGCAGCAAATTTGTCTCTATTGACGAGCTTCACCTCTATTAACAAGCAAATCCACATGGTGCTTCCTAGCACCTCGCGGGTTCTCGCAAATTCTCGGACGCCTCCGACGCCAGTGTTGTTGTTGTTTCGTGCACGACAAGCATCCCTCTTCATTTTTTTTTTTTTTTTAAGTTTTGTGACTACAATTTGTAATGCACGATGTCACCAAAAAAGCTGCTTGCTAAAGATAGTGTTGTCAAGATGAAGAAAGACACAATTACTGTGGATTTGAAGGACATTATAGCAAAGCATGAGCGGGTGTCTGTGTGACTGATCTCACAAGGGAGTATGGCAGGTCCTCATCAACAATTTGCACCATTAGTAAGGGGATGAGGAGGTAAGGGAGGATGCTGCCTCTTCCAGTGAGATCAGGGAAGTGTTGGGAATGTTTGAAAAGGTGACAGCATTCTTGGAAAAGTTGCCCTGATAAAGCAGTAACAACCCGGTGTGTGAACATGTTTAACCCTTAACATGCTCGGGGTTTAATATCCTGTCATCCCCACAGGCGCATGTCATTTTGAAAAAAAAAAAAAATATTTTTTCTTCCTAACCTGTTAATTTGTGTTCACTGATCACGGGAAAAATAATAAAAAAATCGTAAGTGGCATATATTGCCCGCTATAGGGCCGGGAAGACTGGCAAATTATAGGCAATGACTCAGAGTGCGTCCCAGGCGGTCTGTTGCTCGCAAGCTGTCAGGCCGGAGTTGCCACAAAGAGATAATTACCGAATTATTTCAATGTCTCTGATTGATTTTTCATACTTTCTTTGCTGTAATATTATTCAATTGTGTGTAGTTTGATATATTTATATAATAAAATGAGTGAATCATTGCTGTACTCAAAAATATGGTGTGCATATTGTTGATTCAATTATGTTCATCAATCAGTGAACAAATATTTTGTCGGTTATTACATTATAAGCACAGGTTACATATAAGTATCTGCATGTTTTGTTCACTATAACGAACCACTAAGTAGCTATTATGAGTCAAAAAGTAACGAGGAGTGACCGCCGTTTAGCAGCCAGCCACTCCCGCCCTCCCTCCAGTCATCTGACTCACCCACATTCTCCTCCCACAATAATGTTTTTGCTATAATTCACTATATACAGACGTTATATATAAGTATCTACATGTTTTGTTCACCATAACTGTACATCTAAGCTTGTATGGTGAGTAAAGGCACAAAGATGTGGCTACTCACACAGCTGATCGGCGGCCGCCCTCAAGGCCAGACGCACTAATATTTCTCCTCCAACAATACTGTGTGCTGTTATTACGCTATATACACACATTATATATAAATATCTACCTGTTTTATTCACCATACTTGTACAAATAAACTGGTATGGTGCCCAAAGACCATCGCGGTAACCTGTAAACAACACCGTCGTCTGCACGATGGCGTCGTGCAGACGACGCCACCGCCCTCACCAAAATGGCGGCTCCAAACCTTTTCTTGCTGTTTATACCCTCTATACACACGTTATATATAAGTATCTACATTTGTGTTCACCATAGCGAACCACTAAGCTGGTATGCTGAGTGCAGTCAATAAAAGGTGGCCACACACAGTCAAAAGACATCGCCACCACCCTCCCTCCCACAGCATTACTCCTCCCTCCATGGCGCACAGCGCCAAATATCACCACAATCCTGCTATTATCAGAACCCAGGTCAGTTTTATCACAATCAGGGGTCTTCTGTAATAATATCATCGCTACATAATAGCATGAACAAGTATAATTTGGCATTTTTAGGCGATGCTGTGGTCACAAGCTGAACAGCAGTGCTGTTAGCTCATGCTGCGTGCATCAGGCTTGGTTGCTCACTCAATACTGAGGCCAATAACACCCGGGAGTTTGGCCCACGATTTTTTTTTTAAATGTCGTCTGTTTACAAGAGCCCTGATGAAGGTGTGGTGAACCCCGTGTATCCGCGGGCCGTTTAAATCTTGCGTAGTACTCCAACACATCATATGACGTGATGCGCAGTTGACTGGAACAACGTCCAGCACGTCATATGACGTGATGCGCACTTTAAGGGTTAATGACTATTTGCTGTCTCGTTTTAGGGACATCCTAAAACAAAGACAAAAGCAATTGTCTATAGATACGTTCTTTGCAAAAGTAGAGAAAAGAAGAGCCAGTGATAGTGAACCACAACAAGGTCCCAGTGGGGTGAAACTCGCAAGAAGAGAGGCCACCTGACTCAGAGGTGGATTCTCCTTCCACACCATAACCCCTCTCCTCCTTCCCACCTCCCCATCGTCTCCCTCAAGCCAGCAGCGAGTCTTCATAAGGTAATGTAAACATGAAAACAGTACAACAAAACATTTATAATTACATGTGCAGTATTATATTTACATAAAAAAAAGTCATACAAGTATGGATGTTTTTGGGAGTGGAACAGATTAAATTTATTTCCTTTATTTTAAATGGGGAAATTTGTTTCTTAAGACGAGTTTTCCACATAACGAGCTCAGTGCCAGAACGGATTAAACTCGTTAATAGAGGTGCTACTGTACAGTATAACAAAATAGAGCATAATAACATACTCATTATTATTTGTGTTATTATATATTACTCAGCAATGCTATAAAGGCTCCAGCTGTATATCTACTTTGTGGACACTTCTTACTACTATTGTTCTTTGTGCATCAGACAGGTGCTTGCATCTCTTTATTACTGCATTATCCATCAGTTCCAGTTAATAGGAGCTGTTCTCCTTATCAACAAAATGTTTTTATTTAAAAAAAAATTAGTCTAAAATTAATTTCTGAAAATATTTTGATGAAAGTTTCATGACACTGAAGCTAATAAGTTGGAGATTTGTTTAACATATTTGTTATTTTTACTTAATTCTAATATTTTTTGCTTTTGGGTCTCCCCAATATGCGCAGTTTAAGGGTTAAATATGGCACATAATGGCCTGCAAAGCTCTTCTTTGCATTCTTTAAGCACCCTGGCAAACACTTCGTGCAGCCTGGGGATTTGTTTGGCTTCAGTTTCACGATTTGTTTAATAACATCTTTCTTGGTAACTGTTAGACTAGTCAACCTGTCCTCTTCCCCACCCACATAGACTTGTTTTGCTGAAGACATAATATTAAGTTCCTCTTTGGAAAATACAGAGATAAAATATTTATTAAAAATACTACTTGTTTCTTCATCATTATCAGTTATCTGACCTATCTCAGTTTTTAATGAACCTATCGTTTCCCTAATCTTTGTTTGATATAACTGAAAAAAAAACAATAAGACTTGTCTTTGCTTGCCCTACTATGTGAATTTCATAGTTTCTTTTTGCCCTCCTCATCTCTTTTTCTGGGGGGAGCCCCGTCGGCTCCCCAGAGCTAGACAGGCTGATATGCTAATGTCAGACTTTGGCATCAGTCATGTTTATGGAGTTCTAGGGCCTACCGGGGACCACGGCCAGAACCTGGCCCCCTCAGAGAGGCAAGGGAAACAATGGCCTATAGAAACCCCCGTGTGGTTGGAAGCATTCAATGTCTGCCATCGACCGGGTCTGGCACCCAGAAAGATAAGCATCCCAAAACAAACCCCTATTCTGGTTAAAATTGTTACCACAAGCCGAACAAGTGGATAGAACTCCCCTAAAAGAAACGAGCAAACTAACATGACGTCACACGTCACCTTTTTTGAAGTAAAGAGGAAGGAGAGGCATAGGTGAAGGGAAGTATAGAAGTGGGAAATACAGTGAGAGGTATGAAAGCAGGCGGGCTGTCCGCCTTGCTGACACGATGTGTGGGTGTTGGCAGCTAAGCTAAGCTGGCTCCCTCTTGTCAGGGAGCTGTGAGTGTGTGAGAGGCTCTTCACATGTGTTTCACCATATCTGAATGTCTATAGATGAATACTGTTTAGCATTCATATATACACACTCTGATGCTTCCACACATGTTGTTCTGTTTAAGGCTCTTTATTTTATTATTATTATTTATCGAGTTGTTCATACATACATATTATTATTTATTTAGTTGTTCATATATACACATATATACCTACATATACTCACATACATACACATTTACATACATATACATATATATATATACATATATATATACATATATATATATATACATATATATATATATATACATATATATATACATATATATATATACATATATATATACATATACATATACATATATATACACATCCACATATACATATATACCCTCACATACACACACATGCATACATACACACCTACATACTCAGTTTTCCAATTATGGGGGAAGGATATCTGGTCAGTATCTCATCTGGAAATTATATACTGTGGGGCGAGGTTTTCATCCAGAGAATCGAGGCTCTTGGGCTACCAGCTGTGGGAGCGGGGCGTCTCATCTTGGAGCAATCTTTCTAACATTGGGTCCTCTAACATTTCGATGGTGTTCCACACCCTGATGGCTTGGTGCTGCAGTCTGATGTTTAGTGGCTGTATGTTCAGGAGTTCATGGAGCTCCTGGATTATCTGATCATATGGTGGACGGTGTTTTGCTGCTCTCCCTAGTGCCTTATTTTGTACTGCTTGCAGTTTCTGCATGTTAGTTTTCTTTATGGTGTGTAGTGGTACTGGGGGATACTCTAGATGCGGCCGAACTAGAGCCTCATAATGGCGGATCTGAATGTTAGTACTGAGGCTTTGGAATCTCCTCAGTTTTCCTAATGCTGCTTTGGCTTTGTTTAGTCAGTCCCTTACATGAATTTGTATCCCTGTTCTATTTATCATAAGTCCCAGTATTCTGCCTACCTCCGCATATTAGATCGGATGGTTGTCAAGGATGATGGGGTCCGGGTTTCTTTTCGCAATGTGTGTTATCTGAAACTTGTTTGTTGGTGCTA
Source organism: Procambarus clarkii (assembly GCF_040958095.1). Lineage (NCBI taxonomy): Eukaryota > Metazoa > Arthropoda > Malacostraca > Decapoda > Cambaridae > Procambarus > Procambarus clarkii. The sequence continues at coordinate 9,503,815 of NC_091214.1, read as the reverse complement.
ATTTTCCATTGCTTCTCAAAGTTGTTTATGCTGCCTTGGTCTTGTCGGCTAGTAGCGGCTTTGATGGTCCAGGTTGGCAAATTATTTGGGTGACATCGTCAGCGTATGTGATGTATTCTCCATGTTGGGGTTGAGGTAGGTCAGCTGTATATATATGTTGAATAGAGTGGGGGAGAGGCAGCTTCCTTATGGTACTCCACTTTTCAGTTCTATTACGTCACCCAAGTAGCTGCCGATATTAAGCCTAGCAGTTCTATTGTCTATGAAGCTGCAGAGAGTAGTAGTAAATCTCTCAGGAAGCCCTAGTTCAGATATCTTATATTTTAGGCCTGTGTGCCACACTTTGTCGAAGTGGAGCACACGTCACTGTTCCACTGTCTGCGCAGCTCCCCCCCCCCCTCCTTGGGAGGGGGAAGGGGGAGCCCCAGACCCCCCATGCCGGCGATCCACACCTCAGTTTTTTGGCTGATGCTAAAGGCACCAGTTGTGTGCTTTGGCTCCAGTGGTTGTTTCAGCACTGTCCCTAGTGTGTGGTGTCTGTCTTCTAGGTGGTGCGTGAGCCGGGAGTGAGTCTCCAGTACTCGGGCTGCATGCGCCTAGGGTTACCTTCCCTAGGTGCCCTGTAAGTACTGCCCTTGGGGCTTGGGGTTACCTTCCACAAGTTCCTTGGGTCCTGCCGCTGGTAGGCCATTTTCTGCTTGGTTTTTGGCCGCCCTTTGTGTGATAGGGGGTTCTGTCTCCCTTGCTCGCCTTAGGGTAAGGGGCAGTTTGCACTGGTGGGGCGCAGGGTACTGTGTAGCTTGTTTTCGCCAATCATAGCGACTGGCTCTGTTCCGCCTGGGTACGCTGTACTCTTGTGGGGTTTTCTTTTTCTTTTTGTTTGTCTACCTGGTGAGGGGTCTGCCTTTGGTTCTTTCCCCCTTTGTACTGAGTTGTCTTCCTTCTTCTGGTGGTTTCCCCCCTTCTAGGTCCCCGTGAGTGTACACGTCCCGGGGGTTCAGTTCTTTGAAAGTTGTTTGGTAAACATGGGCGCCAGTTAGCAGTACCCTGCCTGGGATTACCTGAGCGCCAGTCCTTTTATAGTAAACGCTCAGGACCCTAGGAAACCCCTAGGGGGAGCGTGGGCCCGATTCATGTGGCCCTGGAGTCCCTCCTCGCTTTGTGCAAGTTCGAGGGTTGCTCTGTTCCCTTGTTTCAGGGTGGCTCTCACTGTTTTGGCTTCATCTGCTGCCTGTGGGGTCGGTGACACCTTTGGGCTGGAGTCCTGCGAGTTTTGTTGCTTGTTTGTGACTCGGTTACCCCAGTCTTATACTGAAAATGTGGGTGCAGGCAGCACGGGCGTTGCACGTTGAGTTTCGGTAGCAACGCGCTAGGTTGTTTGCTCCCCGGAAGCCCCGAGGCTGCCCCGTTTTGGTTGGTGGTCTTGTCGGGAAGCCCCCCCCCCCCCCCTTCCTCCCTGCATCCGGGTCCTTACTGTCTGTGGTTTGGGGTCGGGGGCGGGACTTCCATGGTTTTGAAACTAGGTTGGTCTCGGGGAATTCCCCTTCCGGGGTAGCGACAGGAGCATTCAAGCCTGTTCCACCGGCCGTGTTGTATGAGTCTGCTAGTGGGCTCCCTTCCTTTGTGCTTTTCACGGCTGCCCCGGTTTTTTTCTTGTGAGGCTGGGGCTTTGGGGGGACAGCTCGGCCCCGGGGTCTGCCATGTGGGTTCCCGGTGCTGACTTGCCAGGCCTCAGGCCCCGTTGGACCCCACCGGGGTTTTTTCTACCCTCTGGGCGGGGCTTGCAGTTGCGTGGAGTGTGGTTTTTCCTTCCCCTACTCTCCGCACGAGTTGTTGGGCGTCGGCCCCTCCCCGGGCTAGGTTCCTTGTCCCTTATGTCTCTTGGTTCCATCCTGTCGGTGGGTGCTCTTTTCTGTTATTCCCCTCTTTTTCTTGGGACGGGACTTCTCCGTCATATTCCCCTCTTCTTGGAGTTCTGCACGACTTTTGGTCTCGGGTGCGACTGGGCCTTTCTATGCCTTCGTCATTTGTGCTTGCTTCTGTGTTCTTGAAGATTCAGGATGATTTTTGCTCCTTCCTGTATTATTGGAACGTCTGTCATCTTTCGGTGAGGCTTCCCTCCGGTCCTTTCTAGGGCTTGTTGTTGGTCCTCTTCCATGCTTCCTCTTGGTTTTCGGCCCTGTCTCATTCTTTTGTTCATGTATCTTCTCTCCATGCTATGTCTTGGCACTGCTCGTTTTCCTTCCATATTCCTGGTCCGGGTTGCCAGGTTGGGCTACTGGTGGCCCGATTGGGTTCCAATTCGATTCATTGTTTTTATTAAATGATCCGGCTATGTGTGTCGTTGCTTACTCCTTTTTTGGCTTCTGTTCTCGTGCGTTGGGCTGTTTCTTCTCTTAAGTGAATCACTCGGGATACAAACTGTTGGGGTACTTTTCTTTAGTGTCCTGCGCATGCGCCGTGGGAGTTTATTTTTGGTTCGGGCGGTGTGCACCAGTGCTGGTGTTCTCCATCCATTTTCTTTAGAGTGCTTTGCCTCTGGCTCTTTTTATTCTCCAGTCCGTGGCCCGTTGCTCCTAGGGGTGTTCTGGAGTGCCGCTATGGGGAGGATGCCAGGTTTTCCCTGCGTTTTGGGTGGGGAGGCGCCTCCTTCGCCTCTCCCCTCCTCTTCTCCTGCATGAGTGGCTCTGCCCTGCTTCCGCAGGTGGTGCTCCCGGTTTTCTCTGCTGCGGGTGCACGATACCCTTACCGCCCCCGGCGGCACCAACCTTGTAAAGTTGTCATGACCCTTCTGTGCCTATGTTCTGCAGGTGAGTTTATGCGGTCTGGCGTCTCCTTCGTCCAGGCTCTGGTTCATTTTTTGAGGGTACAAATGGGAGTACATATGTACATGAAAACATAGAACATACAAACAGGGATGCCTGCAGCAGGCCTATTGGCCCATACGTGGCAGCTCTTGTTCCTAACCTCCGGATTCAAACATCAGAACACAGGTGACTGCAGGAGGTCTCTTGGCCCATATGAGGCGGCTCCTGACTATGCCCCTCCAGTCCCTCTCCTATGCATGTCCGCCCATGCTTGAATTTCGGGGCCCCACCTCCAACGTGTTCCAAGGTGCAAAGGTGGAGGTGCCTGATATGTGGTACATGTTCCTGTGTCGAGGGTGTTATGTGGTGACTTTTGCTGTGGTTTTGATACTGCGGTTGCGTGTTGGGGTATGGTTGTTGTGTTTTGTTTGGCCCTTCTGTGCTTCTTCCTGGGGCCTTCTTTGTTTGGGTTCTTTGTTCCCATGATTTTCTGGGTCCCTCATTCCTTGACGGTCTTGCTGAACCAGGCTTCGCTTTTCCATATACATTGGATTCTCTGTACTCCCCTAGTGGTCCTCACTTAGTTGTGCTTGCTGGGGATGAGCTTTGACTCTTGGTCCCGCCTCTCGCCTGTCATTCGACTTCTTTACAGGCTCTTGAGCCTTGTAGGTGCTCTTATCTGCACTTGATGCTGGGTGTGGGGTTGGCTTCTGCCACATCCCTTCCACATGCATTCTTATTGTCTCCTACTCTGACACTGGTATGCTTCTTCTTCTCTTTTCTACGGCTCATTTGGGCGTTCTATTCAACATGTTTCCCCTGTTACGTGTGCCCCATGTGGTCCTTGGTTTGTATTTCTCTATCCGGTCACATCCTCTGAGGATTTTGCTTGTGGTGGTCATGACCCCTCTGGATCTTCAGTCTCCCGATGACGTGTTGGTCCAGCGGTTTTTGGTATTGGTCCTGTCCCTTCATTCCCGTTTGCTGCCTACCTTCTTCGTTCCTCAGCTTCCTTTTGTCCTACATGTTGTGTGTTTTGTTTGTGTCTTGACTCTCTTATTGCCAGGTTTCGATTCTGATTCCTGGCTTTCCCGGCCTGTTGGCGTTTTCGGAGTCTCACGGTGTCCCTTCTCTGGAGTCAGTCAGGGTTTTGGTTTCCTACCTCCTGGCGGCTTGCTGGCGTTGGGATGTTTTTTGGTACAGCAGACATTCCATCTCCATGTTTGCCGGCTCGTTCGGCTCTGCCTCGAGTCTCGTCTTCTGTTTGTGGTCAGGTGGCTTCGTTGCTGGTGTCCCACCTGCATGTTTCTTCTTGGCGGCGGTGTGGGTCTTTTTGGCGGTCCTACCTTTTCCTTCTGTCCCTTTTTAGGTGGCTGTGTTCTGTTGGCATTGTCTTGTTCCTCTCTTGGGGGGGGGGCATTATTTTGCCTCATACTGTTGCCTCGTTTCGCACGGCGCTGGCGAAGCCACTTTCACTTGCTTTCGGTATTGATGTTACTTCAAAGCCGTTCTGCAAGCTGTCTCGTGCATTCTTTCACCTCCTGCCTGCTCATGAGCCGCCTATGCCGTCAGTCGGGGCGGTAGGTTTGTTCATCTGCAGCCGTCTCCTCCTTATCTGGCAAAGAGCGAGACTGCTGCTTTCCAGAAGGGTCCTTGTGTTTTTGATGCATGGTTGGTTATGCCGGGGTTGCATCGTGTTTTGTGGCCCGTGGCGGTTCTCCACTGTTATTTGCGAGCCTCGGCTTCTGTGTCCGTGGACGCGTTTTGGGTTGCTCTGGTTTCCCGTCTTCCCTGTTCACGGGTGTGGGTTTCCCAGGTCGTCCGCAGGATTCTTACAGCTAGCCAGCCTGCGGTCTATCCCCGTGCTCGTACGTTGCTCTTGCTGCCGTCTTTGGCAACGTGACCTGGTTTGACATTCGGGCCCGGGGTTTTTTGGCGGTCGAACGGGGTCCTGGCTGCTCGTTATCTCATACACGTTCCTGGGCCTAGTCGGGCCTGTGTCGCCTTGGGTTGGCGGTTGCAGCCAGTTGTTTCGGTTTTGAGTTGCGGAGCGAGCAGCGACCACCTCCCGGATGAGTCCTTCTATTTTCCTCTGTGGGTAGTTAGCTCCGGGGAGCCGACAGGGCTCCCCCCAGAAAACCAGCGGTAAATGTAATGAAACGCCAATTTCTGGAGCCAGATTCACGAAAGCACTTATGCAAGCACTTACGAACGTGTACGTCTTTCCTCAACCTTTGACTGGTTTGGTTACATTTATTATACAGTTTACAAGCATGAAAACTTCCCATTCAACTGTTGTTATTGTTATAAACAGCCTCCTGATGCTTCGGAGCTCATTAACTGTTTAATAATTGGAAATAAAGCTGTCAAAGATTGATAAAAGATGTACAGGTTCGTAATCGTTTGCGTAAGTGCTTTCGTGAATCTGGCCCCTGGGTGTGACCCGGAGGCTCCCCGGCATCCCTCCCTCCCTCCCTCCTGGTCGGCGGTTTTCGCGTTTTCTTTACATCAAGCCTCAGAACTGGGGTGTGGATCGCCAGCGTGGGGGTATGGGGCTTCCCCTTCTCCGTCCCGGGAAGGTAGGGAGCTGCACAGACAGCGGCGCGGTGACGTGTGACGTCATGCTAGTTTGCTCGTTTCTTTTAGGGGAGTTCTATCCACTTGTTCGGCTTTTGGTAGCAATTTTAACCAGAATAGGGGTTTGTTTTGGGACGCTTACCTTTCTGGGTGTCCGACCCGGTCGATGGCAGACATAGAATGCTTCCAACCACACGGGGGTTTCTATAGGCCATTGCTCCCCTTGCCTCTCTGAGGGGGCCAGGTTCTGGCTCGAGGTCCCCGGTAGGCCCACAGAACTCCCTACACATGACTGATGCCAAAGTCTGACATTAGCATATCAGCCTGTATTGCTCTGAGGAGCCTCTGGGTCACACCCAGAAAATGGCGTTTCATTACATTAAATGCTTTTTTTTTTTTTTTACATTTCTTTCCAGTTGGACGAATTCTTGTTCTAAACTGACTTCCCAATTCCTAATCCTTTTCTACCAAGCCCTCTTTCTACCTATAAAGTTCTAAAGATCCTTTGTTATCCATTTTGGTTTAATATTATTCAATCTATTATAATTGAATAATAATATAATAGATTTTTGTAGCTCCATAGTGGCTGCTTAAAAAGAAAAAAGAAATGTATGGCCTGAGGACAAGGAAGGGTATACCATGCTCTCTTGTAATGTATTTGAGGCATACCTACTTTGAATATATATTTAACATTAGATTTATATATTTATAATTAATGACATTTGTTTGAGGTTGTAGTTATTGTAATACAATTGTCTTTCAGACATCATGTGCCCATCAACTTCATGTTACTGGCGGCATTTACTGTGATTGAGGCCATCACTGTGGGAGTCGCAGTGAGTATGTACGATGCAGAAGTGGTTGTGAAGGCATTCTCTCTGACCTTGATCATCACAGGTGGTCTTACTGCTTACACTTTCCAAACTAAGAGAGACTTCACAAACATGGGAGCTGGGTGAGTCATTACCTGTTACCCCAATACTTGTATGTATATCTTTTAAAAATAATTGTTAATATCTATAGATGTGATTCTTAAATATATATTAACAGTGGAATTTCAATTCGGTGAACATGGATTTGGGGAATCTCTGGCTGGAATGCACACTTGCCAGGTCGGATTTATTCGCCCAATTCAACGAACAAGGGTTTGCTGAAGCTGGAGATGTGCAGATTTGCTAAAGATGTTGGGCAGAGTTCGCAGACTTGGAAATATTGCCCATCATATCATAGGTTAAAATGAAAGATTTCCTTTGTGAAATGAGCCCATAGAGCATGGGAAATTTAAGGATATGAATGATAACTCTAATATAGTGTAAAAAATAAATTAGAAATGTGAGAAGAAAATATTGAAAAATTTATGAATCAACTCTAGGGGAAAAAATCGACAGGTTCATTACGTAAATGTGACCGTATTTTGTTTATGCTCACCAATAAGTGAAGTAATTACCTAAGTGTAGTTACAGGATGAGAGCTACGGTCGTGGTGTCCCGTCTTCCCAGCACTCTTTGTCATATAACGCTTTGAAACTACTGACAGTCTTGGCCTCCACCACCACCTCACCTCGCTTGTTCCAACCGTCTACCACTCTGTTTGCGAAAGTGAATTTTCTTATATTTCTTCGGCATCTGTGTTTAGCTAGTTTAAATCTATGACCTCTTGTTCATAAAGTTCCAGGTCTCAGGAAATCTTCCCTATCAATTTTATCAATTCCTGTTACTATTTTGTATGTATTGATCATATCACCTCTTTTTCTTCTGTCTTTTAGTTTTGGCATATTTAATGCCTCTAACCTCTCCTCGTAGCTCTTACCCTTCAGTTCTGGGAGCCACTTAGTAGCATGTCTTTGCACCTTTTCCAGTTTGTTGATGTGCTTCTTAAGATATGGGCACCACACAACTGCTGCATATTCTAGCTTTGGCCTAACAAAAGTCGTAAACAATTTCTTTAGTATATCGCCATCCATGTATTTAAAAGCCATTCTGAAGTTAGAAAGCATGGCATAGGCTCCTCGCACAATATTCTTTATGTGGTCCTCAGGTGATAGTTTTCTATCTAGAACACCCCTAGATCTCTTTCTTTATCAGAATTCTTTAACACTTTTGCCCGGGCATGACGCAGCATTGCGTCATCCATTTACTGTCAGTAATGGCGGGGATGACGCAGCATTGCGTCATCCACTTTCAATAATCGCCAAAAATCAGGTTTTTATCCGATTTTTTGGGGACTGGTTTTAAAATGCGCGCCAATGTCTTCCCATTTTCTTTGTTGAGCCTCGTGGCCCTCAGGCGGCTTGGCATACGCCGTGGGCCCATTGTTTTCGCTCCACTGTTGTGACCAATGTCGCCTCCCCTCGCATCTCAAACGTGTGAACATTTCGGCTATTTTCCGTGGCTATATTTCTTACTGCGGCTTTAAAAACTATCTACACTTACTCCACGATGGATAGTGATCATGAACAAGGCCCTTCCAGGAAGAAAATTGCGAAAGAAAGGCTTGAAAAGGGCGGGAATTGGGAGTGTAGCTGGAAGGCTTCTGAGCGCTCACTCGCGGCTAACGCGTGGCCCGTCTTCAACTCGTCGGCGGTTGGAGCGTGACCAGGTTTTTTATTTTATATGCTAATGTTCCTCTAGAGAATTCTATTGCGAACCCATTGAGACTAAAATGAAAGACCTAGGACAAAAATTGAGGTGACCAGAGTGAAAATAGTGAAAACATTTTATCGCATTTGCGCGCTCCTGGGTAACTCGTTCGCACTTTCTCTGTTTGCTGCGGGTAATTAGCTGGGCTTTTGGAGTTTATATGCATTTAGTGCTGTAGAGAATTCTATTGCGAACACAATGATACCAAATTTAATCTCGTAGGACGAGAATTAAGGTGACAAAGTTGAAGAGAGTATACACTTTTCAGAATTTACGCGCGCTCCCGTGACACCCTGGGTCCCATATCGCACAGTTGAGGGGTGGCGCGCGGGGTACGCCAAAGTGTTAAAGATTTTTCACATAATATATAGGTTGTGTGGGGTCTATGTTCTCCTATTCCACATTCCATAACATGGCATTTATTAACATTAAATTCTATTTACCAAGTGGTGCTCCATATACTTATTTTGTCCAGGTCATCTTGAAGGGCATAACAATCATCTAAGTTTCTTATCTTTCCTATTATCTTAGCATCATCAGCAAACATGTTCATATAATTCTGTATACCAACTGGTAGATCATTTATGTACACAATAAACATCACTGGTGCAAGAACTGAACCCTGTGGTACTCCACTTGGGGCATTTCTCCAGTCCGATACATTGCCTCTGATCACAGCCCTCATTTTTCTATCAGTCAGAAAATTTTTCATCCATGTTAGAAGCTTACCTGTCACCCCTCCAATATTTTCCAGTTTCCAGAACAACCTCTTATGTGGAACTCTATCGAAAGCCTTTTTTAGGTCCAGATAGATGCAGTCAACCCAACCATCTCTTTCCTGTAATATCTCTGTTACTCGATCATAGAAACTGAGTAAATTCGATACACAGGATCTTCCAGATCGAAAACCATACTGTCTGTCTGATATTATATCATTTCTCTCCAAGTGTTCTACCCATTTAGTTTGAATTATTTTTTCCAATATTTTGACTATTACACTTATCAATGATACCGGTCTATAATTAAGGCGGTGACGGTGGTCCAGGTTTACCTGGGGGGTGATTTTGAGCATCTTATTGAATGTGTCTTCGCTCTTTTGCGGGATGTTGGCGCGGTGCAACTCCATGTGCAGGTTCCTTCCCTGTCAGCTTAGGACTTGCATGCTCGTTGCTTTTTTACTTCGGTCCTGCATTTCTTTTCCCTCCTGGAACTGTCTTCAGATTGGCTTGCGGAGGATGTAAAGGCAGGCGCTTGGGGCTGTTCCGGGGTCTGGCGCCTTGGTCTCAGCTGTTCGAGCATCGTCTGACATGTTGAAGCTGTTTGCGCTGATCCTGTGTGGGGCGTTGCTGCGTTTTTTCGCTGCACGTTTTGTGTGTCAACAGGCGGTCCTTGCTTCCTCCTTGGAATCCGCTTGGGCCCTGGATCTTGGGTTGTCTTCTCCCTTTTGTCCTCTTCTTTATTAGGCTTCTGCGGTTGAGCGTTATATTCAGGCGGCTTCTACTACTTGCCGCCCTATGTCTGAGTTGTTGATGCTCCAGGGAAACCAAGGGGTTCCTTCCCGGTGGGGTCGTGCCAGGGCTCACGGTTCCTTTCGTCTGGGTAGGCCACAGGTGTCGGGTTCGGCGCCAGTGCCGCATGCGGTCCCACCTGTGCCTGGTCGGCGTGGTGTTCGCTGTGCATGCAGGTTGGGTTCTCGTAAGGGGCGGCGGCACTTTCACGGTTCGCCCCATTGACGGGGCAATGGGGGGGAGGCTTGCTCTGTATTCTCATGCCTGGTCTCATGATTTGTGGGCGTTTCAGGTCGTTTCTCGCAACCTGCAGTAGCGTTGGGTGGCTCCTCCTCCTTCGGGGCTGATGGGGCAGGCTTCCTCTCCTGCACTCTGTTGGGTCATCTTGGAGTGGGTGTGCTTGGGCGTGGTCGAATCGACGACGTCCCTCAGATGGGTTTCCTGCCTGTTTCTAGTTCCGAAATGGGACTGTGCGGACCTGCGGTTCATTCTGGACTTGTCCCTTCTGAACCCTTGGGTTTCTTGCCCCTCGTTTCAGATGACCACTCTGTCCCAGGTCCAACTTCTGTTGGAGTCAGGCGCTTGGATGGTGTCCCTGGACATCAAGGACGCGTATTGGCAGGTCCCTATTCATTTGGGGTTCAGGGACTGGCTTGGTTTTGTTGTGGGGCATCAGTGCTACCGCTTTCGTTGTCTCCCTTTCGGGTTGAATCTGGCGCCTCACGTGTTCACACGCCTTAGCTGGGTCGTGGTGACCCGTCAGCGTCTGTTAGGTGTTTGGGAGTTGGCTTACCTCGATGACTGGCTGGTTTGGGCTCCCAGTCGGTCCTCGTGTCTGCTCGCCAGGGATTTGGTACTTTCCCAGCTCGCCGGGTTCGGGTTCCTGGTGAACTGGCGGAAGTCCCGTCTGGCTCTCTCCCAGGTTCGGTCCTGGCTGGGTTTTGTGTGGGACTTTAGGACCGCTTTCTTGTCTCTTCTTCTGGAGTCTCTCCTTCAGCTGCGGTCTCGCCTGTGTCTGTTTCTGAGGGGCTCCCGGGTCACCCGGAGGTTGCTCGACGGTTTGTGCGGCAGCCTGAACTTCACGATGTTGGTCTACCCGCCGGATCAGGTTTGGCTTAGTCGACTGTTCTGGTTCCTTCTGGGACGTCCCTTCCGCCTCTCTCGTGATCGCTGGGTTCGATCAGATTTGAACAGTGTTAGCGGCTTCTATGGTGGTGTTTTCCATAGATATTTTCAATTATAGCTGAATCTTTTCTTGACTGACAGACACTGTTTGAGGCTGGCTGAATCTCTTCCTGTGTGGGACCTTACAAAGTGATCAATCTTTTCAAGACTACCTTATGTTTTACAAGCATGGCTACATACCACCTACAGGTACTAATGCCAAGGGTGTACGTGAGTGCGTTATTTGCAAGCACACAGAACGAAGAAACAGGAAGCGAAAATCTATCTGTACCTGGTGCAACGAGATCGAAGTTGTACTGTGTACCATGGACTACTTCGTTGATTATTACTCACCTCCGAAATACTGAGTGTGTAATACAGTGTGTTACTGTGTAAATAGTGTGTGAAACTGTACATATTGTAATTTTAGTCAATTTTTAACAAGTATTATTGCGACAATAAACATTCATTGTGGACACATTACTGACACATGTATCAGTTCCATGGAACATTATGAATGTTCTACTGTATGCATATTGTAAAAGACACAAATATGCATCATATACGATAAAAAAAATAAATAAAACCGCATTGGAAATACATAGAACAAATAATTGAAAATATATTTGTGGCTACACCCGGTGCTTGAATGGCCCGCGCGACCGTGTCTGGGTGTGTCATGCACGGGTGACCAGGCCCTGATGACGTCACAGCACACCTTGTCCACGTCCCTACAGTCAAAGTAAGTGGAATTTTGTATTTATTTTTACTTAGACATGTTCAGGGAAGGGAATTTATCATATTATGAAGAAAAAAGAATTTTGAGGAACACTTTATTTCATGCTCACGGGGAATTTCACAATAAACTCGGCGTAACACGGTGGATAATCAACTAAGCAAATGCTCCAACTTTGTTGGAATGATCACAGCGTAACTTGAAAAACAAGAGAACAAAAATTTAATTTTTAAATTGAATATTGAAAACTCCAGATTTTCAAATCAGAATAAATAATATGAACTACTGCCAATTATTCATTTAATGTTTTTATTCTCTCAGAATAGCGTATGATCTTCATTTTCATCAAATTAGAATACAGGTTTTCAGTATAGTTTACTGTAAAAAAAATCGTCAATAGGGCATTTGAAATATGCTGCAAAATTAGACCAAAAAAAATTATAACTCCAATTGTATAAAATTTATGAAAAATCCATTCTAAAGGAATTGTAGAACAGACAGCTGAGCACACAATTCAAAATAGTGAGAATCGGTCAAAAACTTGAATTTTAGAAACCAATCAAAGTTGAAACTTTAATTTCAGATAATTGAAGTTGAAGTTATCGACAATGAATAAAGGTAGTTTTATTTCGTTAATGTAATTGTATGTTTTAATAAACATTGTTTGGCATTCGTTCTTGAATATGTGAAAGTTGTAGATCAATATGTGTTGAAATGAAGTCCAGAAAAAATAACCCCCAAAAAACACAAAATATTGGGATAATTATAATGATTTAGGGGATATATTTAGGGTATACTTTATGTAAGTGAAAAAGCCCTAATATGGTCCCTAACCCTTAAATGGCGCATAGCTATATACCATTTGACACCCACAGGCGCATAAAAAAAAAAAAAAAAAAAAAAAAATTCTTCCTAACCTGTTAATTTGTGTTCACTGATCACAGGAAAAGTAATAAAAAAAATTGTAAGTGGCATATATTGCCCGCTATAGGGCGGGGAAGTCTGGCAAAAAATAGGCGCCGACTCAGCATGCGTCCCAGACGGTCTGTTGATCGCCAGCTGTCAGGCTGGAGTTGCCACAAAGAGATAATTACCTAATTATTTCAATGTCTCTGGTTGATTTTTCGTAGTTTTTTTGCTGTAATATTATTCAGTGGTGTGTAGTGTGATATATTTATATAATAAACTGAGTGAATCATCGCTGTACTCAAAAATATGGTGTGCATATTGTTGATTCAATTATGTTCATCAAACAGTGAACAAATACTTTGTCGGTTATTACTATATACACAGGTTATATATAAGTATTTGCATGTTTCATTCACCATAACTGTACATCTAAGCTTGTATGGTGAGTAAAGGCACAAAGACGTAGGACCTCGCACAGTCAGCTGATGGCTGCCGCCCTCAAGGCCAGACGCACTAATATCCTACAACAATACTGTTTGTGGTGCTATTACGCTATATACACACATTATATATAAATATCTACCTGTTTTATTCATCATACTTGTACAAGTAAACTGGTATGGTGCCCAAAGACCATCGTGGTCATCAGTAAACAACATGATAAGTCCTGCAGACGACGCTCCACCTTCACCAAAATGGCGGCTCCCAACCTTCTCCTCTTGCTGTTTATACCCTCTATACACACGTTATATATAAGTATCTACATTTGTGTTCACCATAGCGAACCACTAAGCTGGTATGGTGAGTGCAGTCAATAAAAGGTGGCCACACACAGTCAGAAGACATCGCCACCACCCTCCCTCCCACAGCATTACTCCTCCCTCCATGGCGCACAGCACTAAATATCACCACAATCCTGCTATTATCAGAACCCTGGTCAGTTTTATCACAGTCAGGGGTCTTCTGTAATAATATCATCGCTACATAATAGCATGAACAAGAATATTATGGCATTTCTGGGGGGAGCCCCGTCGGCTCCCTGGAGCTTTACCAGGCTGATATGCTAATGTCAGACTTTGGCATCAGTCATGTGTATGGAGTTCTAGGGCCTACCGGGGACCACGAGCCAGAACCTGGCCCCCTCAGAGAGGCAAGGGGAGCAATGGCCTACAGAAACCCCCGTGTGGTTGGAAGCATTCTATGTCTGCCATCGACCGGGTCAAGCATCCAGAAAGGTAAGCATTCCAAAACAAACCCCTATTCTGGTGAAAATTGCTACATAAGCCGAACTAGTGGATAGAACTCTTCAACAGAAAACAAGGAAACTACAGTAGTATGATGTCATACGTCACCGCGCCGCTGTCTGCGCAGCTCCCCCCTCCCCGGGAGGGGGAAGGGGGAGCCCCAGACCTCCCACGCCGGCTATCCACCCATCAGTTCTGAGGCTATAGGCACCGGTTATGTGCTCCGGCTCCAGTGGTTGTTTCAGCACTGTACCTAGAGTGTGGTGTCTGTTTTCTAGATGGTGTGTGAGCCGGGAGTGATTCTCCAGTACTCGGGCTGCATGCGCCTAGGGTTCCTTTCCCTAGGTGCCCTATAAGTACTGCCCTTGGGGCCACCTTCCACAAGTTCCTTGGGTCCTGCCCCTGCTTGGCCGTTTACTGCTTGGTTTTCGGCCGCTCTTTCGGACCGAAGGGAGCCGGTCGGCCGAGCGGACAGCACGCTGGACTTGTGATCCTGTGGTCCCGGGGTCGATCCCAGCCGGCGAGAAACAATGAGCAGAGTTTCTTTCACCCTATGCCCCTGTTACCTAGCAGTTAAGTAGGTACCTGGGTGTTAGTCAGCTGTCACGGGCTGCTTCCTGGGGGTGGAGGCCTGGTCGAGGACCGGACCGCGGGGACACTAAAGCCCCGAAATCATCTCAAGATAAACTCTTTGTGTGCTCGGGTGTTCTGTCTCCCTTGTTCGCCTTAGGGTAAGGGGCAGTTTTTGCATTGGTGGGGCGCAGGGTACTGTGCAGCTTGTCTTTACCAATCATAGCGGCCGGCTCTGTTCCGCTTGGGTACGCTGTCCTCTTGCGGGGTTTTCTTTTTCTTTGTTTATCTACCTGGTGGGGGGGGGGTCTGCCTTCGTTCTTGCCCCTTGTGTCCCTTGTGTTCTGAGTATTTTCTGGTGGTACCCCCTGCTAGGTCCCTGTGAGTGTACACGTCCCGGGGGTTCAGCTCTTAGAAAGTTGTTTGGTAGCTTTGGGTGCCGGTTAGCAGTACCCTGCCAGGGATTACCTGAGCACGAGTCCTCTTACAGTAAACGCTCGGGACCCTGGGAAACCCCTGGGGGCGCGCGGGTCCGATAGATGTGACCCCAGAGTCCCCCCCTCGCTTCCAGCGAGTTTGAGGGTTGCTCTCACCCTTTGTCTCTGGGTGACTCTCTGTTTTGCCTCCGTCTGCTGCTTGTGGGGTCGGTGACACCTTTGACCCGGAGTCCTGCGAGTTTGGTTGCTCGTTGTGGCTCGGTTACCCAGTTGTGCTGACTAAGCGGGTGCGGGCAGCAGGGGCGTTGCACTTGATCCTTGGTGGTGGCAACGTTCTCGTGGGTTCCTCCCCGGGAGCCCCGGGGCTGCTCCGTTTTAGTTCGTTTTGGGACCTGGGGGTGCTGGTTGCTTCGGTTCCATCCACGCCCCCTTGTCTTTCCCCTGGATCACCCTTCCTGCCTGCATCCGGTTTCTTACCGTCTGTAGGTTCGGGGCGGGGTTTTTGATGGTGTTGAGACTCGGGCAGTCTCGGGGAATTCCCTTTCCGGGGTAGTGACGGGGGCATTTGAGCCTGTTCCTCCAGCCGTGTTGTATGAGTCTGCCAGTGGGCTCCCTTCTTTAGTGTTTTCACGGCTGCCTCGGTTTTCTGGTACGGCTGGGCCTTTGGGGCAACGGCTCGGCCCCGGGGCCTGTCGTGTAGGTTCCCGGGGCTGGGGAAGGGCTGACTTGGGGGCCTTGGCCCCGTTGGACCCCGTGGGGGTTTTTATCCCCCCTCTAGGCAGGGCTTGTGGTTACGCGGAGTGGGGTCTTTCCTCCCCACTCGCTGTACGTGCTGTTGGGCGTCGGCCCCTCCCCGGGCTCGGTTCCTTGGCCTTTGAGTCGGTTGGTTCCATCCTGTGGGTGGATGTTTCCTCCCACCCTTTTTTGAGACGGTGTTTTCGTCATGTTTCCCCGTTCGATGGGGTTCTACGTGACTTCTGATCTCGGGTGTGCCTTCGGGACTAGTGTTGGCTTCTGTGTTCTCGAGGGTTCAGGAAGGTTTTTCGCTACTTGCCACATTATTGGAACATCTGTCAGCTCCTCGTCCTTGTCGCCGTTTTGGGCTACTTGTGGCCCGGTTGGGCTATTTGTGGGCCGGTTGGGCTACTTGTCGCACTGTTGGGCTACTTGTCGCCCGGTTGGGTTCCTTTTTGGGCTCTTTGCTTCTTTGGCCGGTTTTATTGTTCCTGCTTCCTCTTTTGGCTACTTTTCTAGTGCAGTAGTCCTGGTTGGCGCCTTCTCGCAGAGAGGGTTGTGCGGTTCGGCCAGCGTGTCATGCGCATGCGCCGTGGAGTTTGTTTTGGTCTGGGTGGTGTTTCAGTGCTGGTGTTTTGCACCCTTTTTGCTACAGTGCTTCGCCTCTCGTTCTTCTCCCTGGCTGCAGTATGTGCCTCTTCGCTCTGGGGGTGTCCTGGTTCCCAGTTGTGGGGAGGACGCCTCGGTTTTCCCTGTCATGGGTGTGGGCCACCTCCTTCGCCTCTCTCTGCTCTCCTGCGGGTCCGGCAGGGTTCGGCTCTGGCGTCTTCACCTGGCGGTGCTCCCAGGTTCTTCAGAGCACGGTTGAGTCGTGTCAAGTTCGTGCCACCGGTCGCCAGGTGAGTTTCTGCGGTCTGGCGTCTTTTGGCCGGGCGCTGGATGCGGTGTTGTTTATATACCTGTCTTTATTTAGGTATATTTTTGTACGACTGAGACCGTTCGCACACCAGTGACTGTCCCCTTTTCAACCCTTCCTGTCCCCCTCATGTGCATGTCCAACCCATGCTAGTCATTCAGGGGACCCACCTTTTTTCATGTTGTGAGGTGTTGGGGTTGTAGGGTAGGTTCTGTACTCACCTGGTAAGGCTCCTGGCTGTGCTTGCAGGGTTTGAGCTCTGACTCTTGGGTCCCGCCTATCTGGTAGAACTTGAGGGATAGTACCAGTGGAGTGCAGTGGTGCTATAGGCACAATTGGGGAACACTGTATTACCATCAGAGGTCTGTGGTTGTTACACGACCTACTTGCGAGCATAAGCCTTCTTGCTGGTTCGTCCGTGGACTTCCAGGGCACACTAGCCTGTTTTCGTATAGCAGCTCCGGCCCATCCTGGTTGTGGGGGTATGTGGGCCGGCGGGCCGCTCCTAGCAGCTGCCTGGTGGGCCACCCTCTGGCCAGTCTAGCCTGGCCTTGGGCCGGGCTTGGGGTGTAAAAGTGCTCCCAGTACCCCATCCAGCAGGTATCGAGCGGGGTTTCTCCGCCATCGGTCGCCTGGTGCAGGTTTCTGGGCCTGCTGGGTTTTGTTGTCTCTCCGTTGGCCCTGTCTGGGGTCTGCCTGCTCCGTTCTCTGCCTTTGCAGAAGGGAGTTGCTATTTACATGTTGTGGTGGTGCCTGTTGCTGCTGCTGCTGCACGTGTGCATTGGTACCGTGTTTCACGGTGGCGTGTCCTTGTTCCTGTGTCCGGTTGTGGTGTGGCACTTTGCAGCTGTTTTGTGCCTGGGGATTGCATGGGGGTTTTTCTGTCCCTGCCTGATTGTCCACCCCTGGTTGTTTTCCTGGGGTTTTTGTGCTTCTGCTCTTTCTTCCTGCCTCCTCTGCAGTAGGGGTGTTCTGTGTGTATTCTTGGGCGTTTTTTCGGCCTGTGTCTTGTGATGTGCTTCTTTGTCTCGGTCTATTGCAGTTGTTTGTACCCCTTGGTTCGGGTACTGTTCTGGCGGTGACCCTTCCGTCTTCTTTGGTTTCCTAGCTTGCCCTGCCAGTTTTTTTTTTTTTTTTGGGTCTTGCGATGTCTCGTGTCGGACCCGTCGTTTCTGAACTCCTGGCGGGCTTGCATGCTTTGGGGAGTTTTTTCTGTTCGGCAGACGTTTCATCTCCTTGTGCCGCCAGGGTTTCGGTGGTCGCGCCCGAGATCTTCCTGCGGCTCTGCCTTTTCCTGGGCTCGGAGGGGCCTTGTCGGGGCTGCTTATGTTCTGCCTCGCGGTCTCGCCTCCGGTTGGTGGTCGAGTGGCTTCGTGGTAGGTGTCCCACCTGCGTGCTTCTCTTGGCGGCAGTATGGGGTATTTTGGCGATCCTTCCTTTTCCTGTCCCTTCTTAGGTGGTTACTCTTGTTAGCTTGGTTTACTCTTGGCTTGGTTTTCTGGTGGGGGCTGGGGGCCATCGTCTTGCCACATACTGTTGCCTCTTTTCGTGTGGCGCTGGCGGAGCCGCTTCAGCTTGCTTCGGTCTTGGTGTTGCTTCTGCACCATTAGTAAGCTGTCTTGTGCGTCGTTTCACCTCCGGCCTGTTCGTGCACCGCTTGCACCATTAGTAAGCTGTCTTGTGCGTCGTTTCACCTCCGGCCTGTTCGTGCACCGCTTGCACCATCCTGGTCTCTGGTCAGCGTGCTCTGTCTTCTCCTCGGTTGGTAGTGCCCCTTCGGTTCCGGTGTGTTTTTTCGTCGGCTCTTTCCTTTTGGCCTTTGCCTCTGGGGGTCGAGTCGCCGAGTTTTCTTGCTCCTTCGGTTTTAGCGTTTTGGTTGTTCGATGGCAGCAGTCTCCATCTTTTCTGGCGCGGGGTGGGGCTGCTGCATTCTGGAGGGGTCCAGGGTTTGTTAGTGCTTCGTTGGTCGGGCCGGGGGTGTGTCGTGTTTTGTGTTCATTGGCGGCCCTCCGCTGTTGTTTGTGTGCCACGGCGTTTGGGT
Source organism: Procambarus clarkii (assembly GCF_040958095.1). Classification (NCBI taxonomy): domain Eukaryota; kingdom Metazoa; phylum Arthropoda; class Malacostraca; order Decapoda; family Cambaridae; genus Procambarus; species Procambarus clarkii. Next base: position 9,485,532 of record NC_091214.1, on the reverse strand, counting down.
CCGGGGCGCGTTTTGCGTTACTCCGGTTCTGTTCTTCCCGGTTCGCGGGTGATGGTGTCCCTGGTTGTCAGCCGTGTTCTTGCGGCTAAGCTGCCTGTGTTCTTCCCTCATGCCTGTGGTGTTCGTGGCTTCGCTGCTCTCGGTGCCGTCTGGGCGACGTGGCCTTGCGGTCTTTCGGGCATGGATTTTTGGTGTTCGTGCGGGGGCCTTGCTGCTCATTGTTCTCGTGTTGTTCCCGGGACTTTGCGGGGCTCTGGCGCCTTGGGTTGGCGTTTGCTGCCGGTTGTCTCGCTTCCGTGGGGGGTGCGTGGTGTCCACCTCTCGGTTCTGTCCCTTTGACCTTCCTCTGTGGGTAGTTAGCTCCGGGGAGTCGACGGGGCTACCCCCAGAAAATCAGCGTTGGATGTAATGAAACGCCATTTTCTGGGTGAGACCCGGAGGCTTCCCGGCAACCCTCCCTCCCTCCGGTCGGCGGTTTTTCGTGTGTTTTGACATCCAGCCTCAGAACTGATGGGTGGATAGCCGGCATAGGAGGTCTGGGACTCCCCCTTCCCCCTCCCGGGGAGGGGGGAGCTGCGCTGACAGCGGCACGGTGACGTATGACGTCATACTAGTTTCCTTGTTTTCTGTTGAAGAGTTCTATCCACTAGTTCGGCTTTAGGTAGCAATTTTCACCAGAATAGGGGTTTGTTTTGGAATGCTTCCTACCACACAGGGGTTTCTATAGGCCATTGCTTCCCTTGCCTCTCTGAGGGGGCCAGGTTCTGGCCATGGTCCCCGGTAGGCCCTAGAACTCCATACACATGACTGATGCCAAAGTCTGACATTAGCATATCAGCCTGGTAAAGCTCCGGGGAGCCTCCGGGTCTCACCCAGAAAATGGCGTTTCATTACATTCAACGCTGGTTTTTTAGGCGATGCTGTGGTCTCAAGCTGAACAGCAGTGCTGGGAGTTCATGCTCCGTGCGTCAGGCTTGGTGGCTCACTCAATACTGAGGCCCCCAACACCTGGGAGTTTGGCCTACGATTTTTTTTTAAAATGGCGTCTGTTTACAAGAGCCCTGATAAAGGTGTGGTGAACCCCGTGTATCCACAGGTCGATTAAATCTTGCGTAGTACTCCAAAGCATCACATGATGCGATGCGCAATTTACTGCAAGTCGGTCAAAGCATCATATGATGCGATGCGCAATTGAAGGGTTAATCATCAAAACAACCTAAAGAGACAAAGAAAATAGAGTTTGAAATCAGAGAAGAAATCAGCCAAAAAATTTAAAGTCCCTAGTTTTGCAAGTTGTGACTGATTTATTTGTTGACCAATTTCATTCTGTCTTCACATAGTTATGGAAACATGCATTCTCCAGGATGTAAAGGTTACAACAAAATCAGATAATAACAAAGGAGAAAAAACTAAAATCTTAAAAAAAAAATTACCCTAATAAAAATATTTTTGGGACATTGATGAAAATAACATATATTAACATTGGACAAAGTATGTATATGATATATAACAAAATAGATAATATTAACATAGTTATTCATTATTATTTGTGTTATTATGTATAACTCAGCAATGCTATAAAGGTACCAACTGCATATCCATTTTGCTGACACTTCTTACTACTATTCTTCTTTGAGCGTCGGACAGGTGCTTGCATCTCTTTATTACTGCATAATCCTTCAGTTCCAATTATTAGATGTTCTCCTTATCAACAAAAGTGTTCTTATTTTTCAAAAATTAGTCTAAAATCAATTTTTGAAAATATTTTGATGAAAGTTTTACGACACTGAAGCCAAAAAGTTGGAGATTTGTTCTAACATTTTTAAGTTATTTTTATATAATTTGAATATTTTTCGTTACCCGGCCCCCAATATGTGCGGTAATATACGCAGTCTAAGGGTTAAGTTATGAGTGGTACACACTTAATGTTGCTCCAAATCACCTTTTTAATGATTGTTGTTAATGGACACAACCTTAGAAGAAAGAAATAGATGAAACAATGTATTTTTCTTGTCATTGAACAAATTTACATCTCAAAAATGCATCCTGAAAGCATCTCCTGTTGCAATGAATCCCTCACTCTAACAAATTGGGGATGATCCAATATAGTTCACTAAATCAAAGTTACACTACTGTATATTATAATACAACTAATTTGTTTTTCCACAAAATTCTGGGATGGTTTACAATTGTAACTACAGTTGTGGAGCCATATTACATGGAGCATTGTAGGGAAGAATGTTTGTAAAAAAAATAGGAAATATTAATACTGGGCCTATTTTGGTAATTATCCTTAGTCATGGTGGATAAAATCTCCAGCATTGAATATAATACACAGTTTACTGGTGGGCCCCAGTAGTTCCCCCAAGCTTATCTCTGGTACCACAAAGCCTATACCCAACACACCAGGCCTATGAGTCTCAAAATTGCCTACTGGGAGCAAAGACCACAATCTGGATCATACTATAAGGGGAGGATATCAAAGATCAATCATCAAACTGGGGAAACCCCAGCAAAAGCCACTCTGAAACTCCACTCACTCTGGAACTACCCGTGTTAAACTCTGAATCTCCACAGGGATAGAAGGGAACAAACAGGCACAGTGCGGGGTTACAGTGGACTCCCCAGAAAATGGTGTTTTATTCCACTCATTAATTGATTTCTGAGAGTTCCCACAACAACACCTTGAAGGAGAAAGCCAGCTTTTCTGAAAACAGTAATCAGACTGGATTGACCTGTGGGAGAAGAATGATAGGGAAGAGAGCCTGGGATGAAGAACAGTGGCCAAGCACAAAATGCCTGTGTACACAAGCGCAGCAAGACTGAAGGATATCCAAATGAGGAATGAGAAGGCATAACTTGAAGGACTGTCAGAGGCCTCTAGCATAGATATCAGCTATGGACAAAATAGCAAAAGAGCCGATACTAAGCATAGTGAAGGACAGATGCTAGAGAGAGAATTAGTAGGAAGACCTGCTAAGCCACTGCATAGTAGTGGGGATGTGACACCATGAAACTATTGGACACATGACCAACAAAAGGAATGGGGGGAAGGAAATTGACGAACTGTCCCCAGGAGGCTGCACTGGAATGATTGAAACAATCCAAAAGAAGGGGAAGCAAATCCCCTTAGTAAACAGGTGTGCCAAAGTGCCATCAAGGCTGTCGCAAACAACTACAGGGTGTTTATAAATAAATATTGTAATTTTAGATGGCACTGCCGTTCTCTGTATGTTTGGGGGTTTGGCCTCTTCTTACATTGATTCCGTTTATGTATCTTGGTCATTGGCCCTCTTGCAATTTCTGTCGAACCAATCCTGTTTCCTAGTTCTGCATCTCTGCTTTGATATAATTTTTTTGTGCCTTTATCATATATTTCACAAAACTTGACATACATCTCATTTACTTCATGTCCTAACAGCAAGTCTTTCCTGTCAAATTCCTTAAGGAAATGTCTTGAGTTCCCCCATAATAACCTCTCCTGAAATCAGGCTTTTCAGCTGCTTCAACCTCATTTTCTTCCAGAGTATAACGCATTGCATACTTTATTCTCAAAAAGACATGGTCACTTTTACCCAAGGGAGGGGGAGGTATTGAATGTCAAATATCTCTTCCTCTTTCCTGGTAAATATCAAATCCAGCATGGAGGGAACATCCCCTTCCCTCATCCTCGTAGCTTGTTAAGCACGTTGAAACATGAATGTTTCCAGGATGTGGTTTGCGAATCTACAAGTCCAAAATTCCTCTTTTCTAGCTTCATATGCCTCCCAGTCTATGGATTTCAAGTTGAAGTCGCCGACTACCAACAGTCATGATCCATTTTTATCAGCTCTCGCTATAATCTCTCTCATTATTGTTATAAGACCCTCTCGTTTATTATTCAGCTCCTCCTCTGACCATGTGTTGTATGGCGGTGGACTATATGCATTTATGATCGTTAGTGTGTGCGTGCGTGCATGCATGCAGCGTGCGCGTACTAGAGACCATACAGTCCATCCATAGTAGCCATAGTACTATGATTTTGGAGGATGGGTCAAGTTTGATCATGTTTTACACCAAATTAAAGTCCCTTTTTCCCCCCACAGACTGGTTATTGGACTGCTTGTGATGATTGGTGTGGGTGTAATGAATATGTTCTTGGGCAGCAGTGGTCTGGAACTGGCACTAGCTGGTGGCTCCGCTCTCATCTTCTGTCTCTTCATAGTATATGACACACAGGTATGTAACACCACCATAAACTGTATAACATAGTGCCTCTCAATCAGCTAAAAGTTGATATTGTTAACCTTTTAACTTAGTAGCTCTCAACTGAATAACTGTAGAATTGTTATTGCTATTTTTTTTCCACTATACATTTACTAAAGACCTTACCTTACCAGGTTCTGAACTTCATTATATTATTTAATGTTTTACAGATGATGATGCTGAAGCTTTCACCAGAAGAGTACATTCTGGCCACAATTAATCTCTACCTGGATATTCTTAACCTGTTCCTTGAGCTACTTCGCATTTTTGGTGATCGAAAGGGCTAAATTTAAAAGCATACCAAATCATGGTTGTGTGAATTAGATATAAAAATAAAATAGGTTGAAAACAAGAACTGTTTAACTAGCTAGGACACTTGAAAATTTGTACATGAATATTTAAATCCCAATTAATTGTGTTGACATACTGCAAATGTCTGAGTGCAGCCTTGCACATGCAATCCCAAACTCTATCTTCCTATCATTCCTGATTTTATCTTAATGTATTCACTCAAATGGTTTCTGCTTTAATGGTTCTCGTCACCTATATACCCGACCTCACTATTCTATCTTAAAGTAGCTACATTCATCATATAGCTATTGTACTCGGTGGAAACCTGTACAGCAAAGTGCCTCGTGCACACTATTTCACGTGATAGATCATTACTCGTCTGCTCTTATACAAACGGCTCGCTTCCATCAAACAGTAGATTGTTCAAAATTCAATCTTCCCTTCATACACATGTAGCACATTTATAAGATATGAATTGACAATAAGTTAAGCACAGAGGACAAATTGCAAAAAATTTGTTCCAATATTATGGCTTCCTCGGAATACCATAGCAGGGAATGGGTACAGTTGGTTTTGTGTGGCTTCAGCCACTGGTGTACCAGTGAGACTGACCAACATTGGTATTTTCTAAAGGAGACTGCAATCTCTGCTCTGTACTTGTACTTAGTGTCTCCCAACATGCAGCACATTTCTTTATCCAGTTTACCTATTGTTCTTACTACTTGCCACTCATTAACTACTACTAATTCAATTTTTAAAGTACTTTCATCTAATACTTTCTATTCTTTCTATTGTACAGTGATAAGATTATTGAGTTTATCCGTAGAGAAACTTTCTGCATATTCAAGGTTTTTAATATGAATGTAGTACTGTATGTACAGTTTTCTTCATTGTGTTTTCCGTTATGCTTTTTTGCCATTTAGTATAATATATTATTTTTCATTACTTTGCAATAGGCCTATGTAATGGTATACATCTATAACCATTGATGTTGGAACTTCAAAAGAATCTGGGTTACTGACTTTTTTACATATGAACTGCACAATTTACATATGAATTGTCATTAGAATTACTGTATATTCATAATATTGATTTTATCATCGGGTAGAAGATTTTATTTCTACAAAATTTCCTATCACGCTCCAAGTTATCTTATTAGTTTCTTTATATTCTCATGTTTGAATCATGTATTAACAAATGGAGATCTGGGTAACAACATAGGTTTTGCATCTATTTGTAATGAATTTTATTGCTAAATAAATTGCCTAAGTAATATGTAGCAAATGACCTTTAACTTCATTGTCGGGGGACAGGCAGCCAATTTATACATACAGTACAATACATTTTAGGCTTTTATCGAGGTCCCCGCCCTTCCCCATGGTCGAATTACTGACATCCCCCCGGGATGCAAACCCACAAGAAGCTGATCAACTCCTGGGTACTTACTACTTGGTGGACAGGGGCACTAGGTGATAGAAAGCGTGTCCAATCATTTCTGTCCGAACCCGGAATTCTCATTTGCGAGTTGAGAATGAACCCAACTGTCCTACTGGGACCCTTACAGTAAATGGAACTACAAACTTCTATCTCAGCCAGAAATCTGAAAATATAGGCAAAGTTTTGTATGGTTCTACATTATGTACAGTGCACCTACAATTTGCATATATGTACTGGGTGTGCAAAAATATTTTACTAAATAGTAAAAGTATAAAAAGACAAATGTTACTGCACTGTACATAGAGAATCTAATTTCAGACACTATCTTAAATGTAGACACTATATAGACATTTAAGGTTCTCTCAGATATGTGGTGGATGGGTTTAGAATTAAATCTAATTTTAAGATTTTTTTTGTTAAGATTGAGAACCCTTTGTCAGCACTTAAAGCATTATCTCACATAGTATTGACATTCTTTACAGTTACTCTGATATATTGCTGACTTTTCCAATCCATTTGAACCTTGTATATACTGTCAAACAATTCCAGCACAAAAGTGTTTCAGTAAAGGGAACCAAAATGTTTAGGTCTATGGTGGTTTGTCATGAATGTGTGAATGGCAGAGTTTAGCTCTGGCTGGCTCATTCATACCCAACATGGCATCTCTAAGCTTTGCCCATATATTTTAAGAGTTACTGCATCATTTAGATGCAAATGGAATAGTTGAAGAAATGAAGTTCAGAAATTTGAAGAGCAGGTGATGTATTTTAGTGGTATTGGACGGATTACTGGTACAGTGCATGAATATTCAGACCACTAGTGTCAAGCTATTCAGTACCATTTTTTCCCTGATTAGTTCTGACAATTATTTTACATTCACCTACCCAGTTACTGCTGGGTGCACAGGAACAAACTATGCACAAATCTTCACTACTTGCTCAGGGTTTAACATAAGATATATCAACCATGGTCACTAATATTAATCAGAAAATGTGTGCTCTTCAAAATACTGTACAGCCTTAATCAGTCAGGGGAATTCAAGTGTTTTCCGTGTATCCTCCCTGGATATAGGCTTCTGCTGCACAGTATAGTATTCAGATGAGGAGCCACAATGACGTGGCTGAAATACGTTGACCAAACCACACACTAGAAAGTGAAGGGACGACGACGTTTTGGTCCATCCTGGATCATTCTCAAGTCGATTGTCACAATCGACTTGAGAATGGTCCAGAACAGACCGAAACGTCGTCGTCCCTTCACTTTCTAGTGTGTGGTTTGGTCAACGTATAGTATTCTGCTTGCAATACTGGGTCCTGGATTCGATTCCCGGGTAGGACGCGATAATTGGATTCATTTTCTTGCATCTGATGCCCCCATTCACCTAAAAATAAAGAGGGCCTGGTAATTTGTTGAACATTGTGAATTACATCCTGGGGAATGGCCAAGCATATGCTATGGGGATCTGAATAACCCTAAGAGGTTGCGTGTGTCGGACAATGGGAGACCAGATACAGTACCACACCACAGTATATATTCACACTAAATACCGAAACTAAAAATTTATAATATTGTACATGCTCTCAGTGACTTAATATTATATAAATGTGGTGACTAAACCACATATCAGAAAATGGAGAAACGATGACATTACATGACTCGTTTCAGTCTGTCCTGGACCATTATCGAGTCATGTAATGTCATCGTTTCTCCTTTTACTGATGTGTGGTTTGGTCATCGTATCTTCAGCCATGTTATTGTGACAACTTTGTCTGCATTTGTATAAGTGTGCTACCATGGGTTCAGGCGTTTCTCCATATAAGATCTCAGAATGATGTCTTGGGAATGGAGATGTTCATTGGGAAAGGAAATGGAAGCCAAGATAAAGATTCTGAAGGTCAAGAACTATATGGAAGAAACTGTTCTAAAATTTGAGCTATCTTAGCAGCCCTACCAAAAGTCTGAATGTTAATTATTTCAAGGCTTCTGTTTTAAATTCTTTCAAAATGTGTGTACACTAGAAATTCATCATACGGTATAACAAAAACTGAGGTCAGGTACTGTATTTACTTTGTGAAATTGGAAAGTGCTTGTTCATCTCTTCCTCCTGTGTTTGCCTGTACCACTCCCCAGCCTTGACAACCAAGGCACTTTTACCTTTCACATTTGTGTATCACTGTCACTTTGAGCATAACAGGCAAAGACCTTATATTTAGCCTTAAAAATAGAAAACAAAAATAAATGCTGTTTTCCTCAGTTTAAATTTAGTGCACATAACAATCTAGGTATGGCACATTCCCTTATAAGCTTTCTGCTCAAAATCACTTAACATGTTTCTGCTTGGATGTACTGCTATTGTTTTTTTTTGTTTTTTTTTATGATGCCTTGTCTGAAACATTACCTGATTTGTTTAGATCATGGTGACAGGATGTTATGTATTATAGGAAAATGGTGCATGTGAAGGGAGATGCTCTCCAGTGGCCACAGTTGGGTTGGGGTGAAGCACTCTGTGTTCTCAAAAGGGGTTGGGCCAGGCCAAGATTGTATAGCCAAGTTGGACAGCTGGATAGTATCTATATATATACTTTGATAAAGATGTTCAAAAGGTGACGGTCACCATTTTCTTCACCTCCATTCTCCCCTTTCAATAAAAACTATTTTCCCGTTGTTTTTTCTCTCTCTTACCTTCAGGGTTTACGTGTATCTTTCGTGTTGCTTGCAGCTGCTTGGCGAGAGCAAGCCTAATTCTTTTTGCAAATTTATTACTTAGTACAGTATTAGCCAACTTAATGGCTTCAGGTTAGTGATATCCAAAATTGTGTAATGTGTTTATGTAAATTTTTCTGGCATACTTTCGAGATTCTGCCCCTTAAGATTTTATGTACATTGTAAGGAAGAAGTTAAACTTGCATTCCCCATTTCTAATTTGATACTATATGGTGTATTTTTCTCCCTGTATTACCCAAGAAATCAATCCTCATATTGGTCTTTAATCTCAGCAAGGACAACCTTATTACCATGTATTGCCTGCAGAATTACTATAAATACAAATGACCATATTACCTCTCACTAAAAGGTTGCTGTTTTAGTTTCACAACACACTTGCTCAAGACCACAATTATCTTATGCATTACAGTATATTAGTAAATACAGTTAATTACTGAGAAAGTTGTATAAAATGTAAAAATTTGTAGATATATTTCAGCAAGCTTAATATTTCTTTCAAAACTACTCGGTATTTTTGCACTGTTAATACTGTATGTGTAAATAATGATATTGTTGTCCGAGATCCTCATTTCAACACTGATAGAGGTATACTGTGTAACTGCCACAAGAAGTACTGTAGATATTTGTATTGGATCTACAGGAGTGGGTAAAATGGATGTAATACTACAATGAGCATACAAAGCTGAGGTTGTTACCCAGTGGTCTTGAGAGCAGGTGCTCTTATCTGTGAAACTTGCACGTGACACGCACACCTTCCAGAGCAACACGAGAAGATACCTAACACTGGTATTCACAAGTTTAGTAGTTTTCCCCATTTAGTTTTCACTGCATAACTTTATTCTTTGATGAATTGTTTTCTTCATGAATAAGAATCATATTGTTCTGTTATGGAAATATAAGTAGTGAAAAGGCCTTTATTTTCAGATTTATCTGCATTCTTACAAAGTTGCTGGTATTCACAGTACTTAACATTGTCATTAATCATATTTAACATGTTATTTTGTATAAATAGTGTGTTTTTAAATATTTTTAAAGATGCTGCAATATTGTAACATGGTGTCTAATGTTACGTTACTGTGACCACAAATAATAAAAGATTATACAGATATTTGAATGTGAGATTTTTATTTTTTAAATCAAATATATGTTGTAAAAAATTCTTGTATTGAATTTATTACACCTGTCGAGTATCAGGTTCTTCAAGGTGAATTTCACAACATGCCGTCTTTGGTACTTTGTCCTGCATGTGAAACACTCATTTGAACTTTTAAAAAAGTTAAGATTTTTTTTAATTTATATTTTAAGCAAGCTTAAAGAATTCTACATGTTAGTTTATCTGTCATTTAATGAAGCACTTGCTACTTGAGCAAGGAACAAAAAATTGGTGAATTTATATATTTACCAAGGCAAAGAAAAAAATTAAAATAACGAAGGGAGAAATACAAAAATTACAAATAGAATACTGATTACAGAGGAAAGGTATGTCACTTAAAAAAAATGAATGTAATGCCAATTTCTGAGTGAGCTCCCTGTATCTATACATTGATTCAGTGCCAAACTACAGTACTAGGTCCCCTCCGTGGTGCCTCCTTGCCGTGGTGAGGGGCTCACGTACACCTCCCTGGGACAGGTGTGGGTTGCCTGTGCCCCCTCTCCTGCCCCCTCTTTGGGTGGTGTACGTGCTGAAGGGCACCATGTAGGGGCCTTGTGAGCCATCGGACCACCCGCTGGAGGGGTCGCTTGTGAGAGGCCGCCCTGAGTGAATGGTTGGGTGTCCAGGCTAGGGCGATAGGGGGACGGGTCTTAGCACCGGTGTGGGAGAACGAACGAAGTAGTAGGACTCCCCTGTTGAAAAGGGGAAGCACTGCTGGGAACGACACAACCTTCCTGCACTGGCCCGCGCTCGGCCTCCCTGGCTGCCCTGGTAGGTGGTATCCCTTGGTTCCGGGTCCCATCCCTTTTGTGTTACCTGGTTGATACCTGGTTGATGGGGTTCTGGGAGTTGTTCTACTCCCCAAGCCCGGCCCGAGGCCAGGCTTGACTTGTGAGAGTTTGGTCCACCAGGCTGTTGCTTGGAGCGGCCCGCAGGCCCACATACCCACCACAGCCCGGTTGGTCCGGCACTCCTTGGAGGAATAAATCTAGTTTCCTCTTGAAAATGTCCACGGTTGTTCCGGCAATATTTCTTATGCTTGCCGGGAGGACGTTGAACAACCGCGGACCTCTGATGTTTATACAGTGTTCTCTGATTGTGCCTATGGCACCTCTGCTCTTCACTGGTTCTATTCTACAATTTCTTCCATGTCGTTCACTCCAGTACGTTGTTATTTTACTGTGTAGATTTGGTACTTGGCTCTCCAGTATCTTCCAGGTGTATATTATTTGATATCTCTCTCGTCTTCTTTCTAGTGAGTACATTTGGAGGGCTTTGAGACGATCCCAATAATTTAGGTGCTTTATTGCATCTATGCGTGCCGTATACGTTCTCTGTATTCCCTCTATTTCAGCAATCTCTCCTGCTCTGAAGGGGAAAGTGAGTACTGAACAGTACTCAAGACGGGACAACACAAGTGACTTGAAGAGTACAACCATTGTGATGGGATCCCTGGATTTGAAAGTTCTCGTAATCCATCCTATCATTTTTCTGGCTGTCGCAATATTTGCTTGGTTATGCTCCTTAAACGTTAGGTCATCAGACATTATTATTCCCAAATCCTTTACATGCTGTTTTCCTACTATGGGTACATTTGTTGGTTTGCTATATGGATGACGACTTGACTACTCCTAACCAGGCTCATGGGGTGGGCGACCAGGCCCCTGAGTCGGACCGTCCTGGAAGACCGGGATCTGTAGCCTCCGCTACAGAGCCCGGTTTAGGCCCAGACCGGACTCTTCCTCCCTGCTCCCCTCCCTCTGTGGTTGGGTCGAGCCCCAAGCCTGCTGTGGTGACCGTCTCGTCCCCTTGCACGGCTCCATCTCTTCTTGCGACTACTGAACCTTTCAACCCGTCTCTCTCTACGGGTTCTCATCGCCGTCCCCGCCACGGCCGCTCTTGTATGCTCCCTTCCCATCCTCCTTCGTTCCATGCTTTGTTTGGTCCTGCTATGTGGACTAAGTACTTTGACCTCCAACCTTTGGACTCAACTCCTCCTGATGATTTTTCCCTTCATAGGCATCTTGTCGACTCCGTGGATGCCTCTGTCACCTTCAGCCCTACTCGTCTTGGTACCCGTTTCGTTGCTGCTCCTTCTCAGGATGCGGCCACTCGCTTGGCCGCCTTATCCTGCCTTGGTGAAACCCCTGTTCGGGTCTCGAAGAACGCCCGGTTGAATGCCAGTGTGGGCACTGTTCTCCCGCACCATGTTGCGACCGGTGTTAGGGATCTCAGGGACTGCCACGAGGATATCAAGCATGTCCTCGAGGCCCAGGGTCATTCTGTCCTCCAGGTGGATACATTTACTCGTCCCCCTCGTGGTCATCGCCGTCTGCCTCTTCGGGTTGTGAAGGTTACCTTTGATGGTAGGACCCTTCCATCCTCTGTTATTCTTGCTGGTGCCAGGTGCTCCGTTCAGGAATATATTCCCTCTCCGAGGCTCTGCGGTAAGTGCTGGAAGTTTGGGCATGGTACCCTCAAATGCTCTAGTCCTGTCTCTCTCTGCCCCCTGTGTGGAGGCGAGGGTCACTCTAAGTTGGAGTGCACTTCTCCCCAGGCCCGCTGCCTCAATTGCGGTGAGGCCCACCCTACCTTCACCCGTGCGTGTATTCGCTACAAACTTGAGGCGGCTGTCTTCAACTTGAAGCACCGGGACCGTTTGTCTTTTCCTGAGGCTCGGCGCCAAGTTCATCGTCTCCCCTCTTTCGCTGGCGTCTCCTATGCTCGCGTGGTGCGCTCTTCCTCTCCTCGTCCTTCCCACCTTCCTCAGTCTCACAACCGTTTCCGAGCCTTAGACCCGGACACACCCACCACCACCTCCCCTGTTTCCCTCCGTTCTGTCCCGGAGAGTCCCCCTCCTGGTTCTCTGTCTAGGGCTCCCCTCCTTTCTACCCAGTCTGTCACGTCTCCTGTGTCTTCTATTTCCTCTCCTTCTAGTCCTCCTTCCCGTCCTTCTCCTCCGTCTCTTGGCTCTCCACGCCGCCTGACTGTGCGGCCGACGTCCATCGCTCTCCTGATGGTTGTGTTGCTCGCTCTCGATCTTCTTCTCCTATCGAGACACTGGAGTCTGTTGCCCAGTACGTTGCTGCTGGGACACCTGTGTCTTTGAGTCAGAAGCGGAAACCTGGCTCCTCTCCTTCCTCCTCCCCTGTCGGTAAGAAAGCTTCGCTTTCTTCTTCACCCCCTCTCTCTGATTCTATCATTCCTTCCCCTCCCGCTTCGGTGGTGGTGCCCCCTGTTCCTTCTGTGGGGGTTTCTTTAGCCCCGGTTCCATCTCGGTTACTGCCCTTGCTGAGGTGCGCTCCCCTCTTTCTGCCCCCCCTCCTCCCCTTCCTTCTCCTCCAGACCCTGCTCGTCCACCTCTGGTTCGTCCTCCCGCTTCTTGCCCTCCTTCTTTACTCAGTTTACCCATGCCCCCTAACCCTGACCCTGATCCTGACTCTGTGCTTTTTTTTTAGCGTGCTGTGTTCCTTCTTCACCTTTGTTTCTTCTTTGCTCTCTGTTGCTCTCCTCTCTCTCTTTGCTGATGTCTTTTCTCCAGTGGAACATCCGTGGATTTTACCCCAATTTCCTTGACCTCCAACTTCTCATTTCACAGTTTTCGCCCCTTTGTGTCTGTCTCCAGGAGCCGATGCTTGGTTCTCGTCCTGGTCGCTTCCGTGGCTAATCTTTTCTCTCCCCTCCCCCAGCGACAAGGTCCATAATTCTTCTGCTCTCTTGATTCGTTCCGATGTTCCCTTTGTCCCCTTACTTTTTTCCTCGCCTCTCCACTGTTCTGCCGCCCGTGTCTTTGTGCGTAGATGGTACACGGTTTGTTCCATTTATCTCCCCCCCCCCACTGTCCCACTTTCTCTTCCCGATCTTAAACACCTCCTAGACTCCTTGCCGGAGCCTGTGCTCCTGCTGTGTGATTTCAATTGTCGTCATGCCCTTTGGGGTGATGTGCTGACAAACACCCGGGGTCGCCTCCTTGAACCTTTCATCCTCTCTTCTTCCTTGTCCCTTCTCAATTCTGGTGAGCCCACTCATTTGGACTCTCGGACTCGCTCCCTTTCTTGTCTTGATCTTTCTCTGTGCTCGTCATCCCTTTCCTTAGATTTTGGGTGGCGAGTCCTTGATGACCTCCATGGCAGTGACCATTTTCCTATCCTTGTCACTTTTTTCTCCTTTCGCCCTCCTCTCTCCTTCCCTAAGTGGCGGTTTGCCGAGGCTGACTGGCGCCTCTTTACTCTCCGTGCTACTATTTCCGACCTTTCCGTTTTACCTCTCCCTCGCGCCCTCCTTCTTTTTCATGACACTGTCTTTGACGCTGCCCTCCACTCTATTCCTCGCTCTTCCTCTCGGGGAACGCGGAAGTGCGTTCCCTGGTGGAGTTTGGACTGTGCTCGGGCTGTCCGCGGTAAGCGTGCAGCCTGGAAGAGACATCGCCGCCGGCAGACGGTTGCGTCTTTTCTTTTGTTTCGGAAGGCGAGTGCGGTGGCCCGTAGGACCATCCGTGCGGCTAAACGTGCTTGCTGGGAGTTTTATGTCTCCACCGTTACGTCCGAAACTCCTCTTCCACTGGTCTGGAAGCGTATCCGCAAGATTGCGGGTAAGTTCGTTCCCGATGTCTCACCGGTCCTTCGCCTTCATAGTGCTCTTGTGGCGGACCGGTTGCAGGTTGCGACCAAACTGGGTTCCCATTTCTCCTCTGTTAGTTCTGGTTCTCATCTCCCCCAATCCTTCCTTCTTCGTAAGCCTCTCCTTGAATCTCGTGCTTTAAATTTCTGTACTTATCTTCACCTTCCCTATAATGATCCCTTCTCTCTCTCTGAGCTTCAGTCTGCCCTAGCCCTTTGTGGTTCTACGGCAGCGGGCTCCGATGACATTCATTATGAAATGCTTCGCTATCTCCCTCCGTGCACGTCTCAGTATTTACTGAGTCTGTACAATCGGGCCTGGGAGTCGTCGTCAGTCCCTGAAGACTGGCTCGATGCTGTTGTCCTCCCTGTTCGGAAACCAGGGTCTCTCGGGTCATCCCCCAAGGACTTCCGCCCTATTGCTCTCACGAGTTGTGTCTGCAAGCTCTTTGAACGTATGGTCAACGTTCGTTTGATGTGGTTCTTAGAACACTATCGCCACCTCTCCCCTTCTCAATTTGGTTTTCGCAAGTGCCGCAGCACAACGGATGTCCTGGTGAACTTGGAGATCTATATTCGTACTGCTTTTGCTGCGAAGACCTCCGTTGTTGCCGTCCTTTTTGACCTGGAAAAGGCTTACGACACTACCTGGCGGTATCATATTCTGTCTCAACTTCCTTCTTTTGGCCTTCGTGGGAACCTCCCTCTCTTCCTCCGGAGCTTCCTCTCTCGTCGTTCCTTTCGTGTGCGGCTTGGTACTGCTCTCTCTGCCCCTTTTCAGCAGTATGAGGGTGTACCCCAGGGTAGTGTTCTGAGCACTACTCTTTTTCTAGTTGCCCTCAACGGTCTTCTTTCCTCTCTTCCTTCTGGCATCTTCTCTGCTCTCTATGTTGATGATCTTACCCTTTGCTGTCGGGGTGATGACTTCCCTCTCCTTCAACAGCGGCTTCAACTTGCGATTGATGCCGTGTCGTCTTGGGCCACCATTCATGGCTTCAAGTTTTCTGCGTCTAAGACTTGTGCTATGACTTTTACTCGGAGGCATGTCGTTCTTCGTCCCTCTTTGTCGCTTTATGGTCATCCCATTGTGTACAGGGATTCCGCGAAGCTTTTGGGGTTAGTCTTTGACACTCGTTTGTCTTGGTCAGCCCATATCTCTTACCTCCGAGTTGAATGCTCCAAGGCCCTTAACCTCCTTAAGGTTTTGTCCCATACTTCTTGGGGAGCGGATAGGTGCACGCTCCACTATTTGCACTCCTCTCTCGTCCTGTCTAAACTCGATTATGGTTGCCCTGCATACTCTTCTGCTTCTCCTTCTACTCTTCGCCGTCTTGATGCTTTGCACCATACTGGGTTGCGTCTCGGCTCTGGTGCCTTTCGTTCGACTCCCGCCCTCAGTTTGTATGTTGACACTGGCTTCCTATCTCTTCAGGAGCGCCGTGATCGCTACTGTCTTCGCTATCTTGCGCGGTCCTTCCAACATCCTTCCTCTCGCCTCTGTCGTGCATTGACTTTTCCTCCTCCTGTGGTTCCTGTTCCTCTTCATTGTCTCCCACTTTCTGTCTGGTTATCTCACTTACAGGATTCTCTTTCTGTTCATATTTCTACTGTTTCTCCTCGTATTGTTCCTTCCTTATTACCTCCGTGGAGAGTCCCCCTTCCCAAGTTTTGTACGTCCTTGACTTGTATTACTAAAGCCTTTACCCCTCCTACAATTCTGAAAAACCTCTTCCTTGAGCACTTTTCTTCGCACTCCTACTCTATTTCCATCTTCACTGATGGGTCTAAGTCTGCGGACGGTGTGGGCTACTCTGTTGTTTTTCCTGACCGTACTTATATGTGTCGCCTCCCTTCGGAGGCTAGCGTCTTTACGGCAGAACTTTATGCTATTCTCTATGCTCTTCTTCTCTTGCTTTCTCATTCTCATTCCTCCTTTGTGGTTGTAGTTTTTATTTATTTATTTATTTATGCATATACAAGAATGTACATAAGGAATGTGAGGATACAATTATGGTAATTACAGTCTTGTAAAGCCACTAGCACGCGCAGCGTTTCGGGCAGGTCCTTAATCTAAGAAAATTTTAAGGAGGTAAATACTTGCAAAATTTATAGACAAAAAAATGATAACATTACATGGAATGAAAAAAAAAAAACAAAAAAACAAAAAAACTCGTAAGTTGACGAGTAAGTTAAAAAAAAGTTGACTCTCGTAGTGCCCTCATGGCTCTAGGGTCTTTTAATCCTGAACATCCGGTGGTCGTCGAGATTCAACATTGGCTGTTTCTTATTTCTAGTAAATTTAAATCAGTTGAGTTTTGCTGGGTTCCCAGCCATATTGGTGTTTCTTTCAATGAGCGTGCGGATGCTGCCGCTAAGGAAGCTATCCGTTCTTGTCCCATCTCCTGTAAAGGTCTTCCTTATTCCGACTTTTATCCTGTTATTCATTCTTCCATTCTTGCCCGTTGGCAGGGTTGTTGGTCCTCTGTGGTTGATAACAAGCTGCGTACTCTCAAACGTAGTGTGTCCCCGTGGCCTTCCTCCTACCACCGTAACCGGCGGTGGGACACTGCTTTGGCACGGCTGCGGGTTGGTCATACCCGCTTAACCCACGGTCACTTAATGGAGCGCCGCCCTGCTCCTTATTGTCCGAATTGCGTTGTCCCTCTTACAGTTGTGCATATCCTATCCTTACAGTTGTGCATATCCTATCCTTACAGTTGTGCAAACTCAGGCAAATCATGACATAGAACGAAAAGGCAATGTAAAGGATCTGGGTGTACTCATGTCGGAAGACCTTACCTTTAAAGAACACAATAAAGTAGCCGTTACAACTGCAAGAAAAATGACAGGTTGGATAACAAGAACTTTTCACACTAGAGATGCTATACCGATGATGACACTTTTCAAAACGCTTGTGCTCTCTAGAGTGGAGTACTGCTGCACAATGACAGCCCCTTTCAAAGCTGGAGAAATTGCCGACCTGGAGAGCGTGCAGAGATCCTATACTGCTAGAATTCACTCAGTAAAACACCTAAACTATTAGGACCGACTAAAGAGCCTAAATCTGTACTCTCTTGAGCGCAGGCGGGAGAGATATATAATAATTTACACGTGGAAAATGTTAGAGGGGCTGGTCCCAAACCTGCACACAGAAATAACATCACATTAGACCAGAAGACATGGCAGGATGTGCAGAATACCCCCGTTGAAAAGCGGAGGTGCAACAGGTACTCTGAGAGAGAACTTTATCAACATCAGAGGCCCGAGACTGTTCAACACGCTTCCACTACACATAAGGGGCATAACTGGCCGACCCCTCACAGTGTTCAAGAGAGAACTGGATAAGCACCTCCAAAGGATACCTAATCAACCAGGCTGTGACTCATACGTCAGGCTGCGAGCAGCCGCGTCCAACAGCCTGGTTGATCAGTCCATGCAACCAGGAGGCCTGGTCGACGACCGGGCCGCGGGGACGCTAAGCCCCGGAAGCACCTCAAGGTAACCTCAAGGTATCCTTGTTGAATGTCCTGACTTCCAGGACGAGCGTGTGTCTTGCTTTCTGTTATAAAATATATGTTGGTGTGGGCTTGCTATGGGGGAACTGGTACTATTAAGTGGTAAGGGTAGTTAGAAGACAGAGTATCAACTATGGGAGAGCTAAAAGGCCCGGCCCCCAAAATAAACTATCCACAGTAATAATACCTTGCTACTAGACCATATATGTCAGTCTAAGGGTTGATCAATGCACTCCCACACAGGAAGAAGGGATACTCCTATAATTCATGTACTTATTTATTAACCCCTTAACAGCCCCCCATATACATTCACACCAATAACAAGAATAATAATAATAACTTTACCACACTACCTTACGTTAAAAGCCTTGGTCCACATAAACAGGATACATGGTACAAGCTAGGGTAAAGCTCTACTATTGAACAACTTGAAGTTAGAGTCAGCTTAGGGTAGGGACCACATGGTTCCAATGGGACCCCCTTTAGAATAACTAATAATATAAACCCTAAAAACACCTACTACACATAGAATAGACTACTCTACACATAGAACATAATTATGCCAGATATTCATAATAACGTGCTCAATATACTTAGCTTGAACAAGACACAGAAATAAGGAAACGAAGAGGAAGGATAGGAAGTTCCTTTCACCACAGCCAGCAACCAGAGAAGACCGCTTCAGCCCAGATCAGCCTCCCGCCAGCTATCTCGTTGCTGGCAGACTGCTCAACTAATCGTACCGCGGCCCTATACCAAGTTTACTCCGGTTTACTTTACAAATGATTAGAGTATTATTAAACATAGTTGGAGCCTATGTTATTATTTAACATACAACCCAACGGAAGGGATTATACATCAACGAGTGCTTGACTAGGAACAGACAGCAACTCCTCTACCGCCTGCGTCAAATCCGTCAAAAAAACCCAGATGCGATTCATCAGTGCTTCGTTAGAGATGGACTGATAAAGGTGAGAAAAACCGCAGAGGGCAAAATGTTCACAATTACTAAAGAAGAGAACCTCAACACTTTCCTCTCCCAGTGTGGTCTGTCTCAGCTCATTATCACTCCCAGTGAATTAACTTAATTAACCCCCTGTCAACTAGTGGGGCTAGGTATCCTCAGTCTCCTTGTTTCATTTTCTGACTTAATTTTTAACTTACTCTTAACTAGTCATTTACTGAAATTATTTAATTGAGTGCATTAATAGTTCTTCAGGTCTTATTAATTATACAGTCATAACTGAACTATTTATAGTTAATAATCATTAGCTTAAATTTGCCTATGCTTATTATTCAACTTTTCTTTGATTTCATTTATTACCTAGGTTGCCTAGCCTCGCCATGCTCCCTTACTCCATTGTACCCCTGGCTTTGCCTGTATCTCAAATTGCAAATTGTTACTTACAGTGTACCTGAGAGTACTTGTAAGCAATCTACCTCATTTTTCATTTTTGCTCAATTTGTTTTTGTATTGCTTGGTCTTGTTTATATTTTTGTTTTGTATATCTATATCTTGTGTTTTGTATAGTCCATGTTTATATGTTTTTTCTTTAATCTCATTTATTACCTAGGTTGCCTAGCCTAGCCATACTCCCTTACTCCATTGTACCCCTGTAAGCCCCTTTTGTGTTTGTTTTGTACAGTATTGTGTACATTTATTTTCCCTATTTTATAGCTTATTTCTACCTTGTAATTTGCCTTTCTTTCCTTGTTTTTCCTGCAATCAGCTTTTTTTATGCAGTCAAGTATAGACCCAGAACTTAACCTCTTATCCACTATCTATGACAATTATCACTTTAATGATCTAAATTGCAGATATTTTGCAGCACATGATGTAAACAATGTATTAACTCATAATCACAATATCTCTGTAATCAATTTGAACGTTAGATCCCTAGGTAAACACTTCGATGATGTTAGTGCCTTGATTGAAGTTATTGAAAACAAATTCTCTTTTATTATACTTACTGATCTTGTATATATCAATCCATTATATATCAGGTATATATCAATCCATTAATGTAACATCACTTGTATGTATATGCCTTACCTGAATAAACATATTTATTTTATACTGAAACATAAATAAATAAATAAATATAAATATGTTTATTCAGGTAAGGTACATACATACATACAAGTGATGTTACATTAATGGATTGATATATAGATAGAGCTAGTACATACAATGCCTAAAGCCACTATTACGCAATGCGTTTCGGGCAAGAAAAACATTAATATCTAGAACTTAATACTAATTGAGCATAAAGAATAAAAAGTGTTGAGAACAAATACAAATAAAGATAAAAAAAAAGGGGGAACATGACTGAAAAAGCAGCACAAATACAATAGGTTGACAAACAGTGTTGATTAAACAAAAAAAATTACAGACATGGGTTCACAATAGAGGAGTGAGGTAGGTTACAGGGAATTTATTAGGTAGTGTTTAGTTTTTATCTTAAACTGGTTGAGAGAGGTACAGTCTTTAACATGGTTGGGAAGGTCATTCCACATTCTGGGTCCCTTGATTTGTAGAGCATTTCTAGTTCAGATTCAGATTCAGATGTTTATTCAGGTAAGGTATATACATACAAGTGATGTTACATTAATGGATTGATATATAGATAGAGCTAGTACATACAATGCCTAAAGCCACTATTACGCAATGCGTTTCGGGCAAGAAAACATTAATATCTAGAACTTAATACTAATTGAGCATAAAGAATAAAAGATGTTGAGAACAAATACAAATAAAGATAAAAAAAAAAGGGGGAACATGACTGAAAAAGCAGCACAAATACAATAGGTTGACAAACAACACCTCAAACCATAGTAAGTAACCATAAGTTAAGTTTGATTAAGTCGTACTCTAGGAATATCAAAACTGTATTTATTTCTGGTGTGGTGCTCATGGGTTCTGTTACAACCTTCAATGAAGCTTTTGAGGTCAGGATTGGCATTACAGTTCAGCGTTTTATATATGTATAATACACAAGAGAGAATGTGCAGTGACTTAATATCTAACATATTCAGAGATTTGAGTAAGGGTACCGAGTGCTGTCTGGGGCCAGAGTTGGATATTGTCCTAATAGCAGCTTTGTGTTGGGTAATAAGAGGACGTAAATGATTTTGGGTAGTAGAACCCCAAGCACAAATACCATAGTTGAGGTATGGATAGATGAGGGAGTAATAGAGAGTCACCAGGGCAGGGCGGGGTACATAATATCTCATTCAGATTCAGATTCAGATGTTTATTCAGGTAAGGTATATACATACAAGTGATGTTACATTAATGGATTGATATATAGATAGAGCTTATATAGATTGATATATAGATAGAGCTATAGATCTGATCTTAGAAAGAATGCCAACAGTTTTTGAAACTTTTTTTGATATATTTAGAATGTGACCCTGGAAATTCAGCTTGTGGTCGATGAGAACGCCAAGGAATTTGCCATCTAATTTGTTACAAATTTGGGTATTGTTTATTTTGAGATTTATCTGATTAGAGGATTTATTGCCAAACAGAATATAAAACGTTTTGTCAATGTTAAGGGTGAGTTTGTTGGCGGTTAGCCAAAGATGGACTTTCTCTAGCTCAGTATTTACTGTGGCATTTAGAGCAAGGGGGTCAGGACTGGAGTAAATGAAGGTTGTGTCGTCAGCAAATAGAATTGGTTTGAGGTGTTGGGAGGCATTTGGAAGGTCATTAATGTAGATGAGAAAGAGGAGAGGGCCAAGTATGCTGCCCTGAGGAACACCAATGTTGATGGGTAGGGTGGGAGAAATTGTATTATTCACAGAAACATATTGGAGCCTGTCAGTAAGATAAGATTTGAGGTATTGCAGGGAGTGTCCTTTGACTCCATAATGATGTAATTTAAGAAGAAGGTTTTGATGGTTGACAGTGTCAAAAGCCTTACGCAGGTCCACAAATAACCCAACAGGAAACTCCTTTTAATCAAGAGCTGCGTGAATTAAGTTAATCATACTAATAAGTGCATCGTTAGTGCTTTTTTTGGGTCTGAAGCCATATTGACAAGAGCTAAGTATATTGTGTTTGGCTAGAAAAGAGTAAAGCTGCTTGTAGATTAGTTTTTCGAATATTTTTGACAAGTTAGGCAGGATTGATATAGGTCTGTAGTTGTTAACATCAGTGAGATCACCACATTTGTGGACAGGGGTTACTCTTGCTTTTTTTTAGAATGTCAGGAAAGGTTTGGAGTTCAAGTGACTTGTTGAAGAGCAATGCAATAGCAGGGGCTAGAGATCTGGAGGCTTTTTTGTAAATTAAAGTTGGTATCTCCTCGAGGGCACTAGACTTGGTTTTAAGGGAAAGGATTATTTCATTGACATCAGTGGAACTAGTAGGCTTTAGGTACAGAGACTGTGGATAGTTACCTGTAAGATAGTCCTTAACATCAGTACAGGAAGATGGAATATCATTTGCAAGGGATGACCCAAGGGATGACCCATTTGCAAGGGATGACATGGTTGAAAGAGGATACTACTCAGCTCTTTAACATGCCTAACTACTCAGCAATTCACAACTGTCGTCAACTTCAGAGAGGTGGTGGCACTGCTCTTTACTACCACCAAGAACTAACATGCTTAAAAGAAATTAGAACCAGAGACTGCTATGGGGAGCATATCTTCACCAGCTTCAGAGTCAAGGGTGCCGAGTCTGTCCTGACTGTGGGTGCAGTTTATAGAATTCCTAACACTGATGTGTCCGAATTCAACTCAAACCTTAGAAATCTAATACTTGATAACAGACTGAACAAAAACCACCTAATTATCGCAGGGGACTTTAATATTGACCTCTGCGAGCCTGAACACCCTACTGCTGTTAGCTTCCTCAACTGTATGGATTCCTGCTTCCTCATACCCTTAATCACTAGACCTACTAGAATCACTGATAGCACTGCCACGACGCTAGATCACATCTGGACAAACATAACCTCTCCGCTTACTTCAGGTATAATCACCGATAGCACTACAGACCATTACCCCACATTTCTCTTAACTAACATTAGCAAACCACCTCTTGAGTCAAGAGAGATACGTTTCAGACTACACAATGAAACTGCTATAGACAATTTTATAACTGCTACTGATAATGTCAACTGGGAGTCCGAGTTAGATAACATCAACCTAGCAGTGCAATCTTTTCTTCAAAAAACTCTTAGCCTTTATAATACCCACTGTCCTATGCTTACAAAACAAGTCACAACCAAAAGGCTTAACAATCCCTGGCTTACAAAGGGAATACTTAAATCTATTAATAAAAAACATGACCTTGAGAAGAAGTATAGGTTGGGAATTGTCTCCAAAGAATTCTCAAAGAATTACTCATTATTGCTGTCTAAGATAATTAGACGAGCCAAAACTAAATACTACGAAGATAAATTTACCCAAATAAAGAGCAACATTAAACAAACTTGGAGAACAATTTCACAAATATTGGGATCAAAGAAGTCTTTAAATAACAAACCGACTCTCCTGTCTAATAACGATGGTCAGCTTTCAGCCTCTGATTCTGCTATTGAGTTCAATAGGTTCTTCTCTTCCATTGGTTCATCCCTTGCAAATGATATTCCATCTTCCAGTACTGACATTAAGGACTATCTTACAGGTAACTATCCACAGTCTCTGTACCTAAAGCCTATTAATTCCACTGACGTCAATGAGATAATCCTTTCCCTTAAAACCAAGTCTGGTGCCCTTGAGGAGATACCAACTTTAATTTACAAAAAAGCCTCCAGATCTTTAGCCCCTGCTATTGCTTTGCTCTTCAACAAGTCACTTGAACTCCAAACCTTCCCAGATATTCTGAAAAAAGCGAGAGTAACGCCTGTCCACAAATGTGGTGATCTCACAGATGTTAACAACTACAGACAATCTATCCTGCCAAACTTGTCAAAATTTTTTGAAAAACTAATCTATAAGCAGCTTTACTCATATCTAGCCAAACTCAATATACTTAGCCCTTGCCAATATGGCTTCAGACCCAAAAAAAGCACTAACGATGCACTTATTAGTATGCTTAACTCGCTTCATACAGCTCTTGATAAAAATGAGTTCCCTGTTGGGTTGTTTGTGGACCTGCGTAAAGCTTTTGATACTGTCAACCACCAAAACCTTCTTCTTAAATTACATCATTATGGAGTCAGAGGACACTCCCTACAATACCTCAAATCCTACCTTACTGACAGGCTCCAATATGTTTCTGTGAATAATTCAACCTTCATTGTCCCCTTCTTACCAAGCAAGTAACTGACAAAAGATTAAACAATCCATGGCTCACAAGTGGCATTCTCAACTCAATCAACAAGAAACATGAATATGAAAAGAAAGTTAGGATTGGCCTAGTTTCAAAGGAAGTAGCTAAAAGGTACTCATCAATGCTTGCCAGTATCATAAGAAAGGCAAAACTTGCATATTATGTGAATAGATTCAATGAAGCAAAAGGCAACATGAAAAGCACTTGGAAAACTATCTCTAGTATCCTAGGAACTAAACAACACTCACATAACCAAATAAAACTCTACAAGGATGGGGATATACCGTCAACTGATTTAGAAATGGCAAATGAATTTAATAGTTTCTTTTCATCGGTTGGTGCTAATCTTGCTAGTAAAATCCCACAGACTCAGACACATATTAACACATATCTCTCAGGCAGCTATCCAAACTCTCTTCTCCTTTCACCAATCAGCCCGGCAGATGTTGTGTCCATCATACACTCTCTAAAAACCAAGGCAGGGAACACCAGTGAAATTCCGTCCATTGTGTACAAGAGAGCCTCCCATGCCCTTGCCCCACCCATAGCACTACTGTTCAACAAATCTATAGAGTATCACACCTTCCCTGATATCCTCAAAAAAGCAAGAGTAACGCCAGTCCATAAAGGAGGCAATCCGGCGGACATAAACAATTATAGACCAATATCAAATCTACCCATTCTATCAAAAATATTTGAAAAAATTATTTACAAACAGCTCTATTCCTACCTCGTAAAATTCGACATACTCAGCCCCTGCCAGTTTGGCTTCCGGTCCCAAAAGAGCACCAACGATGCAATCATTAGTCTCCTTGACATTATCTACTCAGCCCTTGACAAAAATGAGTTTCCGATTGGACTCTTCATTGACCTAAGAAAAGCCTTTGATACTGTTAATCACAACTACCTCTTACTTAAACTCCAGCATTATGGAATCCGAGGCCTTGCCCTTGACTACATCCGATCCTATCTTAGTGACAGACACCAATATGTAACCATCAATGATACAACTTCTTCCACTCTACCAATTACCGTTGGAGTGCCACAGGGCAGCATCTTAGGACCTCTTCTATTTCTTATATATATAAACGATCTGCCTAATGTCTCTAATATTCTCAAACCTATATTGTTTGCTGACGATACTACCCTTATCTACTCAAACCTCAACCCACATACACTAAATAATGTTGTGAATAATGAATTAAAAAAAGTCCACTTATGGATGTCAACGAACAAACTAACATTAAACATCGAAAAGACTTACTACATCTTATTTGGAAGCAAATCATCAAATGCAATTCAGCTACAGATAGATAACATTAACATCAGTAATAAAAATGATGGCAAGTTTCTTGGCCTATTCCTAGACAAGAGACTCAACTTCAGCACCCACATTCAACACATAACTAAGAAAGTCTCTAAGACAGTTGGTATACTCTCCAAAATCAGATATTAAATAAATAAATAAATAAATAAATAAATATGTTTATTCAGGTAAGGTACATACATACAAGTGATGTTACATTAATGGATTGATATATAGATAGAGCTAGTACATACAATGCCTAAAGCCACTATTACGCAATGCGTTTCGGGCAAGAAAAACATTAATATCTAGAACTTAATACTAATTGAGCATAAAGAATAAAAAGTGTTGAAAACAAATACAAATAAAGATAAAAAAAGGGGGAACATGACTGAAAAAGCAGCACAAATACAATAGGTTGACAAACAGTGTTGATTAAAAAAAAAAAAAAAAAGTAATAATAATAAAATAAAATAACAGACATGGGTTGACAATAAAGGAGTGAGGTGGGTTACAGGGAATTTATTAGGTAGTGTTTAGTTTTTATCTTAAACTGGTTGAGAGAGGTACAGTCTTTAACATGGTTGGGAAGGTCATTCCACATTCTGGGTCCCTTGATTTGTAGAGCATTTCTAGTTTGATTAAGACGTACTCTAGGAATATCAAAACTGTATTTATTCCTGGTGTGGTGCTCATGGGTTCTGTTACAACCTTCAATGAAGCTTTTGAGGTCAGGATTGGCATTACAGTTCAGCGTTTTATATATGTATAATACACATGAGAGAATGTGCAGTGACTTAATATCTAACATATTCAGAGATTTGAGTAAGGGTACCGAGTGCTGTCTGGGGCCAGAGTTGGATATTGTCCTAATAGCAGCTTTGTGTTGGGTAATGAGAGGACGTAAATGATTTTGGGTAGTAGAACCCCAAGCACAAATACCATAGTTGAGGTATGGATAGATGAGGGAGTAATAGAGAGTAACCAGGGCAGGGCGGGGTACATAATATCTGATCTTAGAAAGAATGCCAACAGTTTTTGAAACTTTTTTTGATATATTTAGAATGTGACCCTGGAAATTCAGCTTGTGGTCGATGAGAACGCCAAGGAATTTGCCATCTAATTTGTTACAAATTTGGGTATTGTTTATTTTGAGATTTATCTGATTAGAGGATTTATTGCCAAACAGAATATAAAACGTTTTGTCAATGTTAAGGGTGAGTTTGTTGGCAGTTAGCCAAAGATGGACTTTCTCTAGCTCAGTATTTACTGTGGCATTTAGAGCAAGGGGGTCAGGACTGGAGTAAATGAAGGTTGTGTCGTCAGCAAATAGAATTGGTTTGAGGTGTTGGGAGGCATTTGGAAGGTCATTAATGTAGATGAGAAAGAGGAGAGGGCCAAGTATGCTGCCCTGAGGAACACCAATGTTGATGGGTAGGGTGGGAGAAATTGTATTATTCACAGAAACATACTGGAGCCTGTCAGTAAGATAAGATTTGAGGTATTGCAGGGAGTGTCCTCTGACTCCATAATGATGTAATTTAAGAAGAAGGTTTTGATGGTTGACAGTGTCAAAAGCCTTACGCAGGTCCACAAATAACCCAACAGGAAACTCCTTTTTATCAAGAGCTGCGTGAATTAAGTTAATCATACTAATAAGTGCATCGTTAGTGCTTTTTTTGGGTCTGAAGCCATATTGACAAGAGCTAAGTATATTGTGTTTGGCTAGAAAAGAGTAAAGCTGCTTGTAGATTAGCTTTTCGAATATTTTTGACAAGTTAGGCAGGATTGATATAGGTCTGTAGTTGTTAACATCAGTGAGATCACCACATTTGTGGACAGGGGTTACCCTTGCTTTTTTTAGAATGTCAGGAAAGGTTTGGAGTTCAAGTGACTTGTTGAAGAGCAATGCAATAGCAGGGGCTAGAGATCTGGAGGCTTTTTTGTAAATTAAAGTTGGTATCTCCTCGAGGGCACTAGACTTGGTTTTAAGGGAAAGGATTATTTCAATGACATCAGTGGAACTAGTAGGCTTTAGGTACAGAGACTGTGGATAGTTACCTGTAAGATAGTCCTTAACATCAGTACAGGAAGATGGAATATCATTTGCAAGGGATGAACCAATGGAAGAGAAGAACCTATTGAACTCAATAGCAGAATCAGAGGCTGAAAGCTGACCCATCGAAAGGCGAAAAACCATAGCAATAACGAGTAATTCTTTGAGAATTCTTTGGAGACTGTTCCTAACCTATACTTCTTCTCAAGGTCGTGTTTTTTGTTAATGGATTTAAGTATTCCCTTTGTAAGCCAAGGATTGTTAAGTCTTTTGCTTGTGACTTGTTTTGTAAGCATAGGACAGTGGGTGTTATAAAGGCTAAGAGTTGTTTGTAGAAAAGATTTCACTGCTAGGTTGATGTCCCCTATGTTACCTAACTCGGACTCCCAGTTGACATTATCAGCAGCAGTTATAAAATTGTTTACAGCAGTTTCATTGTGCAGCCTAAAGCTTAACTCCCTTGTCTCTAGAGGTGGTTTGCTAATGTTAGTTAAGAGAAATGTGGGGTAATGGTCTGTAGTGCTATCGGTGATTATACCTGAAGTAAGATCACCTAACTATGTTCCTAACTCTGCTCTCCTCTCACTATATTATGCACTAATCTACCCCTATCTTAATTATGGTATCTGTGCATGGGGGTCTACCACTGCAAACCACCTTAAGCCCATCATCACACAGCAAAAATCTGCTATCAGAATAATAACTAACTCTGCTTTCAGACAACACTCAGCTCCCTTGTTTAAATCCCTAAACTTGCTAAATATTAACTCCCTCCACACATTCTCTTGTGTCAACTACATTTACAAAACCCTGTTCTTAAATGCAAACCATGCTCTGAAACTCTCCCTGGACAGATGTAATAGGACCCATTATCACCACACCAGAAATAAATATCTCTTTGATATCCCCAGGGTCAAACTTAATCTGTGTAAACACTCTATGCAAATTAAGGGACCTAGTCTATGGAACTCACTCCCTAGTGAATTGAAAAACTGTAAAACTTTTGCCTTATTTAAAAGCAAAACCAAAAAGTACCTAACTTCATCTTCTTAGTTTCCTACACTGAGCTTTAAATTTGCTCTGTACCTAGTGTTACCCAATCTCCTAATTTTTATGTAATATCAAACAACCTTATCATTGTGTTCATTGCTGTCTTCTTTTATGTGCTAGCCATATGCTGTATTGTGACTACCAATTTTTGTCAACTACCATTCAAGCTGTCTTTGCAATCAATCTTATATTGTTTCTGCTGTATTGTGCCTACCAATTTGTTGTCAACTACCATTTTAAGCTGTCATTGCAATCAATCTTAGCTACTTATGTGCTTTAATATACTGTACCTACAATTTTCTCTCATCTTTTTTTTTTTTTTTTTTCATTTCATGTAATCTGTTATCATTTTTTTGTCTATAAATTTTGCAAGTATTTACCTCCTTAAAATTTTCTTAGATTAAGGACCTGCCCGAAACGCTGCGCGTGCTAGTGGCTTTACAAGACTGTAATTACCATATTTGTATCCTCACATTCCTTATGTACATTCTTGTATATGCATAAATAAATAAATAATTAAATAAATAAATAATACAATTTCTCCCATCCTACCCATCAACATTGGTGTTCCCCAGGGCAGCATACTTGGCCCTCTCCTCTTTCTCATCTACATTAATGACCTTCCAAATGCCTCCCAACACCTCAAACCAATTCTATTTGCTGACGACACAACCTTCATTTACTCCAGTCCTGATCCCCTTGCTCTAAATGCCACAGTAAATACTGAGCTAAATAAAGTCCATCTGTGGCTAACTGCCAACAAACTCACCCTTAATATTGACAAAACTTTCTATATTCTGTTTGGCAATAAATCCTCTAATCAAATAAATCTCAAAATAAACAATACCCAAATTTGTAACAAATTAGATGGCAAATTCCTTGGCATTCTCATTGACCACAAGCTGAATTTCCAGGGACACATTCTAAACATATCAAAAAAAGTTTCAAAAACTGTGGGCATTCTTTCTAAGATCAGATATTATGTACCACGCCCTGCCCTGGTGACTCTCTATTACTCCCTTATCTATCCATATCTCAACTATGGTATTTGTGCTTGGGGCTCTACTACCCAAAATCACTTACGTCCTCTAATTACTCAACACAAAGCTGCTATTAGGACAATATATCCAATTCTGGCCCCAGACATCACTCGGTACCCCTACTCAAATCTCTGAATATGTTAGACATTAAGTCACTGCACATTCTCTCATGTGTATTATACATATATAAAACGCTAAACTATAATGTCAATCCTGATCTCAAAAGCTTCATAGAAGGTTGTAACAGAACCCATGAGCACCACACCATAAATAAATACAGTTTTGATATTCCTAGAGTACGACTTAATCAAACTAGAAATGCTCTACAAATCAAGGGGCCCAGAATGTGGAATGACCTTCCCAACCATGTTAAAGACTGTACCTCTCTCAACCAGTTTAAGTTAAAAACGAAGCTATACCTAATAAATTCCCTGTAACCTACCTTACCCTTCTATTGTCAACCAATGTCTGTTTTTCTTTAAAGAGCGCTGTTTGTCGACATAATTGTATTTGTGCTGCGTTTTCATCTATGTTTTCATTTCTTGTTTTCATTCTACTCATTATGCTCAATTAGTATTAAGCTTGTCATTTAAGTTTATCATGCCCGAAACGCTTTGCGTAATAGTGGCTTTAGGCATTGTATGTACTAGCTCTACCTATAAGTCAACCAATCCTTGTAAAAATTTATTGTATGTATGTACCTTACCTAAATAAAGTTGTATTGTATTGTATTGTATTTAATAATCAACCCCCAGCTCAGTCTTTAAATGCTCTTTGAGAAACAAGAATAGTCTTACGTCTGGCAGGGAAGATACAAACAATTGCCGCTCGTGATACACCAACTGTACTATAAGAAAGTTTAATATATAGCTCAATTTTGACCTCTGGTTTCCACTGAAGAACCCAGGGTCGTAACACTCCTCCCCCCTTCAGAGAAAAAAAAAAATGTGACCACTAGAATAGTAGTCATATTTTTTTTTGGTAAGAGTATACAGAGAATAAAAAGAAAAAATATATGACAAAAACAAAAAATCAATCGTAAACAGCAATTTCTCTGCAAGAAAAATACAAAGGAGTTCTCTGAAAGAAAAAAAAAAACGTACACAAAAAAAACAAAAAAACAGGGAAGTAAATAAATTGGACACGGAATATTTAATGTCACAGGAGAACCTAAAAAAAAAAATTAACTAAAGCATGACAGTTGGTAAATGGCTTCCTGTGGCCCAGATGAATGTTACTCAGGCAACCGGGACAGAGCGTCGGCTATCACGTTGAGCCTGCCCGGTAGGTGGGTAATAGAAAGATTGAAGTCCTGTAGGTACAATGTCCACCTGAGGATGCGTTTATTCTTACCCTTCATCTGAGTCAGGAAGACTAGTGGGTTATGGTCCGTGTACACTTCCACTATATTACCTGTGAGGTAAACTTCAAACTTTTTACATGTTAATACTAGCGCCAACGCCTCTTTTTCTACCACTGAATTTCTACCACTGCGTTGTGCCTTGTCAAATTTCACAGAGTAATAATATACTGGGTGTTCCACCTGATTTCCTGGATGACTGTGGGATATCAGCTGAATAACCAGAACATAATTTGTAGTCTCACATACAACCAAAGTGTACTTAAGCTCTGCCTTTCCTTTCCAAAGGTGTTTATTTTTATTTTTATTTTAATTTTTACTTTATTTTTTGTTTGTCATCTTTGCCTGTTTTATACTCTTAATTATTTGTTCTTAGTTAATCCCCTTGTCACTAAACCTAGGGCTTTTTATTACCCTGTTAATTAACCATTACTAAGCTAATTATCTTCAAGATCATTTTTTTATGATTATTATTTTTCTTATTATTTTTTATTTTACATTTATATTGTCAGTCTCTACTGATTTTTTGTGTTTTATTTTACGTAACTTCTGTGTCCTCCCTGGCTATCTATTGGATCTTTATTTTACTTCTAAATTGTTACTATTTTATTGTATCTGCTCTTATTCTTGTGTTTTGCTTTATCGTGTATCTTGTATCGTGATCCCTCTGCATCTCTATGCACACTGATATTGATCCTGATCAAAATCTTCTGTCTCATATCTATACCAACCAGCACATTGATCATCATTATTGTAAGTATTTCACAGCACACCAGGCTAAAAACAAACTCCAAAATAGCACCTATCTATCAGTTTATAACCAAAATGTTAGATCACTTGGTAAACATTTTGACGATTTAAATGCACTACTCACAGCACTAGGTACTAACCTATCGTTCATTATTTTAACAGAAACTTGGCTAAATAAAGACTATACCCAACTCTACAACTTAGCTGGTTATAAAGCCATTCATAACTGTAGGCCTAATAAAAAAGGTGGTGGCACAGCTATATATTACCGAGATACATTTATCTGCAACAGTGTTATTAGTGACAGAGATGACTACTGTGAATATACTTTTGCTCAGTTTACAATTAAATCCCTTAAATCCTCTTTGACTATTGGAGCCATCTATAGATTTCCTAATACTAACATAGCTTCTTTCTCAGACAACCTAAGGAATCTTATTATAAACAACAATCTCAACAAAAACCACATCATTCTGGGAGGAGACTTTAATATTGACCTGGGTCAACAAAACTGCTCTCAAGTTGACTATTTCCTTAACAGCATGAACTCCTGTATGCTAATCCCCACTATCACCAAACCTACCCGAGTCACTCAAACATCAGCCACTACCTTGGACCACATATGGACAAACATAACAGCTCCCCTTGTATCTGGTATAATCTACGACAGAACAACTGACCACTATCCTACCTTTCTCATAGCGAACATGGACATAACACCACCAAAAAGCAAGAAATTTTCATTTAGGCTACACAGTGAATCAGCTTTAGACAATCTTACAGAGGCACTTCACAATATTAACTGGGATTCTGAATTCAATAATACCCATGATATAAATTCATTAGCTAACCTCTTCCTCTCCAAAACTCTAAGCCTCTACAACCTTCATTGTCCCCTTCTTACAAAGCAAGTAACTGACAAAAGATTAAACAATCCATGGCTCACAAATGGCATTCTCAACTCAATCAACAAGAAACATGAATATGAAAAGAAAGTTAGGATTGGCCTAGTTTCAAAGGAAGTAGCTAAAAGGTACTCATCAATGCTTACCAGTATCATAAGAAAGGCAAAACTTGCATATTATGTGAATAGATTCAATGAAGCAAAAGGCAACATGAAAAACACTTGGAAAACTATCTCTAGTATCCTAGGAACTAAACAACACTCACATAACCAAATAAAACTCTACAAGGATGGGGATATACCGTCAACTGATTTAGAAATGGCAAATGAATTTAATAGTTTCTTTTCATCGGTTGGTGCTAATCTTGCCAGTAAAATCCCACAGACTCAGACACATATTAACACATATCTCTCAGGCAGCTATCCAAACTCTCTTCTCCTTTCACCAATCAGCCCGGCAGATGTTGTGTCCATCATACACTCTCTAAAAACCAAGGCAGGGAACACCAGTGAAATTCCGTCCATTGTGTACAAGAGAGCCTCCCATGCCCTTGCCCCACCCATAGCACTACTGTTCAACAAATCTATAGAGTGTCACACCTTCCCTGATATCCTCAAAAAAGCAAGAGTAACGCCAGTCCATAAAGGAGGCAATCCGGCGGACATAAACAATTATAGACCAATATCAAATCTACCCATTCTATCAAAAATATTTGAAAAAATTATTTACAAACAGCTCTACTCCTACCTCGTAAAATTCGACATACTCAGCCCCTGCCAGTTTGGCTTCCGGTCCCAAAAGAGTACCAATGATGCAATCATTAGTCTCCTTGACATTATCTACTCAGCCCTTGACAAAAATGAGTTTCCGATTGGACTCTTCATTGACCTAAGAAAAGCCTTTGATACTGTTAATCACAACTACCTCTTATTTAAACTCCAGCATTATGGAATCCGAGGCCTTGCCCTTGACTACATCCGATCCTATCTTAGTGACAGACACCAATATGTAACCATCAATGATACAACTTCTTCCACTCTACCAATTACCGTTGGAGTGCCACAGGGCAGCATCTTAGGACCTCTTCTATTTCTTATATATATAAACGATCTGCCTAATGTCTCTAATATTCTCAAACCTATATTGTTTGCTGACGATACTACCCTTATCTACTCAAACCTCAACCCACATACACTAAATAATGTTGTGAATAATGAATTAAAAAAAGTCCACTTATGGATGTCAACGAACAAACTAACATTAAACATCGAAAAGACTTACTACATCTTATTTGGAAGCAAATCATCAAATGCAATTCAGCTACAGATAGACAACATTAACATCAGTAATAAAAATGATGGCAAGTTTCTTGGCCTATTCCTAGACAAGAGACTCAACTTCAGCACCCACATTCAACACATAACTAAGAAAGTCTCTAAGACAGTTGGTATACTCTCCAAAATCAGATATTATGTTCCTAACTCTGCTCTCCTCTCACTATATTATGCACTAATCTACCCCTATCTTAATTATGGTATCTGTGCATGGGGGTCTACCACTGCAAACCACCTTAAGCCCATCATCACACAGCAAAAATCTGCTATCAGAATAATAACTAACTCTGCTTTCAGACAACACTCAGCTCCCTTGTTTAAATCTCTAAACTTGCTAAATATTAACTCCCTCCACACATTCTCTTGTGTCAACTACATTTACAAAACCCTGTTCTTAAATGCAAACCATGCTCTGAAACTCTCCCTGGACAGATGTAATAGGACCCATTATCACCACACCAGAAATAAATATCTCTTTGATATCCCCAGGGTCAAACTTAATCTGTGTAAACACTCTATGCAAATTAAGGGACCTAGTCTATGGAACTCACTCCCTAGTGAATTGAAAAACTGTAAAACTTTTGCCTTATTTAAAAGCAAAACCAAAAAGTACCTAACTTCATCTATTTAGTTTCCTACACTGAGCTTTAAATTTGCTCTGTACCTAGTGGTACCCAATCTCCTAATTTTTATGTAATATCAAACAACCTTATCATTGTGTTCATTGCTGTCTTCTTTTATGTGCTAGCCATATGCTGTATTGTGACTACCAATTTTTGTCAACTACCATTCAAGCTGTCATTGCAATCAATCTTATATTGTTTCTGCTGTATTGTGCCTACCAATTTGTTGTCAACTACCATTTTAAGCTGTCATTGCAATCAATCATAGCTACCTATGTGCTTTAATATACTGTACCTATAATTTTCTCTCATCTTTTTTTTTTTTCATTCCATGTAATCTGTTATCATTTTTTTGTCTATAAATTTTGCAAGTATTTACCTCCTTAAAATTTTCTTAGATTAAGGACCTGCCCGAAACGCTGCGCGTGCTAGTGGCTTTACAAGACTGTAATTACCATAATTGTATCCTCACATTCCTTATGTACATTCTTGTATATGCATAAATAAATAAATAAATAAATGATCATCCCCAGTTTGCAACAACACTGCACCAGCACCCGAGTCAGACGCGTCGACATGAATTTTAAACGGTCGATCGAACCTTGGACTAGCAAGCACTGGGGCGGAAGCTAAGATCAATTTCAAATTTTTAAATGCCTCTGCACAGTCTGATGACCACTTAAATATAACGGCTTTCCGCAACAAGTCTGTGAGTGGAGTGGCAACACTGGAAAAGTTCTGACAAAAGCGTCGATAGTACGCACACATACCGATAAATCTTTGAACGTCCTGTTTAGACTTTAGCACTGGATATTCCAGAATAACACTGATTTTATGTTGCCGAGGTAACACTTTTCCTTGGCCCACTTCATAACCGAGGTACATCACTGTGCCTTGGCCAAAATGACACTTTTTAGCATTTAAGGTAAGATTTGCCCTTTTCAAGATTGCAAACAACTGGCATAACCTAGCTATGTGGTCAGCCCAATTACTGTCAAAGAGCACAATATCATCTAAATACGCCCGACAATTTGGCATATTAG
Organism: Procambarus clarkii; assembly: GCF_040958095.1. Lineage (NCBI taxonomy): Eukaryota > Metazoa > Arthropoda > Malacostraca > Decapoda > Cambaridae > Procambarus > Procambarus clarkii. The sequence goes on along the minus strand of NC_091214.1, from coordinate 9,449,795 downwards.
CGTGCAGAGAGTTCATTAGCCTCTGGAACATGGCAGGGGCATTACGCAAGCCGAACGGTAACACTTGATACTCAAAAACACCCTCGGATGTCACGAACGCAGTTAGTTGTTTAGCACATTCAGTGAGTGGAATTTGATAATACCCCTTTGAGAGGTCGAATTTCGAGACGTACTTGGCGTTTCCCAGCTCGTCGATGCAGTCCTCGAGGAGAGGCAGCGGATAGGCATCCACAATGGTCACCTTGTTGAGCTGCCAATAGTCGGTGCATAATCGCCAGGAGCCGTCTGGTTTGGGGACCAAAAGGCAGGGCGAGCACCAAGAGCCCTGGCTCAGTCGGATGAGGCCGTGCTGGAGCAAGAAGTCGACCTCCTTCCGTACGATGGCCTTCTTTTCTGGACTCATCCGATAGGGTTGAAGGCGAATGGGAGTGTAGTCCGTCAACTTGACATCATGGCAAATGGCATCAGTCTGGGTCGGGACCTCCCCGAACAGACTGGAGAATTCATCAACCAACGACTGCACCTCTTCACGTTGGGCCATCTGCAAATGGGACAGTCCCTCCACAGCATTCACAGAACTCGAATTATTGAAAATGAGATTAGTTGGGTCCCCAGAACAATCATCCGCTCCCTCACTGGAAATGGAAACATTGGTTAGTGCAATGGGCCTGGGGCCCTGGAACTTCTTCAGCCGATTTACATGTACGAGCATTACCTGGTTACATTTGTCAGAGTGCCTCACTTTGTATGTGAGGTCCCCAGTCTTTTCTGTCACAATGTAGGGGCCTTCGTACTTGTGGGACATAGTGTTCCCTAGTCGAGGCTTTAATACCAGGACAGGGTCGCCAGGCTGAAATACCCGTAACTTAGCCGTAGCATCGTTTCGGTCTTTCATCTTTTCTTGGGCCTTCCCAAGATACTTTAGTGCAGCAGCCTTGCAGTCCTTGAGTCTCTGGTGGCGTTGCACAAAGAAAGCCGAACCTTCGGTTAACGTTACGTTCCCTAACAGATTCTCCTGTAACATTTGCAAGGATCCACGAACTTTATGACCAAAGACTAACTCAAAAGGAGAACAACCCAGTGAACTTTGTAATCCCTCTCTAGCCGCAAACAAAACATACAGTAAATTCTCATCCCAGAAGGTGTGGGAACTCTCGCACGATGTCTTCAACATCTGCTTCAGAGTTAGATGGAAACGTTCAATTACCCCCTGACTCTGTGGATGGTATGGGCTGGAAACCTTATGAGTTATTCCAAGGTCCTAACAAAATTGCTCAAAAATATCAGACTTAAAGTTAGTACCATTGTCAGTTTGCACGACCCGAGGCAGTCCAAAAGTGGAAAAAAATTGCAACATACGAGCAACAACAGTTTTTGCTCGGATGTTCCTTACAGCAAAAGCCTCTGGGTAACGAGTAGTGATACACATCATCGTGATTAGGTAAATATTACCAGACTTAGTTCTAGGTAATGGTCCAACACAGTCCATTACCACATGAGAAAATGATTCCTCTGGCACGACAATAGGCCTTAGAGGAGCTTTAGGTAGAGTCTGGTTTGGTTTCCCAACCAGTTGATAAACAATACACACATTACAAAATTTTGCCACATCACTTTTCAGCTTGGGCCAGAAAAAATACTTTAAAATTTTGTGATACGTAATATTAATACCTTGATGTCCCCCCATAGGATCATCATGAGCAGCTGCCAAAACTCTTTCTCTATAGCAGGTTGGCAACATAACCTGGTGGACTACCTCCCACTCATTTGACAAGGGAGCATTCTGTGATCTCCATTTTCTCATAAAAATCTGATCATTGTAGTAGTACCCAGTTGCTGCGTCTACAATTTCCTCCATAGAGACAGCTGTCTCATGACAATCTGCAAGAGTGGGGTCAGCTTTCTGTAACTCACTCAAGGAGGCATCTAGGCCTTGGTCAGATGCTATTGGCCGAGGCTCAACAGTGTTCTCCTCCACCTCCCCACTACTCTCGGTAGATGGCGGTGGCAGGCTCTCCACAATGTCCTCGGCCATGTCATCGAGTCGGGCCATGAATGTGTCCGCGAGGTCCACTTGGTTTTCACCACTCGGAAAGTTCCTTGTGTCCTCGGGATTTACCACCTTGGCAAGCACAGGGCTGCCCTTACATTTAAGTCCCATAGACCTGGTCACTGCGCATGCAGGGTACACAACAGTAACCTCTGTGGTGGGTGGATCCAGGCAAACCTTAGGGGTAGGCAACATAATAGGCAGTCTGGAGTCCCCTACCTAATCTCCTGCTAAATCATTACCAACTATTACATCAACATTAGGGAAAGGTAGGTATGAAGTGACTCCGACTGTACAAACACCCTTGTGGAAATCCGATTCCAGGGTAACCTTATGGAGGGGTACTGCTCGAGTATCACTAGTGACACCCTCGACCAGTACCACCTCTCCAGTGTCGAGAGTGTCGGCACCTTGCAACGCACTCTCTAAAATTAAAGTCTGGATGGCACCGGTGTCTCGGAAGATCACCACGTCCTTCCAGGAAGAACCCTCAGACAAAAGTAGTCTCCCTTTCGATAAGAATGGGGTAAGCAAGTCCAACCACTGTGGGTTGGAGGTCTTACTCCCTAACCCTTCCGAAGGCCTCAAGCCCTGTGTCACAACTAGAGCATTGGGTCTTTTTTCCGGGTACAGTTGCCAACAACGGCTAATAGTGTGGTTTGGGCGTTTACAGTGACCACAAAAACGTCGGGGAGAAGAGACATTACTAACAGAATTACCCTTCGGTTCACCCTTAGGTGCCGTGGGGCTAGACACTTTAACAGGGTTAGTTATGTCTGAAACAGAAGGTGCATTAGTTAAAGGGTTAGAATGAGCTGGTCTGGACTGGCTGTGGGTATAAGTTTTGTTACTCTGTGGGGTACAATTATTTTTATTGGGCCTTTTGCCCGCCAATTGGTAGTTTTCTGCCAACTTGGCCAAATCCCCTATTTTAGAATTTACCTCTACCATTCCTCTAATATACTGAGCTACAATGTCTGGCATAGCTTCGGCTACCACTTCCTTTTGTCCGGCCGTGATGGTCAAGCGGATTAAGGCGCCCTGTAGTTACCAGTTGTGTTGCTCCTGGGAGTATGGGTTCGAGTCACTTCTGGGGTGTGAGTTTTCAGTCGCATATAGTCCTGGGGACCATTCAGGCTTGTTTGCATTTGTGTTTCTCACGTGTGCCCCAAAGAATGAGGTGATTTGGTGAAATGCTATGCCCAAGATAACCATCCGAGTTGCCGGTGGGGAAGTGGTTCAAATGGCTTCGGCTACCACTTCCTTTTGTCCGGCCGTGATGGTCAAGCGGATTAAGGCGCCATGTAGTTACCAGTTGCGTTGCTCCTGGGAGTATGGGTTCGAGTAACTTCTGGGGTGTGAGTTTTCAGTCGCATATAGTCCTGGGGACCATTCAGGCTTGTTTGCATTTGTGTTCCTCACGTGTGCCCCAAAGAATGAGGTGATTTGGTGAAATGCTATGCCCAAGATTACCATCCGAGTTGCCGGCGGGGAAGTGGTTCAAATAGCTTCGGCTACCACTTCCTTTTGTCCGGCCGTGATGGTCAAGCGGATTAAGGCGCCCTGTAGTTACCAGTTGCGTTGCTCCTGGGAGTATGGGTTCGAGTCACTTCTGGGGGTGTGAGTTTTCAGTCGCATATAGTCCTGGGGACCATTCAGGCTTGTTTGCATTTGTGTTCCTCACGTGTGCCCCAAAGAATGAGGTGATTTGGTGAAATGCTATGCCCAAGATTACCATCCGAGTTGCCGGCCGGGAAGTGGTTCAAATAGCTTCGGCTACCACTTCCTTTTGTCCGGCCGTGATGGTCAAGCGGATTAAGGCGCCCTGTAGTTACCAGTTGCGTTGCTCCTGGGAGTATGGGTTCGAGTCACTTCTGGGGTGTGAGTTTTCAGTCGCATATAGTCCTGGGGACCATTCAGGCTTGTTTGCATATATATATATATATATATATATATATATATATATATATATATATATACATATATATATATATATATATATATATATATATATATATATATATATGTATATATATATATATATATATAAATTTCTATAGTATAAGTATTTTTTTCGACGGATTTAGATGAATTTAGGGTTTAATTGGTTGCATTTTTGATCGGATATAGTAAATTTGCTTAAAATTATCATAGAATTTACTGACTTCACCTAACCTCGCCTGTCCGTAACATAACTAAGACTAGAACCAATAGGTCTGTTTGAGGGTTTGTCTAAATATATATGGGTATATATATATATATATATATATATATATACTTGCACAAACAATACACAATTCGTAGGAATATAATTAATACATAATTGCAATCATCATATGACTTATGCAAAATACAGATTCTTCACAACTAATAGACAACTTGCATAAGTAAAATAATTGTGCTATTTGTACAGTTAGTCAGTCAGACTAGGTATACAATACACAATTTGCATTATATTTTTTCCAGGTATGTTTTGGTCATCATTTATAATATGCCGAGTTTAACCAAGCCCCCCAAAAAGTCAGAATTTCACATGAATGAATGGCAAGTCTGACATCCTATGAGCTCAATATAAAAACACATTTCCATAAATGTTTCAACATTATTAGTGCTAAACTATTCATCTAGCATATGACCATTGTTTTTAATGTCTTATTAATACCCCCCATGTTACATCGTCTTCAATCATGTCACCCATATATATTTAGACACACCCTCAAACAGACCTATTGGTTCTAGTCTTAGTTATGTTAGGGACAGGCGAGGTTAGGTGAAGTCAGTAAATTCTATGATAATTTTAAGCAAATTTACTATATCCGATCAAAAATGCAACCAATTAAACCCTAAATTCATCTAAATCCATCGAAAAAAATACTTATACTATAGAAACTTAACCGAATTCAACCTAGCAAAAGTTAAACTAACTCAATATGAGCATCCCATATCCTCTCATACAAGCCTATGTCACCTCTGTCAATAAATGAGTTAGCTATAGCTAGAACCCCAAAATAGGTAAACTTACAAAACAAATTTGAATGTTCATTACCCCTAAGATATTATATATCCTACCCTACACAACCTGGCCTAGCATATCCAAAGCTAGAATTGATTAAAGTTGGCGAAATTTCTACTATCCCATCTAATGTAAGCAAATTTAAGACAATTTCCACAAATATACCCAAAAATGTTTTGTAACATAGCACAGCCAAAACCCATTTCAGCCAAGTTTTCACCTATTACAACCTGCCCTAGACAACCTCACCTGACATTCAAAGCTAGATTTGATTGAAGTTGGCAAAATTTAAGCCATTCCCACCTAAATTTAACCTAATTTAAGACAATTTCTATCAAATATACACATTTTTTTGTTACATAGCACAGCCAAAGACCATTTTAGCCGAGTTTTCATTATTATAACCTACCCTACACAACCTTACCTAACCTATCCTAATATTTACGAAGCTAGATTTCATTAAAAGTTGGTGAAATTTATGCTGTCCAACCTAAATTCAACCTAATTTATGACAATTTCCACATATATACCCAAAAATGTTTTGTAACATAGCACAGCCAAATGTCCATTTTAGCCAAATTTTTGCCTATTCCAAAATACCCTAAACAACCTCACCTAACATATCCAAAGCTAGATTTGATTAAAGTTGGGAAATTTAAGCTATCCCACCTAAATTCAACCTAATTTAAGAATTTCTACCAAATATACCCAAAATGTTTTGTATGATAGCACAGCCAAAGCCCATTTTTAACCCTCTTTATCCCTACTCCATCTAAACTTCCAATATCCAACATCCAGTCTTCGCACAACATCCCCTCATTCCAAAGACCATTTTCATAGAGCTAGTGCTGTGTCCATCTAGCTATTTCCAATTTTGCAGATTAGTTTACCTTCAACAAACCTACCAAACCAGATCTAACCTACATAGCATTAGGTGAATTCATCCAAATTATCCCAAATTGTGTCAATTCCACTAAATTTTTCCTAATTTTATCAAACCAAAACCCCAAATTCTACTAAATGTACCTATGCACATCACATCCAGAGCATGAATTGACTGATAATAGCTGATAATGTCTATTCCCAATCTCCATTCCACCCTAGATTACAGATAATTTGGCTAATATATTATTATGTGAAGGATGTTATTAATAGGTATTTTCCTCAAATTACTACAAATCAACCACCTCAGACCACACCTCTGATACGACATATACTCAGAAAAGTGATGTTTTTTTTTGGATATGAACCTAACTGCCCCACACCTAGCCTGCAGAGGTCATGGAGCTTTGTTGAATATTAAATCTATATTCTTGGAAAAGTAAAGTTTTGGATATTAACCTAACCGCACTGTGCCAAACCTACCAGGTTCTTTGTTGAACATTGTATCCATATTCATAGAAAAGTGATGTTTTGGATATGGACCTAACTACCACTCGCCTATTAAACTTGGATTTATGTTCAATATTGCAACCCGTTCTCGCAAATTTAATAAGTCAATATTGACTTATTAAATATGTGCATAGGTGACATACTTAACATAATAGATACCCTTAAAAAGATTCATAGAAAACACCGACCTTACCTAACCTTGTTAGTATCTTAAGATAAGCATCTTATTGCTTCGTAATTACAATTATTACCTAACCTATAATAGGTATAGGTTAAGTAATAATTGTAATTACGAAGCAATAAGATGCTTATCTTAAGATACTAACAAGGTTAGGTAAGGTCGGTGTTTTCTATGAATCTTTTTAAGGGTATCTATTATGTTTAGTATATCACCTATGCACGTAGTTAATAAGTCAATACTGACTTTACGAATTTGCGAGAACGGGTTGCAACATTGTAGCTATATTGTTGGGTAAGTGTTTTGTTTTACACATCAACCCATCCGGCCCGCACCTAACCTCCCTGTATCTAACTTCAAATTTATCGTATTTTCAGGAGGAAAGTGTTGTTTATGCATCAACCCAACCGCTCTGGACTGAACCTCTGATACAGGGATCTTGGTTCAATATTGCATCATATTCGTAATATTTTTGTCCACATCAATATATACCCATCTTCAACCTAACCTTTATTATCCTGGGGGGTTAATATAAAATATGTTAATAATGAATTTTCTCTACAGCAGTTCAACTTAACCATCCTTAAGCTTCGGTCGCCCACTAGTGGCGCGCCTAGCAGTCGCCCACTAGTGGCGCGCCCAGCAGTCGCCCACTAGTGGCGCGCCTAGCAGTCGCCCACTAGAGTTGCGCCTAGCAGTCGCCCACTAGAGTTGCGCCTAGCAGTCGCCCACTAGTGTTGCGCCCAGCAGTCGCCCACTAGTGGCGCGCCTAGCAGTCGCCCACTAGAGTTGCGCCTAGCAGTCGCCCACTAGTGGCGCGCCTAGCAGTCGCCCACTAGTGTTGTGCCTAGCAGTCGCCCACTAGTGGCGCGCCTAGCAGTCGCCCACTAGTGCTGCGCCTAGCAGTCGCCCACTAGTGGCGCGCCTAGCAGTCGCCCACTAGTGACGCGCCTAGCAGTCGCCCACTAGTGGCGCGCCCAGCAGTCGCCCACTAGTGTTGCGCCCAGCAGTCGCCCACTAGTGGCGCGCCTAGCAGTCGCCCACTAGAGTTGCGCCTAGCAGTCGCCCACTAGTGGCGCGCCTAGCAGTCGCCCACTTGTGTTGTGCCTAGCAGTCGCCCACTAGTGGCGCGCCTAGCAGTCGCCCACTAGTGGCGCGCCTAGCAGTCGCCCACTAGTGGCGCGCCTAGCAGTCGCCCACTAGTATTGTGCCTAGCAGTCGCCCACTAGTGGCGCGCCTAGCAGTCGCCCACTAGTGCTGCGCCCAGCAGTCGCCCACTAGTGGCGCGCCTAGCAGTCGCCCACTAGTGCTGCGCCCAGCAGTCGCCCACTAGTGGCGCGCCTAGCAGTCGCCCACTAGTGGCGCGCCCAGCAGTCGCCCACTAGTGTTGCGCCTAGCAGTCGCCCACTAGTGTTGCGCCCAGCAGTCGCCCACTAGTGGAGCGCCTAGCAGTCGCCCACTAGTGGCGCGCCCAGCAGTCGCCCACTAGTGGCGCGCCTAGCGGTCGCCCACTAGTGTTGCGCCTAGCAGTCGCCCACTAGTGTTGCGCCTAGCAGTCGCCCACTAGTGTTGCGCCCAGCAGTCGCCCACTAGTGGCGCGCCTAGCAGTCGCCCACTAGTGTTGCGCCTAGCAGTCGCCCACTAGTGGCGCGCCCAGCAGTCGCCCACTAGTGTTGTGCCTAGCAGTCGCCCACTAGTGGCGCGCCTAGCAGTCGCCCACTAGTGCTGCGCCTAGCAGTCGCCCACTAGTGGCGCGCCTAGCAGTCGCCCACTAGTGGCGCGCCCAGCAGTCGCCCACTAGTGACGCGCCTAGCAGTCGCCCACTAGTGGCGCGCCCAGCAGTCGCCCACTAGTGTTGCGCCCAGCAGTCGCCCACTAGTGGCGCGCCTAGCAGTCGCCCACTAGAGTTGCGCCTAGCAGTCGCCCACTAGTGGCGCGCCTAGCAGTCGCCCACTTGTGTTGTGCCTAGCAGTCGCCCACTAGTGGCGCGCCTAGCAGTCGCCCACTAGTGGCGCGCCTAGCAGTCGCCCACTAGTGTTGTGCCTAGCAGTCGCCCACTAGTGGCGCGCCTAGCAGTCGCCCACTAGTGGCGCGCCTAGCAGTCGCCCACTAGTGGCACGCCTAGCAGTCGCCCACTAGTGTTGCGCCCAGCAGTCGCCCACTAGTGGCGCGCCTAGCAGTCGCCCACTAGTGGCGCGCCTAGCAGTCGCTCACTAGTGTTGCGCCCAGCAGTCGCCCACTAGTGGCGCGCCTAGCAGTCGCCCACTAGTGGCGCGCCTAGCAGTCGCCCACTAGTGGCGCGCCTAGCAGTCGCCAACTAGTGGCGCGCCCAGCAGTCGCCCACTAGTGTTGCGCCCAGCAGTCGCCCACTAGTGGCGCGCCTAGCAGTCGCCCACTAGAGTTGCGCCTAGCAGTCGCCCACTAGTGGCGCGCCTAGCAGTCGCCCACTAGTGTTGTGCCTAGCAGTCGCCCACTAGTGGCGCGCCTAGCAGTCGCCCACTAGTGCTGCGCCTAGCAGTCGCCCACTAGTGGCGCGCCTAGCAGTCGCCCACTAGTGGCGCGCCCAGCAGTCGCCCACTAGTGTTGCGCCCAGCAGTCGCCCACTAGTGGCGCGCCTAGCAGTCGCCCACTAGAGTTGCGCCTAGCAGTCGCCCACTAGTGGCGCGCCTAGCAGTCGCCCACTTGTGTTGTGCCTAACAGTCGCCCACTAGTGGCGCGCCTAGCAGTCGCCCACTAGTGGCGCGCCTAGCAGTCGCCCACTAGTATTGTGCCTAGCAGTCGCCCACTAGTGGCGCGCCTAGCAGTCGCCCACTAGTGCTGCGCCCAGCAGTCGCCCACTAGTGGCGCGCCTAGCAGTCGCCCACTAGTGGCGCGCCCAGCAGTCGCCCACTAGTGTTGCGCCTATCAGTCGCCCACTAGTGTTGCGCCCAGCAGTCGCCCACTAGTGGCGCGCCTAGCAGTCGCCCACTAGTGGCGCGCCCAGCAGTCGCCCACTAGTGGCGCGCCTAGCGGTCGCCCACTAGTGTTGCGCCTAGCAGTCGCCCACTAGTGTTGCGCCTAGCAGTCGCCCACTAGTGTTGCGCCCAGCAGTCGCCCACTAGTGGCGCGCCTAGCAGTCGCCCACTAGTGTTGCGCCTAGCAGTCGCCCACTAGTGGCGCGCCCAGCAGTTGCCCACTAGTGGCGCGCCCAGCAGTCGCCCACTAGTGTTGTGCCTAGCAGTCGCTCACTAGTGGCGCGCCTAGTAGTCGCCCACTAGTGTTGCGCCTAGCAGTCGCCCACTAGTGGCGCGCCTAGCAGTCGCCCACTAGTGTTGCGCCCAGCAGTCGCCCACTAGTGTTGCGCCTAGCAGTCGCCCACTAGTGGCGCGCCTAGCAGTCGCCCACTAGTGTTGCGCCCAGCAATCGCCCACTAGTGTTGCGCCTAGCAGTCGCCCACTAGTGTTGCGCCCAGCAGTCGCATACTAGTGTTGAGCCCAGCAGTCGCCCACTAGTGTTACGCCTAGCAGTCGCCCACTAGTGGCGCGCCTAGCAGTCGCCCACTAGTGTTGCGCCCAGCAGTCGCCCACTAGTGTTGCGCCCAGCAGTCGCCCACTAGTGTTGCGCCTAGCAGTCGCCCACTAGTGTTGCGCCTAGCGGTCGCCCACTAGTGTTGCGCCCAGCAGTCGCCCACTAGTGTTGCGCCCAGCAGTCTCCCACTAGTGTTGCGCCTAGCGGTCGCCCACTAGTGTTGCGCCTAGCAGTCGCCCACTAGTGTTGCGCCCAGCAGTCGCCCACTAGTGTTGCGCCTAGCAGTCGCCCACTAATGTTGCGCCTAGCGGTCGCCCACTAGTGTTGCGCCTAGCAGTCGCCCACTAGTGTTGCGCCCAGCAGTCGCCCACTAGTGTTGCGCCTAGTAGTCGCCCACTAGTGTTGCGCCCAGCAGTCGCCCACTAGTGTTACGCCTAGCAGTCGCCCACTAGTGTTGCGCCTAGCAGTCGCCCACTAGTGTTGCGCCTAGCAGTCGCCCACTAGTGGCGCGCCCAGCAGTCGCCCACTAGTGTTGTGCCTAGCAGTCGCCCACTAGTGGCGCGCCTAGCAGTCGCCCACTAGTGGCGCGCCTAGCAGTCGCCCACTAGTGTTGTGCCTACCAGTCGCCCACTAGTGGCGCGCCTAGCAGTCGCCTACTAGTGGCGCGCCTAGCAGTCGCTCACTAGTGGCGCGCCTAGCAGTCGCCCACTAGTGGCGCGCCTACCAGTCGCCCACTAGTGGCGCGCCTAGCAGTCGCCCACTAGTGGCGCGCCCAGCAGTCGCCCACTAGTGGCGCACCTAGCAGTCGCCCACTAGTGGCGCGCCTAGCAGTCGCCCACTAGTGGCGCACCTAGCAGTCGCCCACTAGTGGCGCGCCCAGTAGTCGCCCACTAGTGGCGCGCCCAGCAGTCGCCCACTAGTGGCGCGCCAGCAGTCGCCCAATAGTGGCGCGCCTAGCAGTCGCCCACTAGTGGCTCGCCTAGCAGTCGCCCACTAGTGTTGCGCCCAGCAGTCGCCCACTAGTGGCGCGCCTAGCAGTCGCCCACTAGTGTTGCGCCTAGCGGTCGCCCACTAGTGGCGCGCCTAGCAGTCGCCCACTAGTGTTGCGCCTAGCAGTCGCACACTAGTGGCGCGCCTAGTAGTCGCCCACTAGTGTTGCGCCTAGCAGTCGCCCACTAGTGGCGCGCCTAGCAGTCGCCCACTAGTGTTGCGCCCAGCAGTCGCCCACTAGTGTTGCGCCTAGCAGTCGCCCACTAGTGGCGCGCCTAGCAGTCGCCCACTAGTGTTGCGCCCAGCAGTCGCCCACTAGTGTTGCGCCCAGCAGTCGCCCACTAGTGTTGCGCCTAGCAGTCGCCCACTAGTGTTGCGCCCAGCAGTCGCCCACTAGTGTTGCGCCCAGCAGTCGCCCACTAGTGTTGCGCCCAGCAGTCGCCCACTAGTGTTGCGCCTAGCAGTCGCCCACTAGTGTTGCGCCTAGCAGTCGTCCACTAGTGTTGCGCCTAACGGTTGCCCACTAGTGTTGCGCCCAGCAGTCGCCCACTAGTGTTGCGCCCAGCAGTCGCCCACTAGTGTTGCGCCCAGCAGTCGCCCACTAGTGTTGCGCCCAGCAGTCGCCCACTAGTGTTGCGCCTAGCAGTCGCCCACTGGTGTTGCGCCCAGCAGTCGCCCACTAGTGTTGCGCCCAGCAGTCGCCCACTAGTGTTGCGCCCAGCAGTCGCCCACTAGTGTTGCGCCTAGCAGTCGCCCACTAGTGTTGCGCCTAGCAGTCGCCCAATAGTGTTGCGCCTAGCGGTTGCCCACTAGTGTTGCGCCTAGCAGTCGCCCACTAGTGTTGCGCCCAGCAGTCGCCAACTAGTGGCGCGCCTAGCAGTCGCCCACTAGTGTTGCGCCTAGCGGTCGCCCACTAGTGGCGCGCCTAGCAGTCGCCCACTAGTGTTGCGCCTAGCAGTCGCCCACTAGTGGCGCGCCTAGTAGTCGCCCACTAGTGTTGCGCCCAGCAGTCGCCCACTAGTGTTGCGCCTAGCAGTCGCCCACTAGTGTTGCGCCCAGCAGTCGCCCACTAGTGTTGCGCCCAGCAGTCGCCCACTAGTGTTGCGCCCAGCAGTCGCCCACTAGTGTTGCGCCTAGCAGTCGCCCACTAGTGGCGCGCCTAGCAGTCGCCCACTAGTGTTGCGCCCAGCAGTCGCCCACTAGTGTTGCGCCCAGCAGTCGCCCACTAGTGTTGTGCCTAGCAGTCGCCCACTAGTGTTGCGCCTAGCAGTCGCCCACTAATGTTGCGCCTAGTGGTCGCCCACTAGTGTTGCGCCTAGCAGTCGCCCACTAGTGTTGCGCCCAGCAGTCGCCCACTAGTGTTGCGCCTAGCAGTCGCCCACTAGTGGCGCGCCTAGCAGTCGCCCACTAGTGGCGCGCCTAGCAGTCGCCCACTAATGTTGCGCCTAGTGGTCGCCCACTAGTGTTGCGCCTAGCAGTCGCCCACTAGTGTTGCGCCCAGCAGTCGAACACTAGTGTTGCGCCTAGCAGTCGCCCACTAGTGGCGCGCCTAGCAGTCGCCCACTAGTGGCGCGCCTAGCAGTCGCCCACTAGAGTTGCGCCTAGCAGTCGCCCACTAGTGGCGCGCCTAGCAGTCGCCCACTTGTGTTGTGCCTAGCAGTCGCCCACTAGTGGCGCGCCTAGCAGTCGCCCACTAGTGGCGCGCCTAGCAGTCGCCCACTAGTGGCGCGCCTAGCAGTCGCCCACTAGTGGCGCGCCTAGCAGTCGCCCACTAGTATTGTGCCTAGCAGTCGCCCACTAGTGGCGCGCCTAGCAGTCGCCCACTAGTGCTGCGCCCAGCAGTCGCCCACTAGTGGCGCGCCTAGCAGTCGCCCACTAGTGCTGCGCCCAGCAGTCGCCCACTAGTGGCGCGCCTAGCAGTCGCCCACTAGTGGCGCGCCCAGCAGTCGCCCACTAGTGTTGCGCCTAGCAGTCGCCCACTAGTGTTGCGCCCAGCAGTCGCCCACTAGTGGCGCGCCTAGCAGTCGCCCACTAGTGGCGCGCCCAGCAGTCGCCCACTAGTGGCGCGCCTAGCGGTCGCCCACTAGTGTTGCGCCTAGCAGTCGCCCACTAGTGTTGCGCCTAGCAGTCGCCCACTAGTGTTGAGCCCAGCAGTCGCCCACTAGTGGCGCGCCTAGCAGTCGCCCACTAGTGTTGCGCCTAGCAGTCGCCCACTAGTGGCGCGCCCAGCAGTCGCCCACTAGTGTTGTGCCTAGCAGTCGCCCACTAGTGGCGCGCCTAGCAGTCGCCCACTAGTGCTGCGCCTAGCAGTCGCCCACTAGTGGCGCGCCTAGCAGTCGCCCACTAGTGGCGCGCCCAGCAGTCGCCCACTAGTGTTGCGCCTAGCAGTCGCCCACTAGTGGCGCGCCCAGCAGTCGCCCACTAGTGTTGCGCCCAGCAGTCGCCCACTAGTGGCGCGCCTAGCAGTCGCCCACTAGAGTTGCGCCTAGCAGTCGCCCACTAGTGGCGCGCCTAGCAGTCGCCCACTTGTGTTGTGCCTAGCAGTCGCCCACTAGTGGCGCGCCTAGCAGTCGCCCACTAGTGGCGCGCCTAGCAGTCGCCCACTAGTGGTGCGCCTAGCAGTCGCCCACTAGTATTGTGCCTAGCAGTCGCCCACTAGTGGCGCGCCTAGCAGTCGCCCACTAGTGCTGCGCCCAGCAGTCGCCCACTAGTGGCGCGCCTAGCAGTCGCCCACTAGTGCTGCGCCCAGCAGTCGCCCACTAGTGGCGCGCCCAGCAGTCGCGCACTAGTGTTGCGCCTAGCAGTCGCCCACTAGTGTTGCGCCCAGCAGTCGCCCACTAGTGGCGCGCCTAGCAGTCGCCCACTAGTGGCGCGCCCAGCAGTCGCCCACTAGTGGCGCGCCTAGCGGTCGCCCACTAGTGTTGCGCCTAGCAGTCGCCCACTAGTGTTGCGCCTAGCAGTCGCCCACTAGTGTTGCGCCCAGCAGTCGCCCACTAGTGGCGCGCCTAGCAGTCGCCCACTAGTGTTGCGCCTAGCAGTCGCCCACTAGTGGCGCGCCCAGCAGTCGCCCACTAGTGGCGCGCCCAGCAGTCGCCCACTAGTGTTGTGCCTAGCAGTCGCCCACTAGTGGCGCGCCCAGCAGTCGCCCACTAGTGTTGTGCCTAGCAGTCGCCCACTAGTGGCGCGCCTAGCAGTCGCCCACTAGTGGCGCGCCTAGCAGTCGCCCACTAGTGTTGTGCCTAGCAGTCGCCCACTAGTGGCGCGCCTAGCAGTCGCCCACTAGTGGCGCGCCTAGCAGTCGCCCACTAGTGGCACGCCTAGCAGTCGCCCACTAGTGTTGCGCCCAGCAGTCGCCCACTAGTGGCGCGCCCAGCAGTCGCCCACTAGTGGCGCGCCCAGCAGTCGCCCACTAGTGTTGTGCCTAGCAGTCGCCCACTAGTGGCGCGCCCAGCAGTCGCCCACTAGTGTTGTGCCTAGCAGTCGCCCACTAGTGGCGCGCCTAGCAGTCGCCCACTAGTGGCGCGCCTAGCAGTCGCCCACTAGTGTTGTGCCTAGCAGTCGCCCACTAGTGGCGCGCCTAGCAGTCGCCCACTAGTGGCGCGCCTAGCAGTCGCCCACTAGTGGCACGCCTAGCAGTCGCCCACTAGTGTTGCGCCCAGCAGTCGCCCACTAGTGGCGCGCCTAGCAGTCGCCCACTAGAGTTGCGCCTAGCAGTCGCCCACTAGTGGCGCGCCTAGCAGTCGCCCACTAGTGTTGTGCCTAGCAGTCAGTAGTAGGGATGGCTCCACACAGGGGAATTTTTTTTTCTGGGAGAAAATTCCCCTGTGCGCCCCAAGGGTTTCAGGTAAATTTAGAATATCCCCTGTGCGCCCCAAGGGTTTCAGGTAAATTTAGAATATCCCCTGTGCGCCCCAAGGGTTTCAGGTCAAATATCCCCTGTGCGCCCCAAGGGTTTTCAGGCGAATTTGGGGAGTCACAGATTTAGAATTAGGGAATTCTTATAATGAAAAATAATGTCATACGAGTTTGCTAAAGTTCTTATAAGAAAAATAATTTCCGAGACTTAGAAGTTTGTTAAGGCCTTATGGGAGAAATTCAAATAACATGTGTAGCACTTTAGGGCTTCCAGGAGAACTCTACGGACATATTTTACGTGTTTTCAACTTACAAAATCGTCTATGTAAGCCTTAGTTATTCATATAAATTTAGAAAATCACCTGTGTAAGTCATTGTTTTCAGGGTTTCGTACATCACACCCCCCTCCCTCCCCCCTTACCTCGCAATCTGTCGCCTCACCTGTGTTTACTTTAGACGTCAGCCAGCCAGTCGGCTCTTAATCTTATCTTATCTTATCCATAATATCTGGACCGTCCCTCCTCTCTCTCTCTCTCTCCTTTCATTCAGTTCAACTATTTTCCAACATCGTATGTTTGCTCCTTTTCATTAAGCAAGTCAGTATGTTTGCTCCTTTTCATTAAGCAAGTCAGTTTTACACAAATAAATCATGTTAGTAAGCAAGTTCTAGCTCACGTTCCCCACCTTAGTCCCCTGTCGTATAAAGAATACTATCATTCCAATCCCTCTAAAATTTAAAAATAATCATATTTCAAATGTAGTTCAATACAGTAATTAGTTACCAAGCTCCAGCTCTTGTCCTCCGCCTTAGCTCTCTCTCGTATCTTCGTTAGTATCAGTCCAATTTCCCTGAAATTTCTACCCTCTGTATTTCAGACATAGTTTAGTAAATGCAAACAATTATCAAACTCTAGCTCTTGTCCCCAGCTTAGTTCATTTGTACAAAATCATTAGTAACAGTCCAATTTCCCTTAAATTGTTACCCTCTGTATTTCAGACACCGTAAATAAAATCAAAATAGTTATCGAGCTCCAGCTCTCGTCCCCGCCTTAATTCTCTTTCGTATCTTTGTAAATAACCCATCAATTTCCCTAAAATTAAAAGCAGACATACTTCAAAGTTAGTAAATAAGATCAAGTCAGTTACTGAGCTCCAGCTCTCGTCCCCGCCTTAGTTCTCTTTCATATCTTCGTTAGTATCAGTCCAATTTCCCTGAAATTTTTACCCTCTGTATTTCAGACATAGTAAATATGAAGTAAACAATTATAAAACTCTAGCTCTTGTCCTCTGTCCAAGCTCACTTTTGTAAAATCATTACTCTCAGTCCAAATCACCCAACTACATTTTCAGACATAGTAAATAAAAAACCAGTTCAGTTATTAAGTTTCAACTCTTGTGCCCCAGCTTAGTTCATTTGTACAAGTTCTTTATTTTCCAACTAAATCACCCTGAGATTTAAGATCACCGTATTTTCTAACGTAGTAAAATTAATCTGGACATTAGCCTTAGATCATCAGACATAAATATATTCGATCAAGTCCGTCTCCAGCGTATCTCTTATCCGAGTATACACATAACCCCAACCTGTTTAATTATCTTTCACCCCCTCCCACCTTCCTCCATCTCATCCAAGTCTCGTAAATTTAAAATGTAGCTGTTAATTTGCGTTCTTTCCCCGTTCATAGCATATTCTCTGTAAGTTCAGATCTGTACTTAGTCTTACATATTCTCTACTTCTTTCCAATTTTATACAAGACTTAAACAACTATTACCGTCTCCTCTATCTTATTTAAACATGAGTCATATGTAAATATACCCCGACTCTTTCCATCCAATACAAGTCCTAGCTTGTTCACCGCCCAACTCACTACGCTATTTCTACTCTACATGTTATAGCATGTTTTCCGCTCATCTTGGTACCAACCCTTACAATCTCTCTCTCATTCCTTTTACATGTCTCAGCATGTCTCAGCATGTTCGCCTCGCATCTTACTACGCTGTCTACTTTACATGTTGTAGCGTGTATTACTGTGTCCCATATCTTATTTAAACATGAGTCATATGTAAATATACCCGACTCCTTCCATCCATTACAAGTCCTAGCTTGTTCACCGCCCAACTCTCTACACTGTCTACTTTACATGTTGTAGCATGTTTTCCGCACATCTTGATACCATCCCTTACAATCTCTCAATCCTTTACACATCCCAACTTTCAACCCTTTCTTACAATTTTCCTCCATCCCTCCGCTACATGTTCTTACCCGTTCATTACAGTCCACTACTTATTCTCTAATCATCTCTGTACTAATTCTCAAAACTAGTTGGTTCTGTCATTTTAGTAAGTAAGTAAGTAGATCATCGTTATTAACAACGACAACAACAACAACAACAGTAACATTACTAATTCACAGTAAGTTACTACTGAGCATTTGGTAGTTATCCATTTTCAAATAATGTCAATATAAATCATTCTAAGACATCTTCGTACAATTAAAGATACTTGCCCGTGCACTAAGTCATTACTTACAGTAGCATCTTAAGGCATTGTTTTCGTAACTCAGTTTTATTAAACATACACCTTCATTAGTCAAAGGAAAACTTTTCAAGTCATTGTATTCAATATTTCCGTTAAACTTACTACATCATGTCATTATTCGGTTTCATAATTAAGTACTTGTTTCAGTCCTCCAATGTAATAAGCAAATTATTCTATTAAGGATAAAGAAATCTTATTTAGAAGAGGCATTAAGTTTATTACAACATTTAACGCATACAAGTGTTCTTAGTAGTTATACAGGTATTCAAGAAATCATAAGTGTTCTTAGTAGTTTTACAAGTGTTCAAGAAAATCATATACAAGTGTTCTTAGTAGTTATACAAGTGTTCAAGAAATCATAAGTGTTCAAGAAGCAATTATATACAAGTGTTCAAGAAAATCATATACAGTTATTCTTAGTAGTTATACAGGTATTCATAAGTGTTCAAGAAAATCATATACAAGTGTTCTTAGTAGTTATACAAGTGTTCAAGAAAATCATAAGTGTTCAAGAAGCAATTGGATTTATTATATATAAAATATTTCCTCTACAAATTGGACAGCATTTCAGAGCTAAAAGACAACCACTGCATGTCACCATATGTTTACATGGTAGTATTACAATATTTATATTTTTATCCATACAAACTCTGCATAAAATATCTTCTTCCCAAGATTGTTCTATACAGTCCTTGTTTTCATCAGTGTTAGTACAAGTCTCCGGTAAAGTTTTCAATCCCAGATCTTCAAGCGTAGCTTCTTGTTCCTTTTTATCATCAACTGCTTCATAAATTAAGTCCCGTACCCGTAAATAAATATCTGTTCCCTCTTGCATATACCTCAACACGATTTCTAGACATCTACTTTGTATAATAAAAGGCAACAAATCTCTGGATTCCTTAAGGTACTCACTTAAAGCATATCTTATACTCTCCACAGGTATTAATTTTTTATGAATCAGATGTTTGAACTTATCCATACCCTCCATTAAGATATTAATTAAATCATTGTCTATAGGTTTTATAGGTAATGGTATTGTCAATCTAGCATTCTTAACAAATTCCTTGCCCCTTGCAAGAATAATGTAAGCACATTCTGGACTACATCTCGCATGTAACGTCCAAGGATCATCTTCTGGTCTCCAATTTCGTATTCCACAGGCGCAGTGATAGCAGCAGACGTGGTCACTTATACCTGAAAACCATAAAACAATCCAGCATTATCTCGTTACTATCTTTTAACTAATATTCATTATTTCTTTACTTATAACTCTATTAAGTTTAAAATAGTTAAAACACTTCATACCACAGTAAAAAAAACCAGCTTCTGCCAGCTCATGAGAAGTTTGCTTGACGCTTCCAGGCCATGTCATATCAAATGTCTCTAGGCGAGATTTATAAGTTACCAATCCTGGATTCAGCGATTTCCTAAATTTGATCAATCCCAGATCTTCCTTAGGAGGAGCACCACCTAAAAAAATATAACGTAGTTACGTAAATTATTCTTTAGAAGAATAAGAAGTATCTATTTAAGCAATCAAGTTTTGTACAGAGTATATAAGACTGGTATAAGAATACATCATAAGAATATATACTTACTACTACCACTTATTTTCTTATTTCCCAGTTCTATTTTATGGGAAACAAATTCCAGTCCATATTTGAAAGCTATCTCAGACACCTCTAAAGAAACATTGTCACTCCTCTCGCCTCTAATAAAGGCACAGTCTTGATTAATGATCTTATGACGTCTTCTGGGGGTATCACCAACAATCCATGCACCTACTATACAATAACAAAATGCACACAAACAATAATCACTATTGCGAAGGTAATAGAACCCATCTTCAACTAAGTCAATAGGGTTTAACCACTTAATGGGCCAATCCACAAATGTTTGTAGTCTAACTCCTGCACATTTAAGGCTTTCTATACTGTAAAACTTCCTGGCACACAAAGGATCCATCGTGTGAGGGCAGCACTAACTATTAGAGTAGGATAAGCAAGTATATATATCCCTAAAATAAGTATCGTACATCGCTACATATTTAACAGTTTCCTCATTTATAATAGACAGTAATCTCCTCTAAATACTTCTCTACTTAAAAATCCTTAAAGTTTCTTAATTAAATAAAGCTCTTATATAAATACTTAGTAAACTACTTTCATTATTTATTAGACTTATTAGAAAAATACATCACTTTGGCAATCTCGCTAAAAGTATACTGTTACGTCATTATTCGTAGCTGCCGTGCATAATGATAGATATATATATATAATTTAGTAGTAAATTCTTATTTAATCTAATTAAAATATATGCTTAAAGCATCTATATCCTAAAATGAAATATACTATTAGTTATAATGTCATATATAATATCACTCTAAGGTAACAAAAATCCTTATTAATATATTCAAATACGTGGTAACTTTTACATTTCCCCCAATATAAGAGCGCGGACCTCACATTAGGGATATTATTACGACTATCTGGATCGTATCTACTACCTTACGAGGAAGAAAAATTCACCATGGATACTGTTCTGACAACTTGTCAGGGTTATTTAACCGACGATTCATTTTGTAATAATGAAACCTGTATTGTGTACGGAGTGAACTGTATATCCTGTGTTCCCCGAGGAATGGCCCTAGACTTAGCCAAGAAATATTCTCACGCTGACGCTTATAATGTTCGCCGACCCTTGTACAGTCTTAAGAGATGTATCCCTGAAGATCGTCCAGTACCAGGAACAATTCATATCTCTAAAGGAGAAAATCTTCCGTATATTGTTGCTATAGCCACCCAATACGGTATTGGATTACCTATAGAAAGTAATAACATTGCTCAGGGAATTATAGAAAACTCAAAAGACAGAAACATGCTCTCTGGATTAAACGAAGATACATCCATTAATCGTCTCGTCTACTTCAAGAATGGTATGAAAGATTTATTTAACTTTATCAAGGGCTCTCCTCAAATTATGAGAGTTATAATACCAACAGGAATTGGGATTACATGTGTTCGAAGAGATAAGGTTTGGGAAAATACTTATCTTCCTGTTATTGAAGATATGTATAAACAGTTAAAACCCTACGGAGTGGAAGTTAAATTACTGTTTAACGAGGAGATTATGCAGAGGAAGAGCAAGTAACACTTGGCAACCTTTTGTGTGCGCAGTGTTTCTACGCGCAGCCTAAAGATGTATATATGCTTCCCCGGAGTGATCTCTTACGGTGTCCTCCTCTTCTTGGATGTCAGAATCTACTTCAAGCTTGGATATTCAAGGCTATGGAGATCAAGACTATTATTGGAGACTTTGCCTCCCTGCCCGTCTACAATAATCACGACTGTTTATTGTACGATCTTGATGCTACGAGTGTACAAATGTGTAAAATTGTGCAAGGATTGTGGGATCGTTACCCATATGCGAGATTACATCGTGAAAACTTTCCTTACAAAAACAGGGCTGTTGTATCTTATCGCAGTAACCCTGGCAGTATACATATTGGAGAACCACCTGAATTTAACAACAGGATGGATGAAGATCCCCATCTACCCCTTATTATTGGTTTAGTGACTCAGTTTGCTAGTAGACCTGCAACTTTACCAGCATATGAAAATCCTCCGTGTGAAGTACGAAGTTTAGATGAACATTTTTACGATGGACTTGAAAAAGATACAGAATATCAGAGATGGCGCTGGTTTGAAAATGCTCTGAAGGAAGCCCTTGTTTTCATTCTTAAAAGATGTGTTAAGAGAATTATTATTCCATATGGGTTTGGCATGTCAAGTTATTTGGACAACTGCGCAGTATGGGAAAGTAAATATTTGCCTATACTTGAGAAAATAGGACAAAAACTACGAAAACGAGGTATTGTACTCTTCATAGTACGTCCCGAAAACATCGTTCCTCCTCAGTCATCCACCCACGGCATCTTTGAAAATAAGATTCCATACATTGCTGTTCTTCAAAATGGATCCACAACTAATGCTACTGATGCTGCTAGGACACCTGAAGATGATGCTACGCCTGCTACCGCTGATGCTAGTTCACCTTCTATCAACACTAAGTTGTCTGATACAATTAATTCAACACCTGTTAATGTTACTACGTCTGTTGATACTAATGTTACAATGTGTGTTAGTAGTAGTTTTACAAATTTAGAAGAGAAGATGGATTGGGAATAATAATGTCTGTAAATAATTTATACTTTGTACATTTTTACAAATTAAATACATTGTACATTTTTACACATTAAATAACAAAATAGAAACTCGTGTGTTTATTTTCTCCCTTTTTAATGTCTAAATGTCAACTCTACTTTTCTGAGTATATAGGAAGAGGTACGAAACTTTTTCTGTCTTACTTCAAGATGGATTGTTCTATGTACATGCAAGTGAAGCTTAAGCGTTTGAATAAGTGTATTATAGATGCTGATTTTACTAGTGATGAAATTCTAAAACCTGGAGACTGTCTTGTCTACGATTCTCATAATTTATCTGGTGGATTTGCACAACTGTTATGGGAAAAATATCCTTACAGTAAAGTTTCCGAGTGTGAAGTGGTACAGAATAATATAACTCCTGGTGGTATAGTACTTGCTTTATCTCCAGAACCAGAAATAAAACCTCATATTATAGGACTTCAATACAGTAGCTCTAATGAAGATCTAGGATTACAGAAAGATATTATTAAACGTTGGAGTTTTAAATCTGCAATAAGGCAAATTTGTTGTCAGGCAAGAAATAATAATTTAATCCAGCGTATAATTATTCCATATGGTATTGGGTTTAATGACGGAATAGGATGGAGTAAAGAAGAACAAGAAGAATGGGAGACACACTATTTTCCAGGACTAGCCCATTTAGCTTATGTTTTAAAGAATAATAAAAAAGAATTATTAATGGTTCGTATACCTCTTGGAGAAGATGTTACGGGGACTGGGAGAGAGAAGAAACAAGTAGAGGGTAGATCTAATAAACGGAAGAGAATGTCGTAGTTAAAACTAGTAGATCTGAAATAATACATATAACTAATTTGGAAACTACAGCTAAGAGAGAGGGGGCGGAGCGTAACAATCTCCGATGTGATAAGCTAGGTCGGGATATATCTTGACATAAACTCCCCATCTCGGTCCAGCAGTGAGAAGACATACTCGGATCGATGGCTGCTGTATACAGTAAGTGATTATTGTATGATGTACTTACAGTACTCGTTATATTTGTTGTGATATAATTTTTGCTTATTATTGAATATCTTTTAGTTTTGAAATATTATGATTATTTAATAGTCCCTGTGTTAAATATTGTATTTTTCTTTGTTTAAAGATCTACCCCATGTGATGGATGTGAAGAGTCTACCAGGGTTTGGAAGCATGCCTGATCTTGTGTCAGAAACTATATGGCAAAGTCCAGCTTCGACTGTTTTGTGGAAGAATATGCCCCTGGCTGAAAAACGGACTTATAAAGTGATGACACATACTGATAAATGTACGCATGAGAACATTGTTCCAGCTCTAGCAAAGTTTATTAGCAAAAGTGAAAATGTTTTAATGATACTGATCGGTCATGATTTTATAAAGTTGAAAGAAGAACTTCCAATGATAAAATGCGACATAGTCTTATTTAGCTTAAAAGAGAGTGTTACAGATGTACTCAAGAAACATGAGAATTGTCAAGTGTTGTTGCTGACGAAAACTCCTAGTAAGGCCGAGATGAAGAAAATTTCTTTGTTATTTAAAGGCGATAAAATAATTTGCACTTTTAGACCTAAACCCCGTTTTAAATACATATTTCCAGAATTTGAAGAAGTGCCTATAGGATGTAACTTAAAGGATAAATTTTTTATAAGAAAATTTGTGGATGAAATTGGTTCTCCAAATGCTGCAAACTGGTTTATTAATAAGTTGAGTTCTGAAGAACGAGAAGTGTATACTATAATGAGCCAGGATGAACTGCAACAGCAGGTAAATAGTAAGACTGTGAAAGAGCTTAGTATTATTCACCCTAAAACAGAAGAAGATGAACATTGGAGTTTAATTGATCATATGGAGGAGAGCTTTCCATCTTTTCCGTTAAATTTAATAAAGATGAGACCAGAAATAGGATATCATACCCCCCAAAAGATAGAAATAGAGGCAGTGATGAGATTTATAGGACAGGATCCTGTACTTGGTGTTTTCTCTGGTATGGCCTTTATTGAAAATCTTATTAGGATAAGACATACTAATGTGGTACGAGCTACAGATAATTACTCGAATATGGGTGAGAGTAAGTGGATGGAGGTTGAACAAATGGATGCTGTAGAAGCAGTTAGGACTTATTGTAATGACAGAGAAGTACTTCTAATGTCCTGGCCTGAATTGATTCGTGATGATAATGTTTATAGCGATGCTTTCTATGTTTTAAAGGAATTTAAGGGACAAAAACTAATCTATTTTGGAGAAGGGGAAGGGGGATGCTGTGCATGTGATGGATTTTTTAACTTGCTGGATAGTGAGTTTCATTGTGTGAAATCAAATACATGTTTTACTTATAATTCTTTTATAAATTCAAATGTTTATTTCTATATAAGACTATAGTGTTTATGATTTCTTGAACACTTGTATATGTTTTTCTTGAACACTTGTATAACTACTAAGAATAACTGTATATAATTGCTTCTTGAACACTTATGATTTTCTTGAACACTTGTAAAACTACTAAGAACACTTATGATTTCTTGAATACCTGTATAACTACTAAGAACACTTGTATGCGTTAAATGTTGTAATAAACTTAATGCCTCTTCTAAATAAGATTTCTTTATCCTTAATAGAATAATTTGCTTATTACATTGGAGGACTGAAACAAGTACTTAATTATGAAACCGAATAATGACATGATGTAGTAAGTTTAACGGAAATATTGAATACAATGACTTGAAAAGTTTTCCTTTGACTAATGAAGGTGTATGTTTAATAAAACTGAGTTACGAAAACAATGCCTTAAGATGCTACTGTAAGTAATGACTTAGTGCACGGGCAAGTATCTTTAATTGTACGAAGATGTCTTAGAATGATTTATATTGACATTATTTGAAAATGGATAACTACCAAATGCTCAGTAGTAACTTACTGTGAATTAGTAATGTTACTGTTGTTGTTGTTGTTGTCGTTGTTAATAACGATGATCTACTTACTTACTTACTAAAATGACAGAACCAACTAGTTTTGAGAATTAGTACAGAGATGATTAGAGAATAAGTAGTGGACTGTAATGAACGGGTAAGAACATGTAGCGGAGGGATGGAGGAAAATTGTAAGAAAGGGTTGAAAGTTGGGATGTGTAAAGGATTGAGAGATTGTAAGGGATGGTATCAAGATGTGCGGAAAACATGCTACAACATGTAAAGTAGACAGTGTAGAGAGTTGGGCGGTGAACAAGCTAGGACTTGTAATGGATGGAAGGAGTCGGGTATATTTACATATGACTCATGTTTAAATAAGATATGGGACACAGTAATACACGCTACAACATGTAAAGTAGACAGCGTAGTAAGATGCGAGGCGAACATGCTGAGACATGCTGAGACATGTAAAAGGAATGAGAGAGAGATTGTAAGGGTTGGTACCAAGATGAGCGGAAAACATGCTATAACATGTAGAGTAGAAATAGCGTAGTGAGTTGGGCGGTGAACAAGCTAGGACTTGTATTGGATGGAAAGAGTCGGGGTATATTTACATATGACTCATGTTTAAATAAGATAGAGGAGACGGTAATAGTTGTTTAAGTCTTGTATAAAATTGGAAAGAAGTAGAGAATATGTAAGACTAAGTACAGATCTGAACTTACAGAGAATATGCTATGAACGGGGAAAGAACGCAAATTAACAGCTACATTTTAAATTTACGAGACTTGGATGAGATGGAGGAAGGTGGGAGGGGGTGAAAGATAATTAAACAGGTTGGGGTTATGTGTATACTCGGATAAGAGATACGCTGGAGACGGACTTGATCGAATATATTTATGTCTGATGATCTAAGGCTAATGTCCAGATTAATTTTACTACGTTAGAAAATACGGTGATCTTAAATCTCAGGGTGATTTAGTTGGAAAATAAAGAACTTGTACAAATGAACTAAGCTGGGGCACAAGAGTTGAAACTTAATAACTGAACTGGTTTTTTATTTACTATGTCTGAAAATGTAGTTGGGTGATTTGGACTGAGAGTAATGATTTTACAAAAGTGAGCTTGGACAGAGGACAAGAGCTAGAGTTTTATAATTGTTTACTTCATATTTACTATGTCTGAAATACAGAGGGTAAAAATTTCAGGGAAATTGGACTGATACTAACGAAGATATGAAAGAGAACTAAGGCGGGGACGAGAGCTGGAGCTCAGTAACTGACTTGATCTTATTTACTAACTTTGAAGTATGTCTGCTTTTAATTTTAGGGAAATTGATGGGTTATTTACAAAGATACGAAAGAGAATTAAGGCGGGGACGAGAGCTGGAGCTCGATAACTATTTGATTTTATTTACGGTGTCTGAAATACAGAGGGTAACAATTTAAGGGAAATTGGACTGTTACTAATGATTTTGTACAAATGAACTAAGCTGGGGACAAGAGCTAGAGTTTGATAATTGTTTGCATTTACTAAACTATGTCTGAAATACAGAGGGTAGAAATTTCAGGGAAATTGGACTGATACTAACGAAGATACGAGAGAGAGCTAAGGCGGAGGACAAGAGCTGGAGCTTGGTAACTAATTACTGTATTGAACTACATTTGAAATATGATTATTTTTAAATTTTAGAGGGATTGGAATGATAGTATTCTTTATACGACAGGGGACTAAGGTGGGGAACGTGAGCTAGAACTTGCTTACTAACATGATTTATTTGTGTAAAACTGACTTGCTTAATGAAAAGGAGCAAACATACTGACTTGCTTAATGAAAAGGAGCAAACATACGATGTTGGAAAATAGTTGAACTGAATGAAAGGAGAGAGAGAGAGAGAGGAGGGACGGTCCAGATATTATGGATAAGATAAGATACGCTAAGATTAAGAGCCGACTGGCTGGCTGACGTCTAAAGTAAACACAGGTGAGGCGACAGATTGCGAGGTAAGGGGGGAGGGAGGGGGGTGTGATGTACGAAACCCTGAAAACAATGACTTACACAGGTGATTTTCTAAATTTATATGAATAACTAAGGCTTACATAGACGATTTTGTAAGTTGAAAACACGTAAAATATGTCCGTAGAGTTCTCCTGGAAGCCCTAAAGTGCTACACATGTTATTTGAATTTCTCCCATAAGGCCTTAACAAACTTCTAAGTCTCGGAAATTATTTTTCTTATAAGAACTTTAGCAAACTCGTATGACATTATTTTTCATTATAAGAATTCCCTAATTCTAAATCTGTGACTCCCCAAATTCGCCTGAAAACCCTTGGGGCGCACAGGGGATATTTGACCTGAAACCCTTGGGGCGCACAGGGGATATTCTAAATTTACCTGAAACCCTTGGGGCGCACAGGGGATATTCTAAATTTACCTGAAACCCTTGGGGCGCACAGGGGAATTTTCTCCCAGAAAAAAAAATTCCCCTGTGTGGAGCCATCCCTACTACTGCAGTCGCCCACTAGTGGCGCGCCTAGCAGTCGCCCACTAGTGCTGCGCCTAGCAGTCGCCCACTAGTGGCGCGCCTAGCAGTCGCCCACTAGTGGCGCGCCCAGCAGTCGCCCACTAGTGACGCGCCTAGCAGTCGCCCACTAGTGGCGCGCCCAGCAGTCGCCCACTAGTGTTGCGCCCAGCAGTCGCCCACTAGTGGCGCGCCTAGCAGTCGCCCACTAGAGTTGCGCCTAGCAGTCGCCCACTAGTGGCGCGCCTAGCAGTCGCCCACTTGTGTTGTGCCTAACAGTCGCCCACTAGTGGCGCGCCTAGCAGTCGCCCACTAGTGGCGCGCCTAGCAGTCGCCCACTAGTATTGTGCCTAGCAGTCGCCCACTAGTGGCGCGCCTAGCAGTCGCCCACTAGTGCTGCGCCCAGCAGTCGCCCACTAGTGGCGCGCCTAGCAGTCGCCCACTAGTGGCGCGCCCAGCAGTCGCCCACTAGTGTTGCGCCTATCAGTCGCCCACTAGTGTTGCGCCCAGCAGTCGCCCACTAGTGGCGCGCCTAGCAGTCGCCCACTAGTGGCGCGCCCAGCAGTCGCCCACTAGTGGCGCGCCTAGCGGTCGCCCACTAGTGTTGCGCCTAGCAGTCGCCCACTAGTGTTGCGCCTAGCAGTCGCCCACAACTGTTGCGCCCAGCAGTCGCCCACTAGTGGCGCGCCTAGCAGTCGCCCACTAGTGTTGCGCCTAGCAGTCGCCCACTAGTGGCGCGCCCAGCAGTTGCCCACTAGTGGCGCGCCCAGCAGTCGCCCACTAGTGTTGTGCCTAGCAGTCGCTCACTAGTGGCGCGCCTAGTAGTCCCCCACTAGTGTTGCGCCTAGCAGTCGCCCACTAGTGGCGCGCCTAGCAGTCGCCCACTAGTGTTGCGCCCAGCAGTCGCCCACTAGTGTTGCGCCTAGCAGTCGCCCACTAGTGGCGCGCCTAGCAGTCGCCCACTAGTGTTGCGCCCAGCAATCGCCCACTAGTGTTGCGCCTAGCAGTCGCCCACTAGTGTTGCGCCCAGCAGTCGCCCACTAGTGTTGAGCCCAGCAGTCGCCCACTAGTGTTACGCCTAGCAGTCGCCCACTAGTGGCGCGCCTAGCAGTCGCCCACTAGTGTTGCGCCCAGCAGTCGCCCACTAGTGTTGCGCCCAGCAGTCGCCCACTAGTGTTGCGCCCAGCAGTCGCCCACTAGTGTTGCGCCTAGCGGTCGCCCACTAGTGTTGCGCCCAGCAGTCGCCCACTAGTGTTGCGCCCAGCAGTCTCCCACTAGTGTTGCGCCTAGCGGTCGCCCACTAGTGTTGCGCCTAGCAGTCGCCCACTAGTGTTGCGCCCAGCAGTCGCCCACTAGTGTTGCGCCTAGCAGTCGCCCACTAATGTTGCGCCTAGCGGTCGCCCACTAGTGTTGCGCCTAGCAGTCGCCCACTAGTGTTGCGCCCAGCAGTCGCCCACTAGTGTTGCGCCTAGTAGTCGCCCACTAGTGTTGCGCCCAGCAGTCGCCCACTAGTGTTACGCCTAGCAGTCGCCCACTAGTGTTGCGCCTAGCAGTCGCCCACTAGTGTTGCGCCTAGCAGTCGCCCACTAGTGGCGCGCCCAGCAGTCGCCCACTAGTGTTGTGCCTAGCAATCGCCCACTAGTGGCGCGCCTAGCAGTCGCCCACTAGTGGCGCGCCTAGCAGTCGCCCACTAGTGTTGTGCCTAGCAGTCGCCCACTAGTGGCGCGCCTAGCAGTCGCCCACTAGTGGCGCGCCTAGCAGTCGCCCACTAGTGTTGTGCCTACCAGTCGCCCACTAGTGGCGCGCCTAGCAGTCGCCTACTAGTGGCGCGCCTAGCAGTCGCTCACTAGTGGCGCGCCTAGCAGTCGCCCACTAGTGGCGCGCCTAGCAGTCGCCCACTAGTGGCGCGCCTAGCAGTCGCCCACTAGTGGCGCGCCCAGCAGTCGCCCACTAGTGGCGCACCTAGCAGTCGCCCACTAGTGGCGCGCCTAGCAGTCGCCCACTAGTGGCGCACCTAGCAGTCGCCCACTAGTGGCGCGCCCAGTAGTCGCCCACTAGTGGCGCGCCCAGCAGTCGCCCACTAGTGGCGCGCCAGCAGTCGCCCAATAGTGGCGCGCCTAGCAGTCGCCCACTAGTGGCTCGCCTAGCAGTCGCCCACTAGTGTTGCGCCCAGCAGTCGCCCACTAGTGGCGCGCCTAGCAGTCGCCCACTAGTGTTGCGCCTAGCGGTCGCCCACTAGTGGCGCGCCTAGCAGTCGCCCACTAGTGTTGCGCCTAGCAGTCGCACACTAGTGGCGCGCCTAGTAGTCGCCCACTAGTGTTGCGCCTAGCAGTCGCCCACTAGTGGCGCGCCTAGCAGTCGCCCACTAGTGTTGCGCCCAGCAGTCGCCCACTAGTGTTGCGCCTAGCAGTCGCCCACTAGTGGCGCGCCTAGCAGTCGCCCACTAGTGTTGCGCCCAGCAGTCGCCCACTAGTGTTGCGCCCAGCAGTCGCCCACTAGTGTTGCGCCTAGCAGTCGCCCACTAGTATTGCGCCCAGCAGTCGCCCACTAGTGTTGCGCCCAGCAGTCACCCACTAGTGTTGCGCCCAGCAGTCGCCCACTAGTGTTGCGCCTAGCAGTCGCCCACTAGTGTTGCGCCTAGCAGTCGTCCACTAGTGTTGCGCCTAACGGTTGCCCACTAGTGTTGCGCCCAGCAGTCGCCCACTAGTGTTGCGCCCAGCAGTCGCCCACTAGTGTTGCGCCCAGCAGTCGCCCACTAGTGTTGCGCCCAGCAGTCGCCCACTAGTGTTGCGCCTAGCAGTCGCCCACTGGTGTTGCGCCCAGCAGTCGCCCACTAGTGTTGCGCCCAGCAGTCGCCCACTAGTGTTGCGCCCAGCAGTCGCCCACTAGTGTTGCGCCTAGCAGTCGCCCACTAGTGTTGCGCCTAGCAGTCGCCCAATAGTGTTGCGCCTAGCGGTTGCCCACTAGTGTTGCGCCCTAGCAGTCGCCCACTAGTGTTGCGCCTAGCAGTCGCCACTAGTGGCGCGCCTAGCAGTCGCCCACTAGTGTTGCGCCTAGCAGTCGCCCACTAGTGGCGCGCCTAGCAGTCGCCCACTAGTGTTGCGCCTAGCAGTCGCCCACTAGTGGCGCGCCTAGCAGTCGCCCACTAGTGTTGCGCCCTAGCAGTCGCCCACTAGTGTTGCGCCTAGCAGTCGCCCACTAGTGCTGCGCCTAGCAGTCCCAGCAGTCGCCCACTAGTGTTGCGCCCAGCAGTCGCCCACTAGTGTTGCGCCCAGCAGTCGCCCACTAGTGTTGCGCCTAGCAGTCGCCCACTAGTGGCGCGCCTAGCAGTCGCCCACTAGTGTTGCGCCCAGCAGTCGCCCACTAGTGTTGCGCCCAGCAGTCGCCCACTAGTGTTGTGCCTAGCAGTCGCCCACTAGTGTTGCGCCTAGCAGTCGCCCACTAATGTTGCGCCTAGTGGTCGCCCACTAGTGTTGCGCCTAGCAGTCGCCCACTAGTGTTGCGCCCAGCAGTCGCCCACTAGTGTTGCGCCTAGCAGTCGCCCACTAGTGGCGCGCCTAGCAGTCGCCCACTAGTGTTGCGCCAGCAGTCGCCCACTAGTGTTGCGCCCAGCAGTCGCCCACTAGTGTTGCGCCCAGCAGTCGCCCACTAGTGTTGCGCCTAGCAGTCACCCACTAGTGGCGCGCCTAGCAGTCGCCCACTAGTGGCGCGCCTAGCAGTCGCCACTAGTGTTGCGCCTAGCGGTCGCCCACTAGTGTTGCGCCCAGCAGTCGCCCACTAGTGTTGCGCCTAGCAGTCGCCCACTAGTGGCGCGCCTAGCAGTCGCCCACTAGTGTTGCGCCCAGCAGTTGCCCACTAGTGTTGCGCCTAGCAGTCGCCCACTAGTGTTGCGCCTAGCAGTCGCCCACTAGTGTTGTGCCCAGCAGTCGCCCACTAGTGTTGCACCTAGCAGTCGCTCACTAGTGGCGCGCCTAGCAGTCGCCCACTAGTGGCGCGCCCAGCAGTCGCCCACTAGTGTTGCGCCCAGCAGTCGCCCACTAGTGTTGCGCCTAGCAGTCGCCCACTAGTGTTGCGCCTAGCAGTCGCCCACTAGTGGCGCGCCTAGCAGTCGCCCACTAGTGTTGCGCCCAGCAGTCGCCCACTAGTGTTGCGCCTAACAGTCGCCCACTAGTGTTGCGCCTAGCAGTCGCCCACTAGTGGCGCGCCTAGCAGTCGCCCACTAGGGTTGCGCCCAGCAGTCGCCCACTAGTGTTGCGCCCAGCAGTCGCCCACTAGTGGCGCGCCCAGCAGTCGCCCACTAGTGGCGCGCCTAGCGGTCGCCCACTAGTGGCGCGCCTAGCAGTCGCCCACTAGTGTTGCGCCTCGCAGTCGCCCACTAGTGTTGCGCCTAGCAGTCGCCCACTAGTGGCGCGCCTAGCAGTCGCCCACTAGTGTTGCGCCCAGCAGTCGCCCACTAGAGTTGCACCCAGCAGTCGCCCACTAGTGGCGCGCCCAGCAGTTGCCCACTAGTGGCGCGCCTAGCAGTCGCCCACTAGTGGCGCGCCTAGCAGTCGCCCACTAGTGTTGAGCCTAGCAGTCGCCCACTAGTGGCGCGCCTAGCAGTCGCCCACTAGTGGCGCGCCTAGCAGTCGCCCACTAGTGGCGCTCCCAGCAGTCGCCCACTAGTGGCGCGCCTAGCAGTCGCCCATTAGTGTTGCGCCTAGGAGTCGCCCACTAGTGGCGCGACCAGCAGTCGCCCACTAGTGGCGCGCCTAGCAGTCGCCCACTAGTGGCGCGCCTAGCAGTCGCCCACTAGTGTTGTGCCTGGCAGTCGCCCACTAGTGGCGCGCCTAGCGGTCGCCCACTAGTGGCGCGCCTAGCGGTCGCCCACTAGTGTTGCGCCCAGCAGTCACCCACTAGTGGCGCGCCCAGCAGTCGCCCATTAGTGGCGCGCCTAGCAGTCGCCCACTAGTAGCGCCTAGCAGTCGCCCACTAGTGGCGCGCCTAGCAGTCGCCCACTAGTAGCGCCTAGCAGTCGCCCACTAGTGGCGCGCCTAGCAGTCGCCCACTAGTGTTGCGCCCAGCAGTCGCCCACTAGTGTTGCGCCCAGCAGTCGCCCACTAGTGTTGCGCCTAGCAGTCGCCCACTAGTGTTGCGCCTAGCGGTCGCCCACTAGTGTTGCGCCCAGCAGTCGCCCACTAGTGTTGCGCCCAGCAGTCGCCCACTAGTGTTGCGCCTAGCGGTCGCCCACTAGTGTTGCGCCTAGCAGTCGCCCACTAGTGTTGCGCCCAGCAGTCGCCCACTAGTGTTGCGCCTAGCAGTCGCCCACTAATGTTGCGCCTAGCGGTCGCCCACTAGTGTTGCGCCTAGCAGTCGCCCACTAGTGTTGCGCCCAGCAGTCGCCCACTAGTGTTGCGCCTAGTAGTCGCCCACTAGTGTTGCGCCCAGCAGTCGCCCACTAGTGTTACGCCTAGCAGTCGCCCACTAGTGTTGCGCCTAGCAGTCGCCCACTAGTGTTGCGCCTAGCAGTCGCCCACTAGTGG
The DNA here is from genome assembly GCF_040958095.1 of Procambarus clarkii. NCBI lineage: Eukaryota > Metazoa > Arthropoda > Malacostraca > Decapoda > Cambaridae > Procambarus > Procambarus clarkii. Next base: position 9,417,121 of record NC_091214.1, on the reverse strand, counting down.
CGCGCCCAGCAGTCGCCCACTAGTGTTGTGCCTAGCAATCGCCCACTAGTGGCGCGCCTAGCAGTCGCCCACTAGTGGCGCGCCTAGCAGTCGCCCACTAGTGTTGTGCCTAGCAGTCGCCCACTAGTGGCGCGCCTAGCAGTCGCCCACTAGTGGCGCGCCTAGCAGTCGCCCACTAGTGTTGTGCCTAGCAGTCGCCCACTAGTGGCGCGCCTAGCAGTCGCCTACTAGTGGCGCGCCTAGCAGTCGCCCACTAGTGGCGCGCCTAGCAGTCGCCCACTAGTGGCGCGCCTAGCAGTCGCCCACTAGTGGCGCGCCTAGCAGTCGCCCACTAGTGGCGCGCCCAGCAGTCGCCCACTAGTGGCGCGCCTAGCAGTCGCCCACTAGTGGCGCGCCCAGCAGTCGCCCACTAGTGGCGCGCCCAGCAGTCGCCCACTAGTGGCGCGCCCAGCAGTCGCCCACTAGTGGCGCGCCAGCAGTCGCCCAATAGTGGCGCGCCTAGCAGTCGCCCACTAGTGGCGCGCCTAGCAGTCGCCCACTAGTGTTGCGCCCAGCAGTCGTCCACTAGTGGCGCGCCTAGCAGTCGCCCACTAGTGTTGCGCCTAGCGGTCGCCCACTAGTGGCGCGCCTAGCAGTCGCCCACTAGTGTTGCGCCTAGCAGTCGCACACTAGTGGCGCGCCTAGTAGTCGCCCACTAGTGTTGCGCCTAGCAGTCGCCCACTAGTGTTGCGCCCAGCAATCGCCCACTAGTGTTGCGCCTAGCAGTCGCCCACTAGTGTTGCGCCCAGCAGTCGCCCACTAGTGTTGCGCCCAGCAGTCGCCCACTAGTGTTACGCCTAGCAGTCGCCCACTAGTGGCGCGCCTAGCAGTCGCCCACTAGTGTTGCGCCCAGCAGTCGCCCACTAGTGTTGCGCCCAGCAGTCGCCCACTAGTGTTGCGCCTAGCAGTCGCCCACTAGTGTTGCGCCTAGCGGTCGCCGACTAGTGTTGCGCCCAGCAGTCGCCCACTAGTGTTGCGCCCAGCAGTCGCCCACTAGTGTTGCGCCTAGCGGTCGCCCACTAGTGTTGCGCCTAGCAGTCGCCCACTAGTGTTGCGCCCAGCAGTCGCCCACTAGTGTTGCGCCTAGCAGTCGCCCACTAATGTTGCGCCTAGCGGTCGCCCACTAGTGTTGCGCCTAGCAGTCGCCCACTAGTGTTGCGCCCAGCAGTCGCCCACTAGTGTTGCGCCTAGTAGTCGCCCACTAGTGTTGCGCCCAGCAGTCGCCCACTAGTGTTGCGCCTAGCAGTCGCCCACTAGTGTTGCGCCTAGCAGTCGCCCACTAGTGGCGCGCCCAGCAGTCGCCCACTAGTGTTGTGCCTAGCAATCGCCCACTAGTGGCGCGCCTAGGAGTCGCCCACTAGTGGCGCGCCTAGCAGTCGCCCACTAGTGTTGTGCCTAGCAGTCGCCCACTAGTGGCGCGCCTAGCAGTCGCCCACTAGTGGCGCGCCTAGCAGTCGCCCACTAGTGTTGTGCCTACCAGTCGCCCACTAGTGGCGCGCCTAGCAGACGCCTACTAGTGGCGCGCCTAGCAGTCGCTCACTAGTGGCGCGCCTAGCAGTCGCCCACTAGTGGCGCGCCTACCAGTCGCCCACTAGTGGCGCGCCTAGCAGTCGCCCACTAGTGGCGCGCCCAGCAGTCGCCCACTAGTGGCGCACCTAGCAGTCGCCCACTAGTGGCGCGCCTAGCAGTCGCCCACTAGTGGCGCACCTAGCAGTCGCCCACTAGTGGCGCGCCCAGCAGTCGCCCACTAGTGGCGCGCCCAGCAGTCGCCCACTAGTGGCGCGCCAGCAGTCGCCCAATAGTGGCGCGCCTAGCAGTCGCCCACTAGTGGCTCGCCTAGCAGTCGCCCACTAGTGTTGCGCCCAGCAGTCGCCCACTAGTGGCGCGCCTAGCAGTCGCCCACTAGTGTTGCGCCTAGCGGTCGCCCACTAGTGGCGCGCCTAGCAGTCGCCCACTAGTGTTGCGCCTAGCAGTCGCACACTAGTGGCGCGCCTAGTAGTCGCCCACTAGTGTTGCGCCTAGCAGTCGCCCACTAGTGGCGCGCCTAGCAGTCGCCCACTAGTGTTGCGCCCAGCAGTCGCCCACTAGTGTTGCGCCTAGCAGTCGCCCACTAGTGGCGCGCCTAGCAGTCGCCCACTAGTGTTGAGCCCAGCAGTCGCCCACTAGTGTTGCGCCCAGCAGTCGCCCACTAGTGTTGCGCCTAGCAGTCGCCCACTAGTGTTGCGCCCAGCAGTCGCCCACTAGTGTTGCGCCCAGCAGTCGCCCAACTAGTGTTGCGCCCAGCAGTCGCCCACTAGTGTTGCGCCTAGCAGTCGCCCACTAGTGTTGCGCCTAGCAGTCGCCCACTAGTGTTGCGCCTAACGGTTGCCCACTAGTGTTGCGCCCAGCAGTCGCCCACTAGTGTTGCGCCCAGCAGTCGCCCACTAGTGTTGCGCCCAGCAGTCGCCCACTAGTGTTGCGCCCAGCAGTCGCCCACTAGTGTTGCGCCTAGCAGTCGCCCACTAGTGTTGCGCCCAGCAGTCGCCCACTAGTGTTGCGCCCAGCAGTCGCCCACTAGTGTTGCGCCCAGCAGTCGCCCACTAGTGTTGCGCCTAGCAGTCGCCCACTAGTGTTGCGCCTAGCAGTCGCCCACTAGTGTTGCGCCTAGCGGTTGCCCACTAGTGTTGCGCCTAGCAGTCGCCTACTAGTGTTGCGCCCAGCAGTCGCCCACTAGTGGCGCGCCTAGCAGTCGCCCACTAGTGTTGCGCCTAGCGGTCGCCCACTAGTGACGCGCCTAGCAGTCGCCCACTAGTGTTGCGCCTAGCAGTCGCCCACTAGTGGCGCGCCTAGTAGTCGCCCACTAGTGTTGCGCCCAGCAGTCGCCCACTAGTGTTGCGCCTAGCAGTCGCCCACTAGTGTTGCGCCCAGCAGTCGCCCACTAGTGTTGCGCCCAGCAGTCGCCCACTAGTGTTGCGCCCAGCAGTCGCCCACTAGTGTTGCGCCTAGCAGTCGCCCACTAGTGGCGCGCCTAGCAGTCGCCCACTAGTGTTGCGCCCAGCAGTCGCCCACTAGTGTTGCGCCCAACAGTCGCCCACTAGTGTTGTGCCTAGCAGTCGCCCACTAGTGTTGCGCCTAGCAGTCGCCCACTAATGTTGCGCCTAGTGGTCGCCCACTAGTGTTGCGCCTAGCAGTCGCCCACTAGTGTTGCGCCCAGCAGTCGCCCACTAGTGTTGCGCCTAGCAGTCGCCCACTAGTGGCGCGCCGAGCAGTCGCCCACTAGTGTTGCGCCCAGCAGTCGCCCACTAGTGTTGCGCCCAGCAGTCGCCCACTAGTGTTGCGCCCAGCAGTCGCCCACTAGTGTTGCGCCTAGCAGTCGCCCACTAGTGGCGCGCCTAGCAGTCGCCCACTAGTGGCGCGCCAAGCAGTCGCCCACTAGTGTTGCGCCTAGCGGTCGCCCACTAGTGTTGCGCCCAGCAGTCGCCCACTAGTGTTGCGCCTAGCAGTCGCCCACTAGTGGCGCGCCTAGCAGTCGCCCACTAGTGTTGCGCCCAGCAGTTGCCCACTAGTGTTGCGCCTAGCAGTCGCCCACTAGTGTTGCGCCTAGCAGTCGCCCACTAGTGTTGCGCCCAGCAGTCGCCCACTAGTTTTGCACCTAGCAGTCGCTCACTAGTGGCGCGCCTAGCAGTCGCCCACTAGTGGCGCGCCCAGCAGTCGCACACTAGTGTTGCGCCCAGCAGTCGCCCACTAGTGTTGCGCCTAGCAGTCGCCCACTAGTGTTGCGCCTAGCAGTCGCCCACTAGTGGCGCGCCTAGCAGTCGCCCACTAGTGTTGCGCCCAGCAGTCGCCCACTAGTGTTGCGCCTAGCAGTCGCCCACTAGTGTTGCGCCTAGCAGTCGCCCACTAGTGGCGCGCCTAGCAGTCGCCCACTAGGGTTGCGCCCAGCAGTCGCCCACTAGTGTTGCGCCCAGCAGTCGCCCACTAGTGGCGCGCCCAGCAGTCGCCCACTAGTGTGCGCGCCTAGCGGTCGCCCACTAGTGGCGCGCCTAGCAGTCGCCCACTAGTGTTGCGCCTCGCAGTCGCCCACTAGTGTTGCGCCTAGCAGTCGCCCACTAGTGGCGCGCCTAGCAGTCGCCCACTAGTGTTGCGCCCAGCAGTCGCCCACTAGAGTTGCGCCCAGCAGTCGCCCACTAGTGGCGCGCCCAGCAGTTGCCCACTAGTGGCGCGCCTAGCGGTCGCCCACTAGTGGCGCGCCTATCAGTCGCCCACTAGTGTTGAGCCTAGCAGTCGCCCACTAGTGGCGCGCCTAGCAGTCGCCCACTAGTGGCGCGCCTAGCAGTCGCCAACTAGTGGCGTTCCCAGCAGTCGCCCACTAGTGGCGCGCCTAACAGTCGCCCATTAGTGTTGCGCCTAGGAGTCGCCCACTAGTGGCGCGCCCAGCAGTCGCCCACTAGTGGCGCGCCTAGCAGTCGCCCACTAGTGGCGCGCCTAGCAGTCGCCCACTAGTGTTGCGCCTAGCAGTCGCCCACTAGTGGCGCGCCTAGCGGTCGCCCACTAGTGGCGCGCCTAGCGGTCGCCCACTAGTGTTGCGCCCAGCAGTCACCCACTAGTGGCGCGCCCAGCAGTCGCCCATTAGTGGCGCGCCTAGCAGTCGCCCACTAGTAGCGCCTAGCAGTCGCCCACTAGTGGCGCGCCTAGCAGTCGCCCACTAGTGTTGCGCCTAGCGGTCGCCCACTAGTGGCGCGCCTAGCAGTCGCCCACTAGTGTTGCGCCTAGCAGTCGCACACTAGTGGCGCGCCTAGTAGTCGCCCACTAGTGTTGCGCCTAGCAGTCGCCCACTAGTGGCGCGCCTAGCAGTCGCCCACTAGTGTTGCGCCCAGCAGTCGCCCACTAGTGTTGCGCCTAGCAGTCGCCCACTAGACGCGCGCCTAGCAGTCGCCCACTAGTGTTGCGCCCAGCAGTCGCCCACTAGTGTTGCGCCTAGCAGTCGCCCACTAGTGTTGCGCCCAGCAGTCGCCCACTAGTGTTGCGCCCGGCAGTCGCCCACTAGTGTTGCGCCTAGCAGTCGCCCACTAGTGTTGCGCCTAGCAGTCGCCCACTAGTGTTGCGCCTAGCGGTTGCCCACTAGTGTTGCGCCCAGCAGTCGCCCACTAGTGTTGCGCCCAGCAGTCGCCCACTAGTGTTGCGCCCAGCAGTCGCCCACTAGTGTTGCGCCCAGCAGTCGCCCACTAGTGTTGCGCCTAGCAGTCGCCCACTAGTGGCGCGCCTAGCAGTCGCCCACTAGGGTTGGGCCCAGCAGTCGCCCACTAGTGGCGCACCTAGCAGTCGCCCACTAGTGGCGCGCCCAGCAGTCGCCCACTAGTGGCGCGCCCAGCAGTCGCCCACTAGTGGCGCGCCAGCAGTCGCCCAATAGTGGCGCGCCTAGCAGTCGCCCACTAGTGGCTCGCCTAGCAGTCGCCCACTAGTGTTGCGCCCAGCAGTCGCCCACTAGTGGCGCGCCTAGCAGTCGCCCACTAGTGTTGCGCCTAGCGGTCGCCCACTAGTGGCGCGCCTAGCAGTCGCCCACTAGTGTTGCGCCTAGCAGTCGCACACTAGTGGCGCGCCTAGTAGTCGCCCACTAGTGTTGCGCCTAGCAGTCGCCCACTAGTGGCGCGCCTAGCAGTCGCCCACTAGTGTTGCGCCCAGCAGTCGCCCACTAGTGTTGCGCCTAGCAGTCGCCCACTAGTGGCGCGCCTAGCAGTCGCCCACTAGTGTTGAGCCCAGCAGTCGCCCACTAGTGTTGCGCCCAGCAGTCGCCCACTAGTGTTGCGCCTAGCAGTCGCCCACTAGTGTTGCGCCCAGCAGTCGCCCACTAGTGTTGCGCCCAGCAGTCGCCCACTAGTGTTGCGCCCAGCAGTCGCCCACTAGTGTTGCGCCTAGCAGTCGCCCACTAGTGTTGCGCCTAGCAGTCGCCCACTAGTGTTGCGCCCAGCAGTCGCCCACTAGTGTTGCGCCCAGCAGTCGCCCACTAGTGTTGCGCCCAGCAGTCGCCCACTAGTGTTGCGCCTAGCAGTCGCCCACTAGTGGCGCGCCTAGCAGTCGCCCACTAGTGTTGCGCCCAGCAGTCGCCCACTAGTGTTGCGCCCAGCAGTCGCCCACTAGTGTTGTGCCTAGCAGTCGCCCACTAGTGTTGCGCCTAGCAGTCGCCCACTAATGTTGCGCCTAGTGGTCGCCCACTAGTGTTGCGCCTAGCAGTCGCCCACTAGTGTTGCGCCTAGCAGTCGCCCACTAGTGGCGCGCCTAGCAGTCGCCCACTAGTGTTGCGCCCAGCAGTCGCCCACTAGTGTTGCGCCCAGCAGTCGCCCACTAGTGTTGCGCCCAGCAGTCGCCCACTAGTGTTGCGCCTAGCAGTCGCCCACTAGTGGCGCGCCTAGCAGTCGCCCACTAGTGGCGCGCCAAGCAGTCGCCCACTAGTGTTGCGCCTAGCGGTCGCCCACTAGTGTTGCGCCCAGCAGTCGCCCACTAGTGTTGCGCCTAGCAGTCGCCCACTAGTGGCGCGCCTAGCAGTCGCCCACTAGTGTTGCGCCCAGCAGTTGCCCACTAGTGTTGCGCCTAGCAGTCGCCCACTAGTGTTGCGCCTAGCAGTCGCCCACTAGTGTTGCGCCCAGCAGTCGCCCACTAGTTTTGCACCTAGCAGTCGCCCACTAGTGGCGCGCCTAGCAGTCGCCCACTAGTGGCGCGCCCAGCAGTCGCACACTAGTGTTGCGCCCAGCAGTCGCCCACTAGTGTTGCGCCTAGCAGTCGCCCACTAGTGTTGCGCCTAGCAGTCGCCCACTAGTGGCGCGCCTAGCAGTCGCCCACTAGTGTTGCGCCCAGCAGTCGCCCACTAGTGTTGCGCCTAGCAGTCGCCCACTAGTGTTGCGCCTAGCAGTCGCCCACTAGTGGCGCGCCTAGCAGTCGCCCACTAGGGTTGCGCCCAGCAGTCGCCCACTAGTGTTGCGCCCAGCAGTCGCCCACTAGTGGCGCGCCCAGCAGTCGCCCACTAGTGGCGCGCCTAGCGGTCGCCCACTAGTGGCGCGCCTAGCAGTCGCCCACTAGTGTTGCGCCTCGCAGTCGCCCACTAGTGTTGCGCCCAGCAGTCGCCCACTAGTGGCGCACCTAGCAGTCGCCCACTAGTGGCGCGCCCAGCAGTCGCCCACTAGTGGCGCGCCCAGCAGTCGCCCACTAGTGGCGCGCCAGCAGTCGCCCAATAGTGGCGCGCCTAGCAGTCGCCCACTAGTGGCTCGCCTAGCAGTCGCCCACTAGTGTTGCGCCCAGCAGTCGCCCACTAGTGGCGCGCCTAGCAGTCGCCCACTAGTGTTGCGCCTAGCGGTCGCCCACTAGTGGCGCGCCTAGCAGTCGCCCACTAGTGTTGCGCCTAGCAGTCGCACACTAGTGGCGCGCCTAGTAGTCGCCCACTAGTGTTGCGCCTAGCAGTCGCCCACTAGTGGCGCGCCTAGCAGTCGCCCACTAGTGTTGCGCCCAGCAGTCGCCCACTAGTGTTGCGCCTAGCAGTCGCCCACTAGTGGCGCGCCTAGCAGTCGCCCACTAGTGTTGAGCCCAGCAGTCGCCCACTAGTGTTGCGCCTAGCAGTCGCCCACTAGTGTTGCGCCCAGCAGTCGCCCACTAGTGTTGCGCCCAGCAGTCGCCCACTAGTGTTGCGCCCAGCAGTCGCCCACTAGTGTTGCGCCTAGCAGTCGCCCACTAGTGTTGCGCCTAGCAGTCGCCCACTAGTGTTGCGCCTAACGGTTGCCCACTAGTGTTGCGCCCAGCAGTCGCCCACTAGTGTTGCGCCCAGCAGTCGCCCACTAGTGTTGCGCCCAGCAGTCGCCCACTAGTGTTGCGCCCAGCAGTCGCCCACTAGTGTTGCGCCCAGCAGTCGCCCACTAGTGTTGCGCCTAGCAGTCGCCCACTAGTGTTGCGCCCAGCAGTCGCCCACTAGTGTTGCGCCCAGCAGTCGCCCACTAGTGTTGCGCCCAGCAGTCGCCCACTAGTGTTGCGCCTAGCAGTCGCCCACTAGTGTTGCGCCTAGCAGTCGCCCACTAGTGTTGCGCCTAGCGGTTGCCCACTAGTGTTGCGCCTAGCAGTCGCCCACTAGTGTTGCGCCCAGCAGTCGCCCACTAGTGGCGCGCCTAGCAGTCGCCCACTAGTGTTGCGCCTAGCGGTCGCCCACTAGTGGCGCGCCTAGCAGTCGCCCACTAGTGTTGCGCCTAGCAGTCGCCCACTAGTGGCGCGCCTAGCAGTCGCCCACTAGGGTTGCGCCCAGCAGTCGCCCACTAGTGGCGCACCTAGCAGTCGCCCTCTAGTGTTGCGCCTAGCAGTCGCACACTAGTGGCGCGCCTAGTAGTCGCCCACTAGTGTTGCGCCCAGCAGTCGCCCACTAGTGTTGCGCCTAGCAGTCGCACACTAGTGGCGCGCCTAGCAGTCGCCCAATAGTGGCGCGCCCAGCAGTCGCCCACTAGTGGCGCGCCAGCAGTCGCCCAATAGTGGCGCGCCTAGCAGTCGCCCACTAGTGGCTCGCCTAGCAGTCGCCCACTAGTGTTGCGCCCAGCAGTCGCCCACTAGTGGCGCGCCTAGCAGTCGCCCACTAGTGTTGCGCCTAGCGGTCGCCCACTAGTGGCGCGCCTAGCAGTCGCCCACTAGTGTTGCGCCCAGCAGTCGCCCACTAGTGTTGCGCCTAGCAGTCGCCCACTAGTGGCGCGCCTAGCAGTCGCCCACTAGTGTTGCGCCCAGCAGTCGCCCACTAGTGTTGCGCCCAGCAGTCGCCCACTAGTGTTGCGCCTAGCAGTCGCCCACTAGTGTTGCGCCCAGCAGTCGCCCACTAGTGTTGCGCCCAGCAGTCGCCCACTAGTGTTGCGCCCAGCAGTCGCCCACTAGTGTTGCGCCTAGCAGTCGCCCACTAGTGTTGCGCCTAGCAGTCGTCCACTAGTGTTGCGCCTAACGGTTGCCCACTAGTGTTGCGCCCAGCAGTCGCCCACTAGTGTTGCGCCCAGCAGTCGCCCACTAGTGTTGCGCCCAGCAGTCGCCCACTAGTGTTGCGCCCAGCAGTCGCCCACTAGTGTTGCGCCTAGCAGTCGCCCACTGGTGTTGCGCCCAGCAGTCGCCCACTAGTGTTGCGCCCAGCAGTCGCCCACTAGTGTTGCGCCCAGCAGTCGCCCACTAGTGTTGCGCCTAGCAGTCGCCCACTAGTGTTGCGCCTAAGAGTCGCCCAATAGTGTTGCGCCTAGCGGTTGCCCACTAGTGTTGCGCCTAGCAGTCGCCCACTAGTGTTGCGCCCAGCAGTCGCTAACTAGTGGCGCGCCTAGCAGTCGCCCACTAGTGTTGCGCCTAGCGGTCGCCCACTAGTGGCGCGCCTAGCAGTCGCCCACTAGTGTTGCGCCTAGCAGTCGCCCACTAGTGGCGCGCCTAGTAGTCGCCCACTAGTGTTGCGCCCAGCAGTCGCCCACTAGTGTTGCGCCTAGCAGTCGCCCACTAGTGTTGCGCCCAGCAGTCGCCCACTAGTGTTGCGCCCAGCAGTCGCCCACTAGTGTTGCGCCCAGCAGTCGCCCACTAGTGTTGCGCCTAGCAGTCGCCCACTAGTGGCGCGCCTAGCAGTCGCCCACTAGTGTTGCGCCCAGCAGTCGCCCACTAGTGTTGCGCCCAGCAGTCGCCCACTAGTGTTGCGCCTAGCAGTCGCCCACTAGTGGCGCGCCTAGCAGTCGCCCACTAGTGTTGCGCCCAGCAGTCGCCCACTAGTGTTGTGCCTAGCAGTCGCCCACTAGTGTTGCGCCTAGCAGTCGCCCACTAATGTTGCGCCTAGTGGTCGCCCACTAGTGTTGCGCCTAGCAGTCGCCCACTAGTGTTGCGCCCAGCAGTCGCCCACTAGTGTTGCGCCTAGCAGTCGCCCACTAGTGGCGCGCCTAGCAGTCGCCCACTAGTGTTGCGCCCAGCAGTCGCCCACTAGTGTTGCGCCCAGCAGTCGCCCACTAGTGTTGCGCCCAGCAGTCGCCCACTAGTGTTGCGCCTAGCAGTCACCCACTAGTGGCGCGCCTAGCAGTCGCCCACTAGTGGCGCGCCTAGCAGTCGCCCACTAGTGTTGCGCCTAGCGGTCGCCCACTAGTGTTGCGCCCAGCAGTCGCCCACTAGTGTTGCGCCTAGCAGTCGCCCACTAGTGGCGCGCCTAGCAGTCGCCCACTAGTGTTGCGCCCAGCAGTTGCCCACTAGTGTTGCGCCTAGCAGTCGCCCACTAGTGTTGCGCCTAGCAGTCGCCCACTAGTGTTGTGCCCAGCAGTCGCCCACTAGTGTTGCACCTAGCAGTCGCCCACTAGTGGCGCGCCTAGCAGTCGCCCACTAGTGGCGCGCCCAGCAGTCGCCCACTAGTGTTGCGCCCAGCAGTCGCCCACTAGTGTTGCGCCTAGCAGTCGCCCACTAGTGTTGCGCCTAGCAGTCGCCCACTAGTGGCGCGCCTAGCAGTCGCCCACTAGTGTTGCGCCCAGCAGTCGCCCACTAGTGTTGCGCCTAGCAGTCGCCCACTAGTGTTGCGCCTAGCAGTCGCCCACTAGTGGCGCGCCTAGCAGTCGCCCACTAGGGTTGCGCCCAGCAGTCGCCCACTAGTGTTGCGCCCAGCAGTCGCCCACTAGTGGCGCGCCCAGCAGTCGCCCACTAGTGGCGCGCCTAGCGGTCGCCCACTAGTGGCGCGCCTAGCAGTCGCCCACTAGTGTTGCGCCTCGCAGTCGCCCACTAGTGTTGCGCCTAGCAGTCGCCCACTAGTGGCGCGCCTAGCAGTCGCCCACTAGTGTTGCGCCCAGCAGTCGCCCACTAGAGTTGCGCCCAGCAGTCGCCCACTAGTGGCGCGCCCAGCAGTTGCCCACTAGTGGCGCGCCTAGCGGTCGCCCACTAGTGGCGCGCCTAGCAGTCGCCCACTAGTGTTGAGCCTAGCAGTCGCCCACTAGTGGCGCGCCTAGCAGTCGCCCACTAGTGGCGCGCCTAGCAGTCGCCCACTAGTGGCGCGACCAGCAGTCGCCCACTAGTGGCGCGCCTAGCAGTCGCCCATTAGTGTTGCGCCTAGGAGTCGCCCACTAGTGGCGCGACCAGCAGTCGCCCACTAGTGGCGAGCCTAGCAGTCGCCCACTAGTGGCGCGCCTAGCAGTCGCCCACTAGTGTTGTGCCTAGCAGTCGCCCACTAGTGGCGCGCCTAGCGGTCGCCCACTAGTGGCGCGCCTAGCGGTCGCCCACTAGTGTTGCGCCCAGCAGTCACCCACTAGTGGCGCGCCCAGCAGTCGCCCATTAGTGGCGCGCCTAGCAGTCGCCCACTAGTAGCGCCTAGCAGTCGCCCACTAGTGGCGCGCCTAGCAGTCGCCCACTAGTAGCGCCTAGCAGTCGCCCACTAGTGGCGCGCCTAGCAGTCGCCCACTAGTGTTGCGCCCAGCAGTCGCCCACTAGTGTTGCGCCCAGCAGTCGCCCACTAGTGTTGCGCCTAGCAGTCGCCCACTAGTGTTGCGCCTAGCGGTCGCCCACTAGTGTTGCGCCCAGCAGTCGCCCACTAGTGTTGCGCCCAGCAGTCGCCCACTAGTGTTGCGCCTAGCGGTCGCCCACTAGTGTTGCGCCTAGCAGTCGCCCACTAGTGTTGCGCCCAGCAGTCGCCCACTAGTGTTGCGCCTAGCAGTCGCCCACTAATGTTGCGCCTAGCGGTCGCCCACTAGTGTTGCGCCTAGCAGTCGCCCACTAGTGTTGCGCCCAGCAGTCGCCCACTAGTGTTGCGCCTAGTAGTCGCCCACTAGTGTTGCGCCCAGCAGTCGCCCACTAGTGTTGCGCCTAGCAGTCGCCCACTAGTGTTGCGCCTAGCAGTCGCCCACTAGTGTTGCGCCTAGCAGTCGCCCACTAGTGGCGCGCCCAGCAGTCGCCCACTAGTGTTGTGCCTAGCAATCGCCCACTAGTGGCGCGCCTAGCAGTCGCCCACTAGTGGCGCGCCTAGCAGTCGCCCACTAGTGTTGTGCCTAGCAGTCGCCCACTAGTGGCGCGCCTAGCAGTCGCCCACTAGTAGCGCCTAGCAGTCGCCCACTAGTGTTGTGCCTAGCAGTCGCCCACTAGTGGCGCGCCTAGCAATCGCCTACTAGTGGCGCGCCTAGCAGTCGCCCACTAGTGGCGCGCCTAGCAGTCGCCCACTAGTGGCGCGCCTAGCAGTCGCCCACTAGTGGCGCGCCTAGCAGTCGCCCACTAGTGGCGCGCCCAGCAGTCGCCCACTAGTGGCGCGCCTAGCAGTCGCCCACTAGTGGCGCACCCAGCAGTCGCCCACTAGTGGCGCGCCCAGCAGTCGCCCACTAGTGGCGCGCCCAGCAGTCGCCCACTAGTGTTGTGCCTAGCAATCGCCCACTAGTGGCGCGCCTAGCAGTCGCCCACTAGTGGCGCGCCTAGCAGTCGCCCACTAGTGTTGTGCCTAGCAGTCGCCCACTAGTGGCGCGCCTAGCAGTCGCCCACTAGTGGCGCGCCTAGCAGTCGCCCACTAGTGTTGTGCCTAGCAGTCGCCCACTAGTGGCGCGCCTAGCAGTCGCCTACTAGTGGCGCGCCTAGCAGTCGCCCACTAGTGGCGCGCCTAGCAGTCGCCTACTAGTGGCGCGCCTAGCAGTCGCCCACTAGTGGCGCGCCTAGCAGTCGCCCACTAGTGGCGCGCCCAGCAGTCGCCCACTAGTGGCGCGCCTAGCAGTCGCCCACTAGTGGCGCGCCCAGCAGTCGCCCACTAGTGGCGCGCCCAGCAGTCGCCCACTAGTGGCGCGCCCAGCAGTCGCCCACTAGTGGCGCGCCAGCAGTCGCCCAATAGTGGCGCGCCTAGCAGTCGCCCACTAGTGGCGCGCCTAGCAGTCGCCCACTAGTGTTGCGCCCAGCAGTCGTCCACTAGTGGCGCGCCTAGCAGTCGCCCACTAGTGTTGCGCCTAGCGGTCGCCCACTAGTGGCGCGCCTAGCAGTCGCCCACTAGTGTTGCGCCTAGCAGTCGCACACTAGTGGCGCGCCTAGTAGTCGCCCACTAGTGTTGCGCCTAGCAGTCGCCCACTAGTGTTGCGCCCAGCAATCGCCCACTAGTGTTGCGCCTAGCAGTCGCCCACTAGTGTTGCGCCCAGCAGTCGCCCGCTAGTGTTGCGCCCAGCAGTCGCCCACTAGTGTTACGCCTAGCAGTCGCCCACTAGTGGCGCGCCTAGCAGTCGCCCACTAGTGTTGCGCCCAGCAGTCGCCCACTAGTGTTGCGCCCAGCAGTCGCCCACTAGTGTTGCGCCTAGCAGTCGCCCACTAGTGTTGCGCCTAGCGGTCGCCGACTAGTGTTGCGCCCAGCAGTCGCCCACTAGTGTTGCGCCCAGCAGTCGCCCACTAGTGTTGCGCCTAGCGGTCGCCCACTAGTGTTGCGCCTAGCAGTCGCCCACTAGTGTTGCGCCCAGCAGTCGCCCACTAGTGTTGCGCCTAGCAGTCGCCCACTAATGTTGCGCCTAGCGGTCGCCCACTAGTGTTGCGCCTAGCAGTCGCCCACTAGTGTTGCGCCCAGCAGTCGCCCACTAGTGTTGCGCCTAGTAGTCGCCCACTAGTGTTGCGCCCAGCAGTCGCCCGCTAGTGTTGCGCCCAGCAGTCGCCCACTAGTGTTACGCCTAGCAGTCGCCCACTAGTGGCGCGCCTAGCAGTCGCCCACTAGTGTTGCGCCCAGCAGTCGCCCACTAGTGTTGCGCCTAGCAGTCGCCCACTAATGTTGCGCCTAGCGGTCGCCCACTAGTGTTGCGCCTAGCAGTCGCCCACTAGTGTTGCGCCTAGCAGTCGCCCACTAGTGTTGCGCCCAGCAGTCGCCCACTAGTGTTGCGCCTAGCAGTCGCCCACTAGTGGCGCGCCTAGCAGTCGCCCACTAGTGTTGCGCCCAGCAGTCGCCCACTAGTGTTGCGCCCAGCAGTCGCCCACTAGTGTTGCGCCCAGCAGTCGCCCACTAGTGTTGCGCCTAGCAGTCACCCACTAGTGGCGCGCCTAGCAGTCGCCCACTAGTGGCGCGCCTAGCAGTCGCCCACTAGTGTTGCGCCTAGCGGTCGCCCACTAGTGTTGCGCCCAGCAGTCGCCCACTAGTGTTGCGCCTAGCAGTCGCCCACTAGTGGCGCGCCTAGCAGTCGCCCACTAGTGTTGCGCCCAGCAGTTGCCCACTAGTGTTGCGCCTAGCAGTCGCCCACTAGTGTTGCGATTAGCAGTCGCCCACTAGTGTTGTGCCCAGCAGTCGCCCACTAGTGTTGCACCTAGCAGTCGCCCACTAGTGGCGCGCCTAGCAGTCGCCCACTAGTGGCGCGCCCAGCAGTCGCCCACTAGTGTTGCGCCCAGCAGTCGCCCACTAGTGTTGCGCCTAGCAGTCGCCCACTAGTGTTGCGCCTAGCAGTCGCCCACTAGTGGCGCGCCTAGCAGTCGCCCACTAGGGTTGCGCCCAGCAGTCGCCCACTAGTGTTGCGCCCAGCAGTCGCCCACTAGTGGCGCGCCCAGCAGTCGCCCACTAGTGGCGCGCCTAGCGGTCGCCCACTAGTGGCGCGCCTAGCAGTCGCCCACTAGTGTTGCGCCTCGCAGTCGCCCACTAGTGTTGCGCCTAGCAGTCGCCCACTAGTGGCGCGCCTAGCAGTCGCCCACTAGTGTTGCGCCCAGCAGTCGCCCACTAGAGTTGCGCCCAGCAGTCGCCCACTAGTGGCGCGCCCAGCAGTTGCCCACTAGTGGCGCGCCTAGCGGTCGCCCACTAGTGGCGCGCCTAGCAGTCGCCCACTAGTGTTGAGCCTAGCAGTCGCCCACTAGTGGCGCGCCTAGCAGTCGCCCACTAGTGGCGCGCCTAGCAGTCGCCCACTAGTTGCGCTCCCAGCAGTCGCCCACTAGTGGCGCGCCTAGCAGTCGCCCATTAGTGTTGCGCCTAGGAGTCGCCCACTAGTGGCGCGACCAGCAGTCGCCCACTAGTGGCGCGCCTAGCAGTCGCCCACTAGTGGCGCGCCTAGCAGTCGCCCACTAGTGTTGTGCCTAGCAGTCGCCCACTAGTGGCGCGCCTAGCGGTCGCCCACTAGTGGCGCGCCTAGCGGTCGCCCACTAGTGTTGCGCCCAGCAGTCACCCACAAGTGGCGCGCCCAGCAGTCGCCCATTAGTGGCGCGCCTAGCAGTCGCCCACTAGTAGCGCCTAGCAGTCGCCCACTAGTGGCGCGCCTAGCAGTCGCCCACTAGTGGCGCGCCTAGCAGTCGCCCACTAGTGTTGTGCCTAGCGGTCGCCCACTAGTGGCGCGCCTAGCGGTCGCCCACTAGTGGCGCGCCTAGCGGTCGCCCACTAGTGTTGCGCCCAGCAGTCGCCCACTAGTGTTGCGCCCAGCAGTCGCCTACTAGTGTTGCGCCTAGCAGTCGCCCACTAGTGTTGCGCCTAGCGGTCGCCCACTAGTGTTGCGCCCAGCAGTCGCCCACTAGTGTTGCGCCCAGCAGTCGCCCACTAGTGTTGCGCCTAGCGGTCGCCCACTAGTGTTGCGCCTAGCAGTCGCCCACTAGTGTTGCGCCCAGCAGTCGCCCACTAGTGTTGCGCCTAGCAGTCGCCCACTAATGTTGCGCCTAGCGGTCGCCCACTAGTGTTGCGCCTAGCAGTCGCCCACTAGTGTTGCGCCCAGCAGTCGCCCACTAGTGTTGCGCCTAGTAGTCGCCCACTAGTGTTGCGCCCAGCAGTCGCCCACTAGTGTTGCGCCTAGCAGTCGCCCACTAGTGTTGCGCCTAGCAGTCGCCCACTAGTGTTGCGCCTAGCAGTCGCCCACTAGTGGCGCGCCCAGCAGTCGCCCACTAGTGTTGTGCCTAGCAATCGCCCACTAGTGGCGCGCCTAGCAGTCGCCCACTAGTGGCGCGCCTAGCAGTCGCCCACTAGTGTTGTGCCTAGCAGTCGCCCACTAGTGGCGCGCCTAGCAGTCGCCCACTAGTGGCGCGCCTAGCAGTCGCCCACTAGTGTTGTGCCTAGCAGTCGCCCACTAGTGGCGCGCCTAGCAGTCGCCCACTAGTGGCGCGCCTAGCAGTCGCCCACTAGTGGCGCGCCTAGCAGTCGCCCACTAGTGGCGCGCCTAGCAGTCGCCCACTAGTGGCGCGCCTAGCAGTCGCCCACTAGTGGCGCGCCCAGCAGTCGCCCACTAGTGGCGCGCCTAGCAGTCGCCCACTAGTGGCGCGCCCAGCAGTCGCCCACTAGTGGCGCGCCCAGCAGTCGCCCACTAGTGGCGCGCCCAGCAGTCGCCCACTAGTGTTGTGCCTAGCAATCGCCCACTAGTGGCGCGCCTAGCAGTCGCCCACTAGTGGCGCGCCTAGCAGTCGCCCACTAGTGTTGTGCCTAGCAGTCGCCCACTAGTGGCGCGCCTAGCAGTCGCCCACTAGTGGCGCGCCTAGCAGTCGCCCACTAGTGTTGTGCCTAGCAGTCGCCCACTAGTGGCGCGCCTAGCAGTCGCCCACTAGTGGCGCGCCTAGCAGTCGCCCACTAGTGGCGCGCCTAGCAGTCGCCCACTAGTGGCGCGCCTAGCAGTCGCCCACTAGTGGCGCGCCTAGCAGTCGCCCACTAGTGGCGCGCCAGCAGTCGCCCAATAGTGGCGCGCCTAGCAGTCGCCCACTAGTGGCGCGCCAGCAGTCGCCCAATAGTGGCGCGCCTAGCAGTCGCCCACTAGTGGCGCGCCTAGCAGTCGCCCACTAGTGGCGCGCCCAGCAGTCGCCCACTAGTGGCGCGCCTAGCAGTCGCCCACTAGTGGCGCGCCCAGCAGTCGCCCACTAGTGGCGCGCCCAGCAGTCGCCCACTAGTGGCGCGCCAGCAGTCGCCCAATAGTGGCGCGCCTAGCAGTCGCCCACTAGTGGCGCGCCTAGCAGTCGCCCACTAGTGTTGCGCCCAGCAGTCGTCCACTAGTGGCGCGCCTAGCAGTCGCCCACTAGTGTTGCGCCTAGCGGTCGCCCACTAGTGGCGCGCCTAGCAGTCGCCCACTAGTGTTGCGCCTAGCAGTCGCACACTAGTGGCGCGCCTAGTAGTCGCCCACTAGTGTTGCGCCTAGCAGTCGCCCACTAGTGTTGCGCCCAGCAATCGCCCACTAGTGTTGCGCCTAGCAGTCGCCCACTAGTGTTGCGCCCAGCAGTCGCCCGCTAGTGTTGCGCCCAGCAGTCGCCCACTAGTGTTACGCCTAGCAGTCGCCCACTAGTGGCGCGCCTAGCAGTCGCCCACTAGTGTTGCGCCCAGCAGTCGCCCACTAGTGTTGCGCCCAGCAGTCGCCCACTAGTGTTGCGCCTAGCAGTCTCCCACTAGTGTTGCGCCTAGCGGTCGCCGACTAGTGTTGCGCCCAGCAGTCGCCCACTAGTGTTGCGCCCACCAGTCGCCCACTAGTGTTGCGCCTAGCGGTCGCCCACTAGTGTTGCGCCTAGCAGTCGCCCACTAGTGTTGCGCCCAGCAGTCGCCCACTAGTGTTGCGCCTAGCAGTCGCCCACTAATGTTGCGCATAGCGGTCGCCCACTAGTGTTGCGCCTAGCAGTCGCCCACTAGTGTTGCGCCCAGCAGTCGCCCACTAGTGTTGCGCCTAGTAATCGCCCACTAGTGTTGCGCCCAGCAGTCGCCCACTAGTGTTACGCCTAGCAGTCGCCCACTAGTGTTGCGCCTAGCAGTCGCCCACTAGTGTTGCGCCTAGCAGTCGCCCACTAGTGGCGCGCCCAGCAGTCGCCCACTAGTGTTGTGCCTAGCAATCGCCCACTAGTGGCGCGCCTAGGAGTCGCCCACTAGTGGCGCGCCTAGCAGTCGCCCACTAGTGTTGTGCCTAGCAGTCGCCCACTAGTGGCGCGCCTAGCAGTCGCCCACTAGTGGCGCGCCTAGCAGTCGCCCACTAGTGTTGTGCCTACCAGTCGCCCACTAGTGGCGCGCCTAGCAGTCGCCTACTAGTGGCGCGCCTAGCAGTCGCTCACTAGTGGCGCGCCTAGCAGTCGCCCACTAGTGGCGCGCCTACCAGTCGCCCACTAGTGGCGCGCCTAGCAGTCGCCCACTAGTGGCGCGCCCAGCAGTCGCCCACTAGTGGCGCACCTAGCAGTCGCCCACTAGTGGCGCGCCTAGCAGTCGCCCACTAGTGGCGCACCTAGCAGTCGCCCACTAGTGGCGCGCCCAGCAGTCGCCCACTAGTGGCGCACCTAGCAGTCGCCCACTAGTGGCGCGCCTAGCAGTCGCCCACTAGTGGCGCACCTAGCAGTCGCCCACTAGTGGCGCGCCCAGCAGTCGCCCACTAGTGGCGCGCCAGCAGTCGCCCAATAGTGGCGCGCCTAGCAGTCGCCCACTAGTGGCTCGCCTAGCAGTCGCCCACTAGTGTTGCGCCCAGCAGTCGCCCACTAGTGGCGCGCCTAGCAGTCGCCCACTAGTGTTGCGCCTAGCAGTCGCCCACTAGTGGCGCGCCCAGCAGTCGCCCACTAGTGTTGTGCCTAGCAATCGCCCACTAGTGGCGCGCCTAGCAGTCGCCCACTAGTGGCGCGCCTAGCAGTCGCCCACTAGTGTTGTGCCTAGCAGTCGCCCACTAGTGGCGCGCCTAGCAGTCGCCCACTAGTGGCGCGCCTAGCAGTCGCCCACTAGTGTTGTGCCTAGCAGTCGCCCACTAGTGGCGCGCCTAGCAGTCGCCTACTAGTGGCGCGCCTAGCAGTCGCCCACTAGTGGCGCGCCTAGCAGTCGCCCACTAGTGGCGCGCCTAGCAGTCGCCCACTAGTGGCGCGCCTAGCAGTCGCCCACTAGTGGCGCGCCCAGCAGTCGCCCACTAGTGGCGCGCCTAGCAGTCGCCCACTAGTGGCGCGCCCAGCAGTCGCCCACTAGTGGCGCGCCCAGCAGTCGCCCACTAGTGGCGCGCCCAGCAGTCGCCCACTAGTGTTGTGCCTAGCAATCGCCCACTAGTGGCGCGCCTAGCAGTCGCCCACTAGTGGCGCGCCTAGCAGTCGCCCACTAGTGTTGTGCCTAGCAGTCGCCCACTAGTGGCGCGCCTAGCAGTCGCCCACTAGTGGCGCGCCTAGCAGTCGCCCACTAGTGTTGTGCCTAGCAGTCGCCCACTAGTGGCGCGCCTAGCAGTCGCCTACTAGTGGCGCGCCTAGCAGTCGCCCACTAGTGGCGCGCCTAGCAGTCGCCCACTAGTGGCGCGCCTAGCAGTCGCCCACTAGTGGCGCGCCTAGCAGTCGCCCACTAGTGGCGCGCCCAGCAGTCGCCCACTAGTGGCGCGCCTAGCAGTCGCCCACTAGTGGCGCGCCCAGCAGTCGCCCACTAGTGGCGCGCCCAGCAGTCGCCCACTAGTGGCGCGCCCAGCAGTCGCCCACTAGTGGCGCGCCAGCAGTCGCCCAATAGTGGCGCGCCTAGCAGTCGCCCACTAGTGGCGCGCCTAGCAGTCGCCCACTAGTGTTGCGCCCAGCAGTCGTCCACTAGTGGCGCGCCTAGCAGTCGCCCACTAGTGTTGCGCCTAGCGGTCGCCCACTAGTGGCGCGCCTAGCAGTCGCCCACTAGTGTTGCGCCTAGCAGTCGCACACTAGTGGCGCGCCTAGTAGTCGCCCACTAGTGTTGCGCCTAGCAGTCGCCCACTAGTGTTGCGCCCAGCAATCGCCCACTAGTGTTGCGCCTAGCAGTCGCCCACTAGTGTTGCGCCCAGCAGTCGCCCGCTAGTGTTGCGCCCAGCAGTCGCCCACTAGTGTTACGCCTAGCAGTCGCCCACTAGTGGCGCGCCTAGCAGTCGCCCACTAGTGTTGCGCCCAGCAGTCGCCCACTAGTGTTGCGCCCAGCAGTCGCCCACTAGTGTTGCGCCTAGCAGTCGCCCACTAGTGTTGCGCCTAGCGGTCGCCGACTAGAGTTGCGCCCAGCAGTCGCCCACTAGTGTTGCGCCCAGCAGTCGCCCACTAGTGTTGCGCCTAGCGGTCGCCCACTAGTGTTGCGCCTAGCAGTCGCCCACTAGTGTTGCGCCCAGCAGTCGCCCACTAGTGTTGCGCCTAGCAGTCGCCCACTAATGTTGCGCCTAGCGGTCGCCCACTAGTGTTGCGCCTAGCAGTCGCCCACTAGTGTTGCGCCCAGCAGTCGCCCACTAGTGTTGCGCCTAGTAGTCGCCCACTAGTGTTGCGCCCAGCAGTCGCCCACTAGTGTTACGCCTAGCAGTCGCCCACTAGTGTTGCGCCTAGCAGTCGCCCACTAGTGTTGCGCCTAGCAGTCGCCCACTAGTGGCGCGCCCAGCAGTCGCCCACTAGTGTTGTGCCTAGCAATCGCCCACTAGTGGCGCGCCTAGGAGTCGCCCACTAGTGGCGCGCCTAGCAGTCGCCCACTAGTGTTGTGCCTAGCAGTCGCCCACTAGTGGCGCGCCTAGCAGTCGCCCACTAGTGGCGCGCCTAGCAGTCGCCCACTAGTGTTGTGCCTACCAGTCGCCCACTAGTGGCGCGCCTAGCAGTCGCCTACTAGTGGCGCGCCTAGCAGTCGCTCACTAGTGGCGCGCCTAGCAGTCGCCCACTAGTGGCGCGCCTACCAGTCGCCCACTAGTGGCGCGCCTAGCAGTCGCCCACTAGTGGCGCGCCCAGCAGTCGCCCACTAGTGGCGCACCTAGCAGTCGCCCACTAGTGGCGCGCCTAGCAGTCGCCCACTAGTGGCGCACCTAGCAGTCGCCCACTAGTGGCACGCCCAGCAGTCGCCCACTAGTGGCGCACCTAGCAGTCGCCCACTAGTGGCGCGCCTAGCAGTCGCCCACTAGTGGCGCACCTAGCAGTCGCCCACTAGTGGCGCGCCCAGCAGTCGCCCACTAGTGGCGCGCCAGCAGTCGCCCAATAGTGGCGCGCCTAGCAGTCGCCCACTAGTGGCTCGCCTAGCAGTCGCCCACTAGTGTTGCGCCCAGCAGTCGCCCACTAGTGGCGCGCCTAGCAGTCGCCCACTAGTGTTGCGCCTAGCGGTCGCCCACTAGTGGCGCGCCTAGCAGTCGCCCACTAGTGTTGCGCCTAGCAGTCGCACACTAGTGGCGCGCCTAGTAGTCGCCCACTAGTGTTGCGCCTAGCAGTCGCCCACTAGTGGCGCGCCTAGCAGTCGCCCACTAGTGTTGCGCCCAGCAGTCGCCCACTAGTGTTGCGCCTAGCAGTCGCCCACTAGTGGCGCGCCTAGCAGTCGCCCACTAGTGTTGAGCCCAGCAGTCGCCCACTAGTGTTGCGCCCAGCAGTCGCCCACTAGTGTTGCGCCTAGCAGTCGCCCACTAGTGTTGCGCCCAGCAGTCGCCCACTAGTGTTGCGCCCAGCAGTCGCCCACTAGTGTTGCGCCCAGCAGTCGCCCACTAGTGTTGCGCCTAGCAGTCGCCCACTAGTGTTGCGCCTAGCAGTCGCCCACTAGTGTTGCGCCTAACGGTTGCCCACTAGTGTTGCGCCCAGCAGTCGCCCACTAGTGTTGCGCCCAGCAGTCGCCCACTAGTGTTGCGCCCAGCAGTCGCCCACTAGTGTTGCGCCCAGCAGTCGCCCACTAGTGTTGCGCCTAGCAGTCGCCCACTAGTGTTGCGCCCAGCAGTCGCCCACTAGTGTTGCGCCCAGCAGTCGCCCACTAGTGTTGCGCCCAGCAGTCGCCCACTAGTGTTGCGCCTAGCAGTCGCCCACTAGTGTTGCGCCTAGCAGTCGCCCACTAGTGTTGCGCCTAGCGGTTGCCCACTAGTGTTGCGCCTAGCAGTCGCCCACTAGTGTTGCGCCCAGCAGTCGCCCACTAGTGGCGCGCCTAGCAGTCGCCCACTAGTGTTGCGCCTAGCGGTCGCCCACTAGTGGCGCGCCTAGCAGTCGCCCACTAGTGTTGCGCCTAGCAGTCGCCCACTAGTGGCGCGCCTAGTAGTCGCCCACTAGTGTTGCGCCCAGCAGTCGCCCACTAGTGTTGCGCCTAGCAGTCGCCCACTAGTGTTGCGCCCAGCAGTCGCCCACTAGTGTTGCGCCCAGCAGTCGCCCACTAGTGTTGCGCCCAGCAGTCGCCCACTAGTGTTGCGCCTAGCAGTCGCCCACTAGTGGCGCGCCTAGCAGTCGCCCACTAGTGTTGCGCCCAGCAGTCGCCCACTAGTGTTGCGCCCAGCAGTCGCCCACTAGTGTTGTGCCTAGCAGTCGCCCACTAGTGTTGCGCCTAGCAGTCGCCCACTAATGTTGCGCCTAGTGGTCGCCCACTAGTGTTGCGCCTAGCAGTCGCCCACTAGTGTTGCGCCCAGCAGTCGCCCACTAGTGTTGCGCCTAGCAGTCGCCCACTAGTGGCGCGCCTAGCAGTCGCCCACTAGTGTTGCGCCCAGCAGTCGCCCACTAGTGTTGCGCCCAGCAGTCGCCCACTAGTGTTGCGCCCAGCAGTCGCCCACTAGTGTTGCGCCTAGCAGTCGCCCACTAGTGGCGCGCCTAGCAGTCGCCCACTAGTGGCGCGCCAAGCAGTCGCCCACTAGTGTTGCGCCTAGCGGTCGCCCACTAGTGTTGCGCCCAGCAGTCGCCCACTAGTGTTGCGCCTAGCAGTCGCCCACTAGTGGCGCGCCTAGCAGTCGCCCACTAGTGTTGCGCCCAGCAGTCGCCCACTAGTGTTGCACCTAGCAGTCGCCCACTAGTGGCGCGCCTAGCAGTCGCCCACTAGTGTTGCGCCCAGCAGTCGCCCACTAGTGTTGCGCCTAGCAGTCGCCCACTAGTGTTGCGCCTAGCAGTCGCCCACTAGTGGCGCGCCTAGCAGTCGCCCACTAGTGTTGCGCCCAGCAGTCGCCCACTAGTGTTGCGCCTAGCAGTCGCCCACTAGTGTTGCGCCTAGCAGTCGCCCACTAGTGGCGCGCCTAGCAGTCGCCCACTAGGGTTGCGCCCAGCAGTCGCCCACTAGTGTTGCGCCCAGCAGTCGCCCACTAGTGGCGCGCCCAGCAGTCGCCCACTAGTGGCGCGCCTAGCGGTCGCCCACTAGTGGCGCGCCTAGCAGTCGCCCACTAGTGTTGCGCCTCGCAGTCGCCCACTAGTGTTGCGCCTAGCAGTCGCCCACTAGTGGCGCGCCTAGCAGTCGCCCACTAGTGTTGCGCCCAGCAGTCGCCCAGTAGAGTTGCGCCCAGCAGTCGCCCACTAGTGGCGCGCCCAGCAGTTGCCCACTAGTGGCGCGCCTAGCGGTCGCCCACTAGTGGCGCGCCTAGCAGTCGCCCACTAGTGTTGAGCCTAGCAGTCGCCCACTAGTGGCGCGCCTAGCAGTCGCCCACTAGTGGCGCGCCTAGCAGTCGCCCACTAGTGGCGTTCCCAGCAGTCGCCCACTAGTGGCGCGCCTAGCAGTCGCCCATTAGTGTTGCGCCTAGGAGTCGTCCACTAGTGGCGCGCCCAGCAGTCGCCCACTAGTGGCGCGCCTAGCAGTCGCCCACTAGTGGCGCGCCTAGCAGTCGCCCACTAGTGTTGTGCCTAGCAGTCGCCCACTAGTGGCGCGCCTAGCGGTCGCCCACTAGTGGCGCGCCTAGCGGTCGCCCACTAGTGTTGCGCCCAGCAGTCACCCACTAGTGGCGCGCCCAGCAGTCGCCCATTAGTGGCGCGCCTAGCAGTCGCCCACTAGTAGCGCCTAGCAGTCGCCCACTAGTGGCGCGCCTAGCAGTCGCCCACTAGTGTTGCGCCTAGCGGTCGCCCACTAGTGGCGCGCCTAGCAGTCGCCCACTAGTGTTGCGCCTAGCAGTCGCACACTAGTGGCGCGCCTAGTAGTCGCCCACTAGTGTTGCGCCTAGCAGTCGCCCACTAGTGGCGCGCCTAGCAGTCGCCCACTAGTGTTGCGCCCAGCAGTCGCCCACTAGTGTTGCGCCTAGCAGTCGCCCACTAGACGCGCGCCTAGCAGTCGCCCACTAGTGTTGCGCCCAGCAGTCGCCCACTAGTGTTGCGCCTAGCAGTCGCCCACTAGTGTTGCGCCCAGCAGTCGCCCACTAGTGTTGCGCCCAGCAGTCGCCCACTAGTGTTGCGCCCGGCAGTCGCCCACTAGTGTTGCGCCTAGCAGTCGCCCACTAGTGTTGCGCCTAGCAGTCGCCCACTAGTGTTGCGCCTAGCGGTTGCCCACTAGTGTTGCGCCCAGCAGTCGCCCACTAGTGTTGCGCCCAGCAGTCGCCCACTAGTGTTGCGCCCAGCAGTCGCCCACTAGTGTTGCGCCCAGCAGTCGCCCACTAGTGTTGCGCCTAGCAGTCGCCCACTAGTGGCGCGCCTAGCAGTCGCCCACTAGGGTTGCGCCCAGCAGTCGCCCACTAGTGGCGCACCTAGCAGTCGCCCACTAGTGGCGCGCCCAGCAGTCGCCCACTAGTGGCGCGCCCAGCAGTCGCCCACTAGTGGCGCGCCAGCAGTCGCCCAATAGTGGCGCGCCTAGCAGTCGCCCACTAGTGGCTCGCCTAGCAGTCGCCCACTAGTGTTGCGCCCAGCAGTCGCCCACTAGTGGCGCGCCTAGCAGTTGCCCACTAGTGTTGCGCCTAGCGGTCGCCCACTAGTGTTGCGCCTAGCAGTCGCCCACTAGTGGCGCGCCTAGCAGTCGCCCACTAGTGTTGCGCCCAGCAGTCGCCCACTAGTGTTGCGCCCAGCAGTCGCCCACTAGTGTTGTGCCTAGCAGTCGCCCACTAGTGTTGCGCCTAGCAGTCGCCCACTAATGTTGCGCCTAGTGGTCGCCCACTAGTGTTGCGCCTAGCAGTCGCCCACTAGTGTTGCGCCCAGCAGTCGCCCACTAGTGTTGCGCCTAGCAGTCGCCCACTAGTGGCGCGCCTAGCAGTCGCCCACTAGTGTTGCGCCCAGCAGTCGCCCACTAGTGTTGCGCCCAGCAGTCGCCCACTAGTGTTGCGCCCAGCAGTCGCCCACTAGTGTTGCGCCTAGCAGTCGCCCACTAGTGGCGCGCCTAGCAGTCGCCCACTAGTGGCGCGCCAAGCAGTCGCCCACTAGTGTTGCGCCTAGCGGTCGCCCACTAGTGTTGCGCCCAGCAGTCGCCCACTAGTGTTGCGCCTAGCAGTCGCCCACTAGTGGCGCGCCTAGCAGTCGCCCACTAGTGTTGCGCCCAGCAGTTGCCCACTAGTGTTGCGCCTAGCAGTCGCCCACTAGTGTTGCGCCTAGCAGTCGCCCACTAGTGTTGCGCCCAGCAGTCGCCCACTAGTGTTGCACCTAGCAGTCGCCCACTAGTGTTGCACCTAGCAGTCGCCCACTAGTGGCGCGCCTAGCAGTCGCCCACTAGTGGCGCGCCCAGCAGTCGCACACTAGTGTTGCGCCCAGCAGTCGCCCACTAGTGTTGCGCCTAGCAGTCGCCCACTAGTGTTGCGCCTAGCAGTCGCCCACTAGTGGCGCGCCTAGCAGTCGCCCACTAGTGTTGCGCCCAGCAGTCGCCCACTAGTGTTGCGCCTAGCAGTCGCCCACTAGTGTTGCGCCTAGCAGTCGCCCACTAGTGGCGCGCCTAGCAGTCGCCCACTAATGTTGCGCCCAGCAGTCGCCCACTAGTGTTGCGCCCAGCAGTCGCCCACTAGTGGCGCGCCCAGCAGTCGCCCACTAGTGGCGCGCCTAGCGGTCGCCCACTAGTGGCGCGCCTAGCAGTCGCCCACTAGTGTTGCGCCTCGCAGTCGCCCACTAGTGTTGCGCCTAGCAGTCGCCCACTAGTGGCGCGCCTAGCAGTCGCCCACTAGTGTTGCGCCCAGCAGTCGCCCAGTAGAGTTGCGCCCAGCAGTCGCCCACTAGTGGCGCGCCCAGCAGTTGCCCACTAGTGGCGCGCCTAGCGGTCGCCCACTAGTGGCGCGCCTAGCAGTCGCCCACTAGTGTTGAGCCTAGCAGTCGCCCACTAGTGGCGCGCCTAGCAGTCGCCCACTAGTGGCGCGCCTAGCAGTCGCCCACTAGTGGCGTTCCCAGCAGTCGCCCACTAGTGGCGCGCCTAGCAGTCGCCCATTAGTGTTGCGCCTAGGAGCCGTCCACTAGTGGCGCGCCCAGCAGTCGCCCACTAGTGGCGCGCCTAGCAGTCGCCCACTAGTGGCGCGCCTAGCAGTCGCCCACTAGTGTTGTGCCTAGCAGTCGCCCACTAGTGGCGCGCCTAGCGGTCGCCCACTAGTGGCGCGCCTAGCGGTCGCCCACTAGTGTTGCGCCCAGCAGTCACCCACTAGTGGCGCGCCCAGCAGTCGCCCATTAGTGGCGCGCCTAGCAGTCGCCCACTAGTAGCGCCTAGCAGTCGCCCACTAGTGGCGCGCCTAGCAGTCGCCCACTAGTGTTGCGCCTAGCGGTCGCCCACTAGTGGCGCGCCTAGCAGTCGCCCACTAGTGTTGCGCCTAGCAGTCGCACACTAGTGGCGCGCCTAGTAGTCGCCCACTAGTGTTGCGCCTAGCAGTCGCCCACTAGTGGCGCGCCTAGCAGTCGCCCACTAGTGTTGCGCCCAGCAGTCGCCCACTAGTGTTGCGCCTAGCAGTCGCCCACTAGACGCGCGCCTAGCAGTCGCCCACTAGTGTTGCGCCCAGCAGTCGCCCACTAGTGTTGCGCCTAGCAGTCGCCCACTAGTGTTGCGCCCAGCAGTCGCCCACTAGTGTTGCGCCCAGCAGTCGCCCACTAGTGTTGCGCCCGGCAGTCGCCCACTAGTGTTGCGCCTAGCAGTCGCCCACTAGTGTTGCGCCTAGCAGTCGCCCACTAGTGTTGCGCCTAGCGGTTGCCCACTAGTGTTGCGCCCAGCAGTCGCCCACTAGTGTTGCGCCCAGCAGTCGCCCACTAGTGTTGCGCCCAGCAGTCGCCCACTAGTGTTGCGCCCAGCAGTCGCCCACTAGTGTTGCGCCTAGCAGTCGCCCACTAGTGGCGCGCCTAGCAGTCGCCCACTAGGGTTGCGCCCAGCAGTCGCCCACTAGTGGCGCACCTAGCAGTCGCCCACTAGTGGCGCGCCCAGCAGTCGCCCACTAGTGGCGCGCCCAGCAGTCGCCCACTAGTGGCGCGCCAGCAGTCGCCCAATAGTGGCGCGCCTAGCAGTCGCCCACTAGTGGCTCGCCTAGCAGTCGCCCACTAGTGTTGCGCCCAGCAGTCGCCCACTAGTGGCGCGCCTAGCAGTTGCCCACTAGTGTTGCGCCTAGCGGTCGCCCACTAGTGGCGCGCCTAGCAGTCGCCCACTAGTGTTGCGCCTAGCAGTCGCACACTAGTGGCGCGCCTAGTAGTCGCCCACTAGTGTTGCGCCTAGCAGTCGCCCACTAGTGTTGCGCCCAGCAGTCGCCCACTAGTGTTGCACCTAGCAGTCGCCCACTAGTGGCGCGCCTAGCAGTCGCCCACTAGTGGCGCGTCCAGCAGTCGCCCACTAGTGTTGCGCCCAGCAGTCGCCCACTAGTGTTGCGCCTAGCAGTCGCCCACTAGTGTTGCGCCTAGCAGTCGCCCACTAGTGGCGCGCCTAGCAGTCGCCCACTAGTGTTGCGCCCAGCAGTCGCCCACTAGTGTTGCGCCTAGCAGTCGCCCACTAGTGTTGCGCCTAGCAGTCGCCCACTACTGGCGCGCCTAACAGTCGCCCACTAGGGTTGCGCCCAGCAGTCGCCCACTAGTGTTGCGCCTAGCAGTCGCCCACTAGTGGCGCGCCCAGCAGTCGCCCACTAGTGGCGCGCCTAGCGGTCGCCCACTAGTGGCGCGCCTAGCAGTCGCCCACTAGTGTTGCGCCTCGCAGTCGCCCACTAGTGTTGCGCCTAGCAGTCGCCCACTAGTGGCGCGCCTAGCAGTCGCCCACTAGTGTTGCGCCCAGCAGTCGCCCACTAGAGTTGCGCCCAGCAGTCGCCCACTAGTGGCGCGCCCAGCAGTTGCCCACTAGTGGCGCGCCTAGCGGTCGCCCACTAGTGGCGCGCCTAGCAGTCGCCCACTAGTGTTGAGCCTAGCAGTCGCCCACTAGTGGCGCGCCTAGCAGTCGCCCACTAGTGGCGCGCCTAGCAGTCGCCCATTAGTGTTGCGCCTAGGAGTCGCCCACTAGTGGCGCGCCCAGCAGTCGCCCACTAGTGGCGCGCCTAGCAGTCGCCCACTAGTGGCGCGCCTAGCAGTCGCCCACTAGTGTTGTGCCTAGCAGTCGCCCACTAGTGGCGTGC
The DNA here is from genome assembly GCF_040958095.1 of Procambarus clarkii. Classification (NCBI taxonomy): domain Eukaryota; kingdom Metazoa; phylum Arthropoda; class Malacostraca; order Decapoda; family Cambaridae; genus Procambarus; species Procambarus clarkii. The sequence continues at coordinate 9,389,114 of NC_091214.1, read as the reverse complement.
CTACCGGTCGCCCACTAGTGGCGCGCCTAGCGGTCGCCCACTAGTGTTGCGCCCAGCAGTCACCCACTAGTGGCGCGCCCAGCAGTCGCCCATTAGTGGCGCGCCTAGCAGTCGCCCACTAGTAGCGCCTAGCAGTCGCCCACTAGTGGCGCGCCTAGCAGTCGCCCATTAGTGTTGCGCCTAGCGGTCGCCCACTAGTGGCGCGCCTAGCAGTCGCCCACTAGTGTTGCGCCTAGCAGTCGCACACTAGTGGCGCGCCTAGTAGTCGCCCACTAGTGTTGCGCCTAGCAGTCGCCCACTAGTGGCGCGCCTAGCAGTCGCCCACTAGTGTTGCGCCCAGCAGTCGCCCACTAGTGTTGCGCCTAGCAGTCGCCCACTAGACGCGCGCCTAGCAGTCGCCCACTACTGTTGCGCCCAGCAGTCGCCCACTAGTGTTGCGCCTAGCAGTCGCCCACTAGTGTTGCGCCCGGCAGTCGCCCACTAGTGTTGCGCCTAGCAGTCGCCCACTAGTGTTGCGCCTAGCAGTCGCCCACTAGTGTTGCGCCTAGCGGTTGCCCACTAGTGTTGCGCCCAGCAGTCGCCCACTAGTGTTGCGCCCAGCAGTCGCCCACTAGTGTTGCGCCCAGCAGTCGCCCACTAGTGTTGCGCCCAGCAGTCGCCCACTAGTGTTGCGCCTAGCAGTCGCCCACTAGTGTTGCGCCCAGCAGTCGCCCACTAGTGTTGCGCCCAGCAGTCGCCCACTAGTGTTGCGCCCAGCAGTCGCCCACTAGTGTTGCGCCTAGCAGTCGCCCACTAGTGTTGCGCCTAGCAGTCGCCCACTAGTGTTGCGCCTAGCAGTCGCCCACTAGTGTTGCGCCTAGCAGTCGCCCACTAGTGTTGCGCCTAGCGGTTGCCCACTAGTGGCGCGCCTAGCAGTCGCCCACTAGATTTGCGCCTAGCGGTCGCCCACTAGTGGCGCGCCTAGCAGTCGCCCACTAGTGTTGCGCCTAGCAGTCGCCCACTAGTGGCGCGCCTAGCAGTCGCCCACTAGTGTTGCGCCTAGCAGTCGCCCACTAGTGTTGCGCCCAGCAGTCGCCCACTAGTAGCGCGCCCAGCAGTCGCCCACTAGTGTTGCGCCTAGCAGTCGCCCACTAGTGTTGCGCCCAGCAGTCGCCCACTAGTGTTGCGCCCAGCAGTCGCCCACTAGTGTTGCGCCCAGCAGTCGCCCACTAGTGTTGCGCCTAGCAGTCGCCCACTAGTGTTGCGCCCAGCAGTCGCCCACTAGTGTTGCGCCCAGCAGTCGCCCACTAGTGTTGCGCCCAGCAGTCGCCCACTAGTGTTGCGCCTAGCAGTCGCCCACTAGTGGCGCGCCTAGCAGTCGCCCACTAGTGTTGCGCCCAGCAGTCGCCCACTAGTGTTGCGCCCAGCAGTCGCCCACTAGTGTTGTGCCTAGCAGTCGCCCACTAGTGTTGCGCCTAGCAGTCGCCCACTAATGTTGCGCCTAGTGGTCGCCCACTAGTGTTGCGCCTAGCAGTCGCCCACTAGTGTTGCGCCCAGCAGTCGCCCACTAGTGTTGCGCCTAGCAGTCGCCCACTAGTGGCGCGCCTAGCAGTCGCCCACTAGTGTTGCGCCCAGCAGTCGCCCACTAGTGTTGCGCCCAGCAGTCGCCCACTAGTGTTGCGCCCAGCAGTCGCCCACTAGTGTTGCGCCTAGCAGTCGCCCACTAGTGGCGCGCCTAGCAGTCGCCCACTAGTGGCGCGCCAAGCAGTCGCCCACTAGTGTTGCGCCTAGCGGTCGCCCACTAGTGTTGCGCCCAGCAGTCGCCCACTAGTGTTGCGCCTAGCAGTCGCCCACTAGTGGCGCGCCTAGCAGTCTCCCACTAGTGTTGCGCCCAGCAGTTGCCCACTAGTGTTGCGCCTAGCAGTCGCCCACTAGTGTTGCGCCTAGCAGTCGCCCACTAGTGTTGCGCCCAGCAGTCGCCCACTAGTGTTGCTCCTAGCAGTCGCCCACTAGTGGCGCGCCTAGCAGTCGCCCACTAGTGGCGCGTCCAGCAGTCGCCCACTAGTGTTGCGCCCAGCAGTCGCCCACTAGTGTTGCGCCTAGCAGTCGCCCACTAGTGTTGCGCCTAGCAGTCGCCCACTAGTGGCGCGCCTAGCAGTCGCCCACTAGTGTTGCGCCCAGCAGTCGCCCACTAGTGTTGCGCCTAGCAGTCGCCCACTAGTGTTGCGCCTAGCAGTCGCCCACTAGTGGCGCGCCTAGCAGTCGCCCACTAGGGTTGCGCCCAGCAGTCGCCCACTAGTGTTGCGCCCAGCAGTCGCCCACTAGTGGCGCGCCCAGCAGTCGCCCACTAGTGGCGCGCCTAGCGGTCGCCCACTAGTGGCGCGCCTAGCAGTCGCCCACTAGTGTTGCGCCTCGCAGTCGCCCACTAGTGTTGCGCCTAGCAGTCGCCCACTAGTGGCGCGCCTAGCAGTCGCCCACTTGTGTTGCGCCCAGCAGTCGCCCACTAGAGTTGCGCCCAGCAGTCGCCCACTAGTGGCGCGCCCAGCAGTTGCCCACTAGTGGCGCGCCTAGCGGTCGCCCACTAGTGGCGCGCCTAGCAGTCGCCCACTAGTGTTGAGCCTAGCAGTCGCCCACTAGTGGCGCGCCTAGCAGTCGCCCACTAGTGGCGCGCCTAGCAGTCGCCCACTAGTGGCGTTCCCAGCAGTCGCCCACTAGTGGCGCGCCTAGCAGTCGCCCATTAGTGTTGCGCCTAAGAGTCGCCCACTAGTGGCGCGCCCAGCAGTCGCCCACTAGTGGCGCGCCTAGCAGTCGCCCACTAGTGGCGCGCCTAGCAGTCGCCCACTAGTGTTGTGCCTAGCAGTCGCCCACTAGTGGCGCGCCTAGCGGTCGCCCACTAGTGGCGCGCCTAGCGGTCGCCCACTAGTGTTGCGCCCAGCAGTCACCCACTAGTGGCGCGCCCAGCAGTCGCCCATTAGTGGCGCGCCTAGCAGTCGCCCACTAGTAGCGCCTAGCAGTCGCCCACTAGTGGCGCGCCTAGCAGTCGCCCACTAGTGTTGCGCCTAGCAGTCGCACACTAGTGGCGCGCCTAGTAGTCGCCCACTAGTGTTGCGCCTAGCAGTCGCCCACTAGTGGCGCGCCTAGCAGTCGCCCACTAGTGTTGCGCCCAGCAGTCGCCCACTAGTGTTGCGCCTAGCAGTCGCCCACTAGACGCGCGCCTAGCATTTGCCCACTAGTGTTGCGCCCAGCAGTCGCCCACTAGTGTTGCGCCTAGCAGTCGCCCACTAGTGTTGCGCCCAGCAGTCGCCCACTAGTGTTGCGCCCAGCAGTCGCCCACTAGTGTTGCGCCCGGCAGTCGCCCACTAGTGTTGCGCCTAGCAGTCGCCCACTAGTGTTGCGCCTAGCAGTCGCCCACTAGTGTTGCGCCTAGCGGTTGCCCACTAGTGTTGCGCCCAGCAGTCGCCCACTAGTGTTGCGCCCAGCAGTCGCCCACTAGTGTTGCGCTCAGCAGTCGCCCACTAGTGTTGCGCCCAGCAGTCGCCCACTAGTGTTGCGCCTAGCAGTCGCCCACTAGTGTTGCGCCCAGCAGTCGCCCACTAGTGTTGCGCCCAGCAGTCGCCCACTAGTGTTGCGCCCAGCAGTCGCCCACTAGTGTTGCGCCTAGCAGTCGCCCACTAGTGTTGCGCCTAGCAGTCGCCCACTAGTGTTGCGCCTAGCGGTTGCCCACTAGTGTTGCGCCTAGCAGTCGCCCACTAGTGTTGCGCCCAGCAGTCGCCCACTAGTGGCGCGCCTAGCAGTCGCCCACTAGATTTGCGCCTAGCGGTCGCCCACTAGTGGCGCGCCTAGCAGTCGCCCACTAGTGTTGCGCCTAGCAGTCGCCCACTAGTGTTGCGCCCAGCAGTCGCCCACTAGTAGCGCGCCCAGCAGTCGCCCACTAGTGTTGCGCCTAGCAGTCGCCCACTAGTGTTGCGCCCAGCAGTCGCCCACTAGTGTTGCGCCCAGCAGTCGCCCACTAGTGTTGCGCCCAGCAGTCGCCCACTAGTGTTGCGCCTAGCAGTCGCCCACTAGTGGCGCGCCTAGCAGTCGCCCACTAGTGTTGCGCCCAGCAGTCGCCCACTAGTGTTGCGCCCAGCAGTCGCCCACTAGTGTTGTGCCTAGCAGTCGCCCACTAGTGTTGCGCCTAGCAGTCGCCCACTAATGTTGCGCCTAGTGGTCGCCCACTAGTGTTGCGCCTAGCAGTCGCCCACTAGTGTTGCGCCCAGCAGTCGCCCACTAGTGTTGCGCCTAGCAGTCGCCCACTAGTGGCGCGCCTAGCAGTCGCCCACTAGTGTTGCGCCCAGCAGTCGCCCACTAGTGTTGCGCCCAGCAGTCGCCCACTAGTGTTGCGCCCAGCAGTCGCCCACTAGTGTTGCGCCTAGCAGTCGCCCACTAGTGGTGCGCCTAGCAGTCGCCCACTAGTGTTGCGCCTAGCGGTCGCCCACTAGTGTTGCGCCCAGCAGTCGCCCACTAGTGTTGCGCCTAGCAGTCGCCCACTAGTGGCGCGCCTAGCAGTCGCCCACTAGTGTTGCGCCCAGCAGTTGCCCACTAGTGTTGCGCCTAGCAGTCGCCCACTAGTGTTGCGCCTAGCAGTCGCCCACTAGTGTTGCGCCCAGCAGTCGCCCACTAGTGTTGCGCCTAGCAGTCACCCACTAGTGGCGCGCCTAGCAGTCGCCCACTAGTGGCGCGCCCAGCAGTCGCCCACTAGTGTTGCGCCCAGCAGTCGCCCACTAGTGTTGCGCCTAGCAGTCGCCCACTAGTGTTGCGCCTAGCAGTCGCCCACTAGTGGCGCGCCTAGCAGTCGCCCACTAGTGTTGCGCCCAGCAGTCGCCCACTAGTGTTGCGCCTAGCAGTCGCCCACTAGTGTTGCGCCTAGCAGTCGCCCACTAGTGGCGCGCCTAGCAGTCGCCCACTAGGGTTGCGCCCAGCAGTCGCCCACTAGTGTTGCGCCCAGCAGTCGCCCACTAGTGGCGCGCCCAGCAGTCGCCAGTAGATTATTTGGTGACAGATAGAGCCACCTATGTAGGGTAATCAGATAAGAAAATCAGAAGCGGGGAGCCACATAGTGCCACTCCATATTAGGTCACCCAAGGTGTGAGTGGTAGCAGTCGAAAAAACAGTGAAGATAGGTATCTATTATGTGCCACTATGATCATGTTCATTTATACAGTAAAGTATGACAATATATTTAAGTAAAAATGAATTTATTTGTATAATAAACACTCGTGGGTGAGTGCCAGTTACGCCCCCACATTCCTCTATGGGGCAGGTGTAAAACAGGTTCCTCCCGGTGAGGGTGGTCGCCCGTACCCTTCCTCGCACCTAATGGCCTTGACTTTACCGTAACAGAGTTCCACACCCAGCGGAGGTCGAGTGGGTCTTATATAGGGGTATTAAATTATAAATCTCCTCCAGGGGTTAAAAAAAATCAAAGAATTTATTAATGTTTTATTAGGTAAAAATCACAAATGATGTATAAGAAGTTAATTATGACCCCTATCCCTCTCCCCCCTCCACCTCCCCTTCCTCATCTGAGTAGAATTCTGACGTCTCCCCATCCGTGGTGAGTGGGGGGAGGTCTTGACCCCCTCCCCCCTCTCTTGGGGGAGTGGGGTGAGTTGGCTGGTTGCCTTTTGGACGACTTTCCTTCTGACTCTCATCTGAAGTGTTCTGGAAAGAGATGGGGAAAATAATTTATAGGATTATATCTTTTATTTGAAAAATATTCTATTTCCTCTAAGAACAGTTAGTACATACCTCTCCCCCTGCAGGAGCGACCTTGTGTCCTCTACAGCAGGCATCATCAATTAGGGTACGTAACAGCATCTTGTTTGGGGCAGACCTTCCTCGTAGAATTACTACTCTACAAATGTGGACGGGTCCTAAGAATTGCACTGAAAAAAAAGAAGAGGAAAAATAGAGGTTGAGCAAACTTTCTATTGTGGGAAAAAAAATAAATCTTTACCAGAAAGTGAGGGTAATACTAACCAGGCCCTTCAAGGACTTCAATCTTCCCTGCGTGTGTTTCTGGGGAGACGCCTTCCATTTGTAGGATAAGGGGGATGGGGGTCTTCTAGGGAGGTTGTGGGGTGAGAGGTGTTTTATATGTGGGGTAATCCCCCTGTTAGGTGGGTTGCCTAGCTAACAAAAATATTCTCTACACCACCTATAAGAACCAACCCTTACTCCTCTACAAAATGTCCTAACACAGTGATGTTTCATAGGAAAATATCGTCTCGCATAAGCGAGGGCTCGTTTATCATTTAATTTTAAACTAACGCTTGAAAATACATTATGTAAGTAATGTACTGTTGAAGGCAACCCCAGGTGACTCACCCTATGGACGAACATTACGCAATACAGTCCACAAGCAAGGGTAAAATCACTCTGGAGTCTGTAGCACATTCCAAACACCTTTGTTATTGTGTTAGTTTTAATAAATCCTTGAAAATAATGTCCATAAGTAACCGCCGACATTGCATAACTATCGAAAAAAAACATTCGATGTTTAACTTTATCAACATAAATAGCTACCCAATGTCCCATAGTTAATCTGCTATGTGATGGTAAAATATTAGTTATGAGAACAATAGGTTTTCTTGATGAGATATTTAAATGTTCTATTTCATCAGCATTATAACAACCTAGGTAGAGTGCTCGATCCCCTAGATTATTTTTTAAATTAATATTTATATCATTACAATTCATTATGTTTTTAAGCTCGCACGTCACACAGAACAGTTCTCTGTCCGTCGATGGATAGTACCCCGGTCGTTTCCCCAAACAGTAAAACCAGCCTGTTATATGTAACACCACCGCCAAACTCAAGCTCCATACGCAAGTTGCCAGATTTCTCCACAGGGAGGGAATCCTTTGTTTGAATGGTGGTTAAGTCAAAGGCGAATATCGATCTTCCCTTATTAAAAGTGTCATAGGCTAGAAGTGAATCACGCTCTAAGCCTAATGTCTTCAAAGTTTCGTAATAAAGGCGGGCATAATGATTGTCGAAATCACCACCAATTCGGTAAATTGCATTATTGTTCAAATACATGGCGATATTTTTCAGTTTTGCATTTTCAAAATATAATCCATTACCTTGGTGAAGGCCAGCGAAATAATTCATTGGCACAATTACCATGAATATCCTGTGAGGAATTACTTGCGCCCAAGGCTGATCAATTAAGAGACTAGTTTGATTCCCTGCTAGGACATATGTTTTAGAAATGGTTTTATTGAAAGTATAGCTTATGGGGTCGGGGGATGCTAACAGTGAGCTGTTTAAGGCTAGGTAAGCACTTGGGTAGGGGAACACTCGTGTTACCCACAACTTAGCATAATCCATATGCAGCCGATACTTAGAGCCATCGTCCACACTTGTATTTAGCACCCAAGCATGTGGGGAGAGCTCCAATCTTAGGCGCACATCTATATTATCTAATATGTATTGGTCTAGGGTTGTTACGTCCAATAGTAGGGGAAAACACATTGACAATCCTTTACCTTTTAAATCGGTCATAAATTTTTTATCCTTGGCGGTTGCCCCAGTAAAAAATGTATTAGTAAATTCGTTAGGGATTACACCATCATCACTCCAGTCCCTACGAAAGGCTCCAATCCTCCCCAAGGAAGACATTTTTGATGGAGGCATGGAGGTAATTAATTTAATAAACGACCAATAATTAAAATTAGAATTTGTTTCAACTACCTGCTCTCCTAAAAACACCTGAACACCTTTAAACATGGTATTTGACAACCCATTAACAAATTCCACATGGTCATCCTCTTCCAATTTTGTGGTATCGTCATCTTTCGTTAAAGATACCTTAAAATCTATAACAATATTAGCTAAATCTAAGAAGGCGCCCTGGGTTCCGGGGATGCGGAATTCTAAGTAATTATCCCGCAAACGTTGATTAATAGGTAGGTTAACAGGTAGAATGTCTATTTGCTGTGTGGAGGCAATTGAACTCTCCACATTACGTATTCTGTTACTTCTAGGAAATTGGTCAATAATACTGGAAGTATAATATTCTACAGGGATTTTCAACCCAGCTCCACTAGCCTCCGCCATGATCTCCTCCGAAAGGTGAAGTATGACTGCTTACTGTAGTGAAAATACATCATTTTTATACCCAAGGGCTCGTTTACATTTATTATTTTTATTTTTTCTTCTCCTAGAGAGTCTTTTAATTTTCCCGCCTGCTACCAATTTCTTCCCCACAGTCTTAAGAGCATCAATACCGTGAGTTCTCAGAGCGCTCTTTACATCCCGTCTACCACTGGTTAAATCACCAAGAACATTTTTCCCAAAATCGATAGCAGTCGGCGTTACAGTTTTCATGAAAAATGGTATGGCTCGTCGAGCCAAGCCGGCTAAGGTCCCAAAAAAACCACCACCAGATCTGAGATAAGGCGCTTGGAATGTGCGTATGTCATTCATCGCTCCCCCCCTCACCCCGTATCTCCCAGAGAGGGGGGAGAAGATCTCCCCATACTCCTTCTGGGAGGGTGTGTGGAAAGGTACTCGCATCCCGACTCCTCTTCTTATAATAACCGATGATGTGGGTAAACACTTCTATATATATATATATATATATATATATATATGTCGTACCTAGTAGCCAGAACTCACTTCTCAGCCTACTATTCAAGGCCCGATTTGCCTAATAAGCCAAGTTTTCCTGAATTAATATATTTACTATAATTTTTTTCTTATGAAATGATAAAGCAACCCTTTTCTCTATGTATGAGGTCAATTTTTTTTTATTGGAGTTAAAATTAACGTAGATATATGACCGAACCTAACCAACCCTACCTAACCTAACCTAACCTATATTTATAGGTAAGGTTAGGTTAGGTAGCCAAAAAAAGCTAGGTTAGGTTAGGTTAGGTCGGTTAGGTAGACGAAAAAACATTAATTCATGAAAACTTGGCTTATTAGGCAAATCGGGCCTTGAATAGTAGGCTGAGAAGTGCGTTCTGGCTATTAGGTACGACATATATATATATATATATATATATATATATATATATATATATATATTTATATTTATATAGATTATATTGTTATACCTTAGGGCGGAGGTGTAAGACTACCGTAACCGACCTCCCATCTTCAAAACTAACCTTTCGCCCAAACTGATCTGTTATCTTAATGCTCACCTTCTCCAACGTGTTAGTATTTAATGTCTTGTACACTAGGGGGTGAGCCCCTCTAGAATAAGAGTCATGATAATTGATTGCATCTAAGATATTTACAATTTGTCCCCCGTAACGGTCCGGCTCGATGACGTCACTATAAATGAGTAAATAGTCACAACCTCCGTCATTGTCTGGGGGGAATGAGGCCACGATCTTTGAGGCTGCTGTAATGTCATCTGATTTTGCCTGATAAATGGTGTATTTGCGACTGCTGTCAAAACCAAGTACATTAGCTATTCTGTGTTTAAATTGAAGACTAAGAGAATATAAGGAACCAGTGCCTTCATTGTTAAGTGTAGAGGATAGTAATACTCGCTCTAAGGATTGATCATAGGTGAGGATTGGTTCTCTTTCTGAGAAGTATATTTTGAAATCACCTCGGAAGCTAAGCTTCATGTCGGTGATTATTTGTCGGCTAAGCTCACTCGTGATAAATGTGATGTTTCTGGATAATATGTTGGTTTTGGGGGTGAAGGTGTAGATGAGATGTTCTGGGCTTTTAGAAAGAGTTCCTCGCTTAAAAGTAGCATAGACGTCTATACCAGACTCCCCCTCATCCTTGATGATAGCGTTAATTCGTCTGGGTAGGAGTATGTTGACTAAGGCCACTTCATGTTTAATGGAAGGGTTTAAATGTAGAGTGGGGATGGTGTTTGTAAATGCTGAACTTGTGTTGTTGTATATATCTTCTTGGTCGAGGCTAGTGAGGTATATGTAGTGTTCCTCGTCCATTGTTATCTTATGTACTGACTGGGGTGGGAATAAAACATCATTACTTATATTTTATTTTATTAATCTACTAAGGAAATATTACTTTTAAAAGAACTACAACAGGGGGAACTACATTTTGTTCCCCCATAACAAATTACATATAAAGAGCAGCAGCTGTTGGTACTGCTGTCGTCCGCTGCTGCCGCTGCCGCTGCTGCTGGGGGAGCTGTTGGTACCACTGACACCGCTGCCACCGCTGACGGTACTGCTGCTGCTGCTGCTGCTGCTGCTACCACCGCTGGAACCGTTGTAGTTGGTGGTACTGCTGCCGCTACCGTTACCGCTGCCGGCGATGATGGTACTGCTGCTGCCGCTGTCACCGCCGGAACTGCTGTAGTTGGTGGTACCGTTGCCGCTACCACTAGCGCTGACAACACTGTCACCATCGTCGGTGGACCTGCTACTGCTACCACCACCGAAGCTGTTGTAGATGGAGGTACTGCTGTTGCTGCTGCTGCTGCTGCTGCTGTTACTGACTGTGGTGGTGCTGGCACGTCTTCTTTGAGCGTTGATGGTTACAGCTTTCGTTGTTTTTTCGGTGATGAGGATAACAGGAATATTTCCTGTGACTCTCCATCGAGGATGGTGTCAATACGATGATTTGAGAGGGGGTCGAAGTCAATAGTGGTTTCGATCCGTCGTTTGGCCGTGCCAGATGTTGTGGGTGGGGGTGGAGCAGCGCTGGAGGTGGATGAGTACTCTTGTAGGTGTCTCTTCTTCCTGGGGTTGGCTGGTGGTGCTGGTGGTGTAGAACGAGAAGAGCTTCCTGGAGTGGTGGCACCCTCCCCCACCACCGCATCTAGGGTGATAGTTTTACTATCACCCTCTCCCCTGGGATCATCATTCGGGAGGGGTACCATCGATGGGGTGACGGTAGAGGGACGTTTGAGGATTACCAGCTCCTTGTTATGCTTGGCCAGCTCAGCGTTGAGCGAAATGAGCATGGGCCCGACGTCCTTGTGCCAGTTGTCCATGCCATCACGGGAGGCCCCCAGCCCATGGGGCACCACCAGCCGAAACATGGTTGGAGTTCTTACCATGAGATTGCCAACCTTTGTTAGGGCTGTTTTCAGCCAATATAGCCTATTCTTGGCAGTATCCAGGGTGACATTGGTGATGTAGTGGATGTCGGAGGAAGACTGCACTTGCTCCTGAGCTATAGGGTTGGACTCGAAGGGTGCTCCTGCGCCGAAAGCGGAAATTAGCGCCACGATGGTGGGGCGGAAGAACAAGACTGGCTCTTCGACAATGTCTTGACCGTCGGAGGGTAGGGGAGCTATCTTCACTTCGATGTCACCCGGGGTAGACCGGTAACGTATTGTGGCCCTGTTGACACGAGTCAGTCCTTCACGTTCCACACGGGCATAGTTGTAACATTTCCAAATTACACTTGCCAGTCCATAGGGACGCACAACAGCAGCTGGTAAGTCATACACTATGACATCACCGACCCCAAAGGCGTGGGTGTCGGTGATGTCGCTGTCTATTGACTTAATGGACGATAAAGCCATGGCGGAGGGGCGGTTGAGAGGAACTGGGGAAGAGTCGTCGTCAACTATGGTGACCGAGGGTGACGGTGGAGGCCTTTAAATACACCTGTGTCCCCCACCTGGAGGGGGAGGGATGTATGGGGTGTGGTGTAGAGGCTGCCTTCCCTACCTTAAAAGTCCATACACACTCCGTCCAGTCTCGAAGGCTGTAATCTGGTCTCGATGTTGGAAGGTTAATTTTTCCATTTGCCATATCTCCGTCTGGATTTCCTGGGATGAATATTCTTCATAACGTTTCACCGTCTCTCCAAATGACTTAAAAACCCGTTCTGGAGGGGCACTCAACACAAGACGGTCATAACAATCCCACAATGCATATATCAATCTACATTTGTGTTCGACATACTTGTAGTACCGCTGAGTAGCAACCAACTTCTTTAATAAGGGAGATTTGTCTTCTGGGGGTGTAGCTGGGGGAGGAGTGGGTCTAGAAGCTTGCTCCATGGTGGATATGCAACTGAATATGGTGGTCTTTAAGATGGTCTTCATATAGGTCTTCAATACGGCTCCCAATGGGGTCTCCTATGGATACCCCTCCCCCCTTTTAACTGAGATCTAGCGCGATAATTACGTATGAGGGTTGGGTCTATGCCAGCCACCCTCAGTAAAACCCTTACATCTTCCTTGTCACTTGCCCTAAATTGCCCCTTTGTGAAGGCTAGAGTTTTAATTATATCTAAAATATTTAAATTTTGTACAGGCTTTAATAAATTTCCGCGACTATCCCACATCACCTGTTGGCTGTTTTGTCCAAACATGTTCAATAATGCTTTGACATGAGGAATTTCCTCAATTTTAAAATTCACATTTATTAAGTTGTCCAGACTTGGATTTTGGGGTGTGATGGTGGCTTTATGTGGAGTGTGGCCAGCAACAATTACTTGCACTTCGGGCGGGAGGATGGAATGTCCCCTTTTTTTATTTATTTTTTTTTTAAAAGGCGATGGTCGCGCCGGGCAGCCCGCGTTTTTTTTTTTCTTTTTAAGGGTGGCGGCGGGCGACGGTCGCCGGAGGCCCCAATGTCATTTAAAGGGTGTGTGACCAGCCCCGCCCGTCTGGAGGTGCTACTACGGCAACACCGCCCACAGCCCGTTGTTGTCAGGTGGGAGGAAGGAGTGTCCTCTTCCCCCACCCCCCCATCACCCCTACCAGAGTCGCAGGTGGGTAGGTTACGGGCTCCCCCAATATTATTACTTGGGATGGATTCGTTTTTTAAAGAGAAGGACATACTTTCACTACCATCACCACCGGGGGAGGGCAGACCCACCGCATTAGGAGGTGATGGTGAGTTCTTGTTTTTATTAAATAAATATTTTTCAGCTATGAATCGTGGTACCAGGCAATATTCTTTCACCATTTTATTCTCTCGTTACTTATTTACGCAATTACCTTATTAGGGAGGAAATTAACGATACAGCCAAAGGTAGCAGAGCTGCTAATATCGCCCCACCACGTCTGGAGGTCAGTATGAGCTTCTTTTTGTATAAAGGAGTTTTCTTACGTGCTACAGATCGTATGTCGTTCTGATATCTCTGTAAGCCATTAATTATCTGAGGTTGAACTGGGATGTTTCGTTTCAGAAAATTGGCAAAAATTTCACAAATTGATTCAATTTCCTGCCGTTTTAAAGCCTTGATTAGTTTATTCCGCTTCTTGGGTGATAAATTGTTTAATAAAAATAACAACTGATGATGTTTCTCTACGAGAGAGTCCTCTTGAACTGTCATTTTTTGTTAAATTTGACGATGTCTTGAGCTTTAATCCAGCTATTGGCAGAATCTGGGTACCCTCTCCACTTGACGAAATATTCTCTGTGTCCTTTCGATGTTTTCCTAGACTGTAATACCGTTACAGGAAAATAGTCTGGAAGGGATGTTGCAATCAATTCCTGCTCATAAAACATGCCACTGATCGTCTCGTTGTTTAAATCTTTGATTTTATATGTCGGGATTGGATGTGTTCTGTCAATATGTGACACTACAAATATTTCTTCTGTATTTTGGTGCCAAAAGCCTTTGTGAAATATATTCCTGCGCTTTGCCAATCGCACATGCTGTCCAAGGTGCAGCCGTGGACTGATGGCAGTTATGGAGGAGTCATTGTTTAAATACATGACCTTAAACTGTCTTCGTATATCTTCAATATTTTGCAACTTATGAATGGCATGAGGAGTATTTTTTAGCATCCTGTGGAAAGTGTGGTTGTACACGTCCACAACTTTAGGGAGGATGTGGGTGTATTTTAATGAATTAGCTTGAGTCATATAATGATACAGTTTATGTTTTAAAGTTCTGATGGCTCGCTCCACTATGCTAGATTTCATTTCCGAAAATACACTATATAATTTAATATTTTTCTTATTAAAATAATTTTGAACTGACTTGTTGTAAAATTCTCTACCTCGGTCAGTGAATATCCGCCTTACACCGAGAAACTGAGGCGTTTCCTCTAATATCTTCTTCAGAGCGACTAACACTTCACTCGAATTTTTTGTTTTTAAAGTTTGAGTCTGCATTAGGCGGGAATAAACATCGACACAAATTAAAATATATTTAACACCATTATTGTATTTTTGTAAACTACAAAAGTCCCCTAGGTCACAGGCAATTATGGTACGAGGTTTAGGGGCTAATATTTTCCGTCGGGGGAACCTAACTAAATTTCCTCTATGTAATGTGTAAGATCGCTCCCCATGGAGAAATTCCTTCACATCTGCAACACTAATGTTGGGGTCTTTAAGTCTGGCAGCCTTATACAATTTTTGAATTGACCCTGTGAAACCACCTGGGCTAGAAATGTCATTATAGATACTGGTGAGAATTGTTCGTTTCTGTGTCGTTAGAGACATTTTTTTGTTGTCGTTGTTGATTACATTTGATACACAATTTCACAGTGGTCTTCGTTGGTGATGCTCGTTCGTAGTTGTAATGCCTCAGGAACCGTCAGATCGACCAATAAGTAACCATACTTGTTCTGGGATATTGCCCGACGGTATATTTCAACGAAACTACTAGTTGTTTTTCGTCCATATAACTGTCCACTTAAAATTTCAAGTTGGCTTATGTCTCTCTGCTTCATTAATATATAATGACTACAATTCAGAGTTATTGTCCTGGCGTATTTCCCCTGGGGAAACAAATTTTGACTAATTAGAATTACGGAAATATTACCGTGTCTCCCTCTTGTGAAGATATTGGCTATAATTGGACTCTGTATGGCTTCCAGGTATAAGTCATCAATTATATACAAAACTGACTCATTTGAAAAAGGATCTTTATACTCTAGTGGGTTAATCAGATCCTGGGAGACAGTAACCTTGTTTCGCAGAGATGGAATGTTTGAAAGAGGTTGTTCTGTATTATTTGCAGATGACACTAAAATTTTTGAGAATTTTCCGTGGTATTTAACACATAAATTCCCCACTAGGGTCGTTTTCCCAGAATTACTGAATCCAGCTACAAATATTCTTGCTGGGTGGTGGAAAATATTAAGTTGCTCGTCTGTGACAGACGCACACTCCTCCATATTTTCCCCATAAATGGTTCAATTACCTATGGAGTGGTCGCTTATATATTCATATTATATATATATATATATATATATATATATATATATATATATATATATATATATATATATATATATATATATATATATATATATATATATATATATATATTGAGTGTGTGTGTGTGTGTGTGTGTGTGTGTGTGTGTGTGTGTGTGTGTGTGTGTGTGTGTGTGTGTGTGAGAGTGTGTGAGAGTGTGTGTGTGTGTGAGTGTGTATGTGTGTGTGTGTGTGTGTGTGTGTGTGTGTGTGTGTGTGTGTGTGTGTGAGTGTATTCACCCATCAAGGGATGTGTCTCCCTCAGGACATAGCCAGTCCTCCTGATGTTTTTTTGAAGTAGAAGTCCCCTAGTGATGACCTCCAGACGAGAGAGAGAAAAAAAAAAAAAGTTTTCTACAGCAGGCCTAACCCTTCTCTTACAAAAGGACTGAGAGGTGTTGTATGTGGCAACGTTGCCCACCCACGTTTCCGAGTCAATAAAAGGACGCTACACCTCCCCCACATCATGTATTATTGAATTGTGACCAAACCATCCACTCTCCTCCCCGTCTAGACCGAGATGTAAGTAAATTAGTATCTATTTCATATAAGGGTTATATATATATATATATATATATATATATATATATATATATATATATATATATATATATAAATATAAATATATTATATATATATATATATATATATATATATATATATATATATATATATATATATTTATATAGATAAGTAGGGGCAGGAATGAGAAGTGGAGTGATTTGAGTGCTGGGGGGATATATATATATATATATATATATATATATATATATATATATATATATATATATATATATATATATATATATATATATATATTTATTTATTTATTTATTTATTTTAGGTAAGCGTGATCGTTATGTCTCGAGTTGGTGATATTTGTAGAATTTGTGGATGGGGGTCATCACATCTCTTCGTTCATAGGTGTTACACATGTTTCTTCTGTGGAGAAACTGTATGTGTACAGTCTAGTGGTGAACACAGGAGAACCTGTGCTGGAGGTATGACCGTATTTTATATATTTATTTATTCATTTATTTCAAATAAAAAAAATATTAAGAAGGGTTTTCCCCTTCTCCATGAGTGTGGGAGAGAGAGTGTATATAAATTATACACTATTTCCTTCATTAGGTAAACGTCGCCAGCCCACCCTCCCTTCCAGAGAGGATGGCTTCTTGTGCTTTTTGTGTGGAAATACATCCTTGAGACCTCACCACACTTCCCCTTGTGATAATTGTGGGACCTCTGTGTGTGAGGACTTGACCTCTGAACATCTACAAACATGCCCCCGTGGTGAGTGAATAAACCCTCCACCTTTATTTCTCTTAAGAATCTTTTTTGAGAACTTATGTCATGGGGATTAGTGAGAGGGTGTTGCCTTTTTATTATTATTATTATTATTATTATTATTATTATTATTATTATTATTATTATTATTATTTATTATTATTCCATTCCAGGAGCGATTCAGAGGCAGGTAGGGGAGGAACATGACAAAGCACAGCGTGACAATAACCCCTTAGGTGGAGGGGAGGGGGGAGAGGAAGCGATGAGTGATGATGATGATGGTGATGATGGTGATAGGGGTGACATCTCTCAGCCGGGCCCTAGTGGTCTTAGACCCCCTGTCATCAATAGACTTAATGCCCTAAATAGTGATGAAAATTCCCCAGATGAGGAGGATGCTATAGACACTCCACACTTAATTAATAGGGTGGGGGCTCTGGGGAATCTCTTTACTAGGCTGGAATATTCCATCCCCTCAGCCTTCGCCACAGACCCTATAGGACTCCTAAGCAACTTTAGGGACTATTACATATCTGAAATAGAGAATTACATGAATTCTCTTGGGGGACATGGCAATTTTACTTCATCATTAAAAATCCTCCTCGAGGTAAAGGTAACACTTTTGAAACAACGACTCACGGAAGATGATGACTTTAGAGAACACTTCATAACAACACCCGCTAGACTGGTAACTCTTGAGGATGTGGGTAATCTTATTGATAGCTGGGTGGCTTATATGATTACACGACTGGAAGATCTCCTTTCAGAAACAGAGGGGAGTGGTTTCATATTATATAATGTCGATTTCCTCAAAATCGTCATCTGTAATGCAAGTGTAAGGTCAGTTTTGGGGGATTATGTCCCTTATCCCCCATTTCTAAGGGGACGGCATGAGGTCTTCAACCCAAACCCGGCTGGTAACAATAAAACATGTATTATTCAGTGCATTGCTGCTTTTCTGGCGTCACAACAAGGGTGGAAGTGGAGACGTATAGGGAGACTTGTAGAGTCTCACTCTAGGGTTAGGAAAATGGTCAAATACGACAATTTATCCTTCCCTCTGTCTTGGGAGGATATCTCTAAATTGGAGAATAGAAATAAACTATCCATTTTTTTGTATTCAATACACAAACATACAGATGGCGTCTATCACGTCTCTCTTTGTCGTCGTGGTAGCAGACAGTACTCGATCATAGTTCCTTTATTGTTATTGGGGGAATCTCATGTGACCTTGATAAAAGAGTTCGATAAGTTCCTTCGGAACTTTACTCGCAGCCACAAACGAAAGACAGTCTTCTGTAGAAACTGTCTCTCAGAATATCAAAATTCGTCTGAGCTAACAAATCACTCATCTTCCTGCGACATCACTCAGAAAATTATTTACCCTCAGCCTGGGGACACACTCCATTTTAAAAATACGGGGAAAGGTTATGCCCCTTCCCATGTGGGCTATTTTGATTTCGAGTGTGTCCTAAGCACTGAGGATTGTCTAGGTTCTGTTACAGCCATACATAGACCTATAGCATACAGCTATATAATTGTTGATAGGAACCACACTGTCGTTGATAAATTTACTTATTTTGGGGGGGACAGTGTTACTCATTTCATGCAGCGAGTTGCTACCAAATGGGAAATTATCAGATCTACCCTCCACCATTATGAAATAGACATGTCTCTTGAGGATATGATCCATTTTAGGAGACAGACTCACTGCCAGTTTTGTGAGCAGGTATTTACCCCCTCCAATTTCAAGGTTCAACATCATGATCACCTTAGGGAAAAGCTCAATTATATTGGAGCTCTATGTAATTACTGCAACCTCCGCCACAAGAATGCTCTGGAGAGTTTAGTTCTAATTGCCCATAATATGTCTTATGACATGGGCTTAATTTTGAGGGAGTTTACCATGGATTCAAATATTAAGAGCAATATCCTCATGAGACAGGGGACGAAATATCTTAAGGTGGAAATAGGGAAGCTTAAATTTCTTGATTCACTGGCTTTTATTACAGGTAGTCTTTCATCCCTAGCAAAGACCCACATTGATTCAGCCAGCCCCTTAACATTCACTCACTCAATGATAGAGGGTTTGCCCAAAAAGAGTCACCACCGACTCTTAAAGGGTAAGCAGTTTTTCCCTTATGAATATACCACAAAAATCAGCTGCTTTAATGACACAACACTCCCTCCTATTGAAATGTTCTACAGCTCCCTAAACAAATCAGGTATAACTTTGGACGAATATAGACATTCTAAATTAGTATGGGAGGCTACAGGGTGTAGGACATTAAAAGACTACCTCCTCATTTATTTGAGGTGTGATGTAGGATTACTGGCTGACATTTTTACACACCACAGGGCAATTCTAAATGATATATATTCTTTAGAATTGACACACTATTGCAGCCTCCCAGGGTACTCCTACGACTGCTTCCTGAAAAGTAGTAGAATATCGTTGGAGTTAAGTGCAGATGTGACGTTGCACAATCTCTTATCACAAAACATACGAGGGGGTTTTACAACTGCAGTTAGGAGTTATGTCAGAGCTAACAACCGCTATGTCAACCCATCTTTTAACCCCCAGGAGGATAGGTCTTCATTCTTACTTTATCTCGACTTTAACAGCCTCTATGGGAGTTGTATGACTAGGAAATTGCCCCATGGGGGACTAAGGAGACTATCATCTGATGAGATGAACTCCTTCATTAGCGGGGGGAAGATAATGACAGAACAGCCTTTCTCTTCTAACAAAGGGTACTGGCTCTTAATTGACACCAAACTTTTAAGACCCGAAATAGCTAGACTAACAGACGATCTGCCCCTTTGTTTACACCATAGGGGAATAAGTATGGAGGATATCTCACCATTTAGTAGGGGACTTCTGGAAACAAATAACATCACACACCTCCCCCCAAAAAACATCAAACTGGTTGGAGATCATCTCCCCAAAAAACATTATTTCATATCTCTTCACCTTTTACAACTATTTATTGAGATAGGACTTGAAGTGGAAACAATACATGCAATTTACGAGTTCCACCAGTCAGATTTTATGGCAGAATTTGTTAACACCAACGTTAACAATAGAAATGCCTCCAGCAGTAATGATAGGAAAACACTCTTCAAATTACTGACGAACAGTGTTTTTGGTAAAACGCTACTGAATCCAGCTCGTTATGCCATTGACACCAAACTAGTGACTTCAGCTAGGGCCTTTTTACGAGAGGTGAAGAATCCCCGCTTTAAACGAATGGTGCATTTAGGCGACAATAAATTATTGTCTGTCAGTTCCAGACCATTCATTAAAATTACTCATCCTAATTACATTGGGTTCCAGATTCTTGAGCTAGCAAAATACAGCTTGTACCATTTTTGGTACAGGGTACTTAAGAACCACTATTCAGATAGGGTACAACTGGTGTATAGTGATACAGACAGTTTCATTTTCACCTTACTAGCTGAAGATGTCTTTAATGAGATGGGGAAAGAACCCCTTAGTTTGTGGATGGATACGAGTAATTTTCCTGAAACTCACCCCTTGTATGATCCTTCTAAAAAGGGTGTTTTAGGGCTGTTAAAGTCAGAGGTGTCAGATAAACACATCCTTGAAGTTGTGGCACTCAAGCCCAAAATGTATAGTGTGCTTTTGCTTGACAATAAAAATTCCATCACCGCTAAGGGTATTCCCCGAGCTGTGCAAAGATCTTTAACACATAACCACTTTAAAGAGACCCTTCACAGTAATGGTGTAGTAAATACTTTTAATTACTCACAAATAAGAAACATAGGGGGGCAGATGGCAACCACATTCAATACTAAGAGGGGTTTAAGTGCATTTGATGATAAGCGCTTTTACCTAAATAAATACACTAGCCTAGTGTATGGTCACCCAGACATACCATCCGAGCCCCACCCCAACACCTCAGCCCAAGGAATGTCCACCGAGAGTGAAGGTGGTGACGTCATTGAACCACAAGGAGAGGAAGGACAACACCCCACCAGCGAGAGTGAACCCTATGACGTCAGCAGTCAGTCACCTGAGGGAGGCGCACTACATCCCATTCACTCTCTGGGAGATGATGAATCATCATCTTCGTCCCAGGAGGAGGAGGAGGAGGAGGGGGAGGAAGACCCCACAACGGACTTGTGGGCGAGAAGGAGAGGTCTTGTTAATAAATATTATGTGGGGGGAGATGACCTACAATACGACTATGTTTAACCCTATGTACTTTGATAATATAATCTATAAATCATCAGGATTATTTCTTTTTCTCCTTCTTTAAGTATAGAGGCTTAAAATATATCCAACTTAAAAACAACTAAGGGAGGGTGGTCCCTCTTACGGTACACTCAAGGTCATCAAGTATGAGGAGGGCTGGTGAGGGGGGACCGCCCCTACTGCGAGGATCCTGTTTTTACACCTGGGGGGGGGGGGTAACTACCGCTCACCTGAGTGTTTATTATACAAATATACTGTCATACTTTTCTGTATAAATGAACATGAGCATGAACATAGCGACACATAATAGATACCTATCTTCACTATTTTACGATTGTTGCTGCCCCACACCTTGGGCGACCTAATATGGGGTGGCTCTAAGTGGCACCCCGCCTCTGATTTTCTTATCTGATTACCCTTCATAGGCAGCTACTTTACTGTAAATGAACATGATCATAGTGGCGCATAATAGATACCTATCTTCACTGTTTTTTCGACTGCTACCACTCACACCTTGGGTGACCTAATATGGAGTGGCACTATGTGGCTCCCCGCTTCTGATTTTCTTATCTGATTACCCTACATAGGTGGCTCTATCTGTCACCAAATAATCTACTGGCGACTGCTGGGCGCGCCACTAGTGGGCGACTGCTGGGCGCAACACTAGTGGGCGACTGCTGGGCGCAACCCTAGTGGGCGACTGCTAGGCGCGCCACTAGTGGGCGACTGCTAGGCGCAACACTAGTGGGCGACTGCTAGGCGCAACACTAGTGGGCGACTGCTGGGCGCAACACGAGTGGGCGACTGCTAGGCGCGCCACTAGTGGGCGACTGCTAGGCGCAACACTAGTGGGCGACTGCTAGGCGCAACACTAGTGGGCGACTGCTGGGCGCAACACTAGTGGGCGACTGCTGGGCGCGCCACTAGTGGGCGACTGCTAGGCGCGCCACTAGTGGGCGACTGCTAGGCGCAACACTAGTGGGCGACTGCTGGGCGCAACACTAGTGGGCGACTGCTAGGCGCAACACTAGTGGGCGACTGCTAGGCGCAACACTAGTGGGCAACTGCTGGGCGCAACACTAGTGGGCGACTGCTAGGCGCGCCACTAGTGGGCGACTGCTAGGCGCAACACTAGTGGGCGACTGCTGGGCGCAACACTAGTGGGCGACCGCTAGGCGCAACACTAGTGGGCGACTGCTAGGCGCGCCACTAGTGGGCGACTGCTAGGCGCACCACTAGTGGGCGACTGCTAGGCGCAACACTAGTGGGCGACTGCTGGGCGCAACACTAGTGGGCGACTGCTGGGCGCAACACTAGTGGGCGACTGCTGGGCGCAACACTAGTGGGCGACTGCTAGGCGCGCCACTAGTGGGCGACTGCTAGGCGCAACACTAGTGGGCGACTGCTGGGCGCAACACTAGTGGGCGACTGCTAGGCGCAACACTAGTGGGCGACCACTAGGCGCAACATTAGTGGGCGACTGCTAGGCGCAACACTAGTGGGCGACTGCTAGGCACAACACTAGTGGGCGACTGCTGGGCGCAACACTAGTGGGCGACTGCTGGGCGCAACACTAGTGGGCGACTGCTAGGCGCGCCACTAGTGGGCGACTGCTAGGCGCAACACTAGTGGGCGACTGCTGGGCGCAACACTAGTGGGCGACTGCTGGGCGCAACACTAGTGGGCGACTGCTGGGCGCAACACTAGTGGGCGACTGCTAGGCGCAACACTAGTGGGCGACTGCTGGGCGCGCTACTAGTGGGCGACTGCTGGGCGCAACACTAGTGGGCGACTGCTAGGCGCAACACTAGTGGGCGACTGCTAGGCGCGCCACTAGTGGGCGACCGCTAGGCGCAAATCTAGTGGGCGACTGCTAGGCGCGCCACTAGTGGGCGACTGCTGGGCGCAACACTAGTGGGCGACTGCTAGGCGCAACACTAGTGGGCAACCGCTAGGCGCAACACTAGTGGGCGACTGCTAGGCGCTGTAACGGGGGGTGGGGGGGCATGCTCTATCTTGTCCATTATTCCACCCCCCAGTTAACTAACGAGGCCGGGGGAAACAGCTCTCTCTAGTCCGTTATCCCGTCCCCAGTTAGCTAACTATTCTAGAGCACCTCCAGAGTTCCTAAGGCAACCTCTCTCGTTCAACACCTTGTAACCTAGGTATTTGACTACCTAGGTGCTAAGACTACAAGGCGCCGTAACTTGATCAGTTACCCGAAACTCTAGAGAGAACTCTAGAATACAGAATCATTGCCACAAACGTAAAAGAGAAAACGAAAGGAAAGAAATGAATAGTGAAGTAATTAGTGAGGGTTTGGGGTGAGAGGGAGAGAGGTGGGAGGGGCGAGGAGGGTCATTAGTTGAAAGTGAGAGTTTAGAGAGGGGTGGAGGGAGAGGAATAGATAGGTAGTAGTAGAAGAGTAGATAGTAGAAGTAGAAGAGTAGATAGTAGAAGACGAAATGCTGCCACCATCCATTCATGATCATTACATACAAGACAAGGAATGGAACTTGCCTGTATCACAAAATTCTCAAAAGATGTTATCATGAGTTCATTATTAGTATGTTCCCTCTGTACCATGTACTCCTTAAAATCAGGGAACCAATAATCCCCGAGGCTTTCTCACCTCAACTCTAAGCTCTAGGGAACCAAGTTAAACACCATTTAAATAATAAATTCATAATTATATTTCCCATGAAGTATCATAATTTAGCAATTCAATTAAAATGTTCCAGTTAATATGCAAAGTGAGTCATCATCCAAGAATTCGAGAACCCTACAACTTGACTGCCCCTGATCATCACACAACATATGTAAACACGACCAAGTCACCTTAATGTTCACTCACCGAGGACGGAGTCTAAGTTGAATAGAGAGGGGGGGGGGGGGGGTCTGTAGCTTGACAGAGACTCCCGCCCTGCCGGCCGACAGCCTCCACCTGCTCTGCTCTCCTGACTGCCGTTCTGTCTGTTCTGTCTGTTAATGCTTGATGCTTGATAGCTCTCCGAGTTTATATTGGGGAACCTAGTAGCTAACTCCGCCCACAAGTAGATAGCCTCCGGCACTACCAAGCCACTCCTTAAACGTCGGCATGTTTGAAGGCTACCCGGCTACAATTAAGAGCTTAGCGGAAGCAAGGTGAAATTCTCATGATCTGACCTCAGGTCACTTGAGGTCATTAACGCTTTGAGGTGTGAGATCTCAGGCAGACAACTGGCGCCTTTCCAAATCCCTGTCTGTGACTCATATTCTATATATATTTTAAATAAACTAACCCAAACACTTTTACAGTGTTACATCTCCCCTTCTCCCCGAAATAAAGTTTTTGCAACACTGCTAAAGCAAGCTAGCTGTGTGCAACAACTTTATTAACGAAAAAAAAAATACATCCTAGCTAAACAAATATACATCATCCTACTCTAAAAAATGAAATATGTAGACAGACGTCCATTGTCTCTGGCTGGGCGACGTCACTGCTTGGTCTTGTAGATAATCCTGTACCACATTTCTTCAACACAACTGCCTCCGTCGCTTCTCCGTCGTTAACGCACAACAACACTTGGTCAACCCGAAAGCCGTTACTACTTGAACTGAGCACAGGACCGTGGAATTCGGTTGTCCCAGCTGATCTGTAATTGGCCCTACGTCAGTCACCATGAGAGACGTATATTGGGGTTCTTCACAGCTATAGGGACTACAAGTTTCGAGACCTTCATATAGTTGCCAACAGTAGAAATCCCATCCTACTCTTCTTCCTCCCTGTTGCTCCAGCACGCCTCCTTCAGAGAGCTACTTCTGACAGCCACATCAAGTCCGCATGACACAGGAAGAATCACTCAACAGAGCAACATGCTTGTAGGAGGGGCGGCCAGTCAAGGCAAACGATCCTGTCTTGCAATTACGCTCCATGCAATAATGCTGACACCAGCAAGGGACACTAGGTATCGTGTCTCAGCTTGGCTTATCTTCTTCTTTCTTCTCTCTTCTTTCTTCTCTCTTCTTTCTTCTCTCTTCTTTCTTCTTTCTTCTCTCTTCCTCCTCCCATGGGTCTTTGACAAGCGACCTGGGGTCCATTGGGGGTCTGTCCGTCCTGGGGTCCATCCTGGGTAGACCGATGTTGGTGGGACAGACTGGAGTCGTTGTTGCTCCTCTTCCATCATTACTGGGTCGTCTGGGGTCGTCTGCAGAACGACCTGGGGTCCACTGGGTAGACCAATGTTGACCGACCGAGAGGGCTGCATCTTGGGGTCCCCTGGGGTGGTGATGGTGGTGGAGCCGTGACCTCCAGGTAGTGGGCTGGTCGTGGTGGTGGTGATTAACGCCCGTGAGTGTGGTACACAGCAGCCGTCTCCCTCTTTTGTATGTGCGTCTCTCCTCTCTTCTGGCTCCCACCTGTGGGTGAACAGAAAGGCGACAATATCGTGCTCCCAAGATATGTTATGTGACCCTGTAGTTTGTATAGGGTTACACAGTCATATCATAACGCTCTCATCCTGGCAACAACTACACTTCAATTTTTTTTAATAATCCAATTAACTCTGAATGATATTGACTTGGTGGAACATAAAACAGTAACAGAGGAAAGTTTAGAGAAGAGAGAATAAGGTCATCACTACTTTTAACTTGTCACAAAAAAAAAAATCAAAACTAATAGACAAAACACTAGCCTAAACTTAACTATACCTTTCCTAATCTTAAGTACATAATTAACCGTTACTCCCACCCTTAACCTACAGCCACCTACGTGACCCAGAGTGTCTCCCTAGCTTCTCCGCCGGTAAACAACTCAAAACTGTTGCCACCCCTGTGACCAGACTATCTAACGTCGAGCGTCCCCAACGTGAAGTCTACTGACATACTAAGGCTCCCCCTAGCATGCTGTACAATACCAGTACACCTCGGGTTATTGCGTTCAAATGGAGTAAAACAGTCGATCGCAATAATCTGAGCAGAACCACTACTTAAACTATTTAAAAACTACACCTGCCACTCCCCACTGACCTGGAGACCAGCGGTGGCTGGGTGTCCCCGTGGGACATGCGAGGTCACCTGTCACACTCAGCTGACCTGCACTACCAACACCGCTAAGTTCCCAAATCGCCAAATCTTATTACTAACATTAATCACTACACACGCAAGTTCTGGTGAACATTCCCTGAACTACACAAAACTCACAAAATCACTAAACACAACACCAGAGAATCACAATCTCCTAACCTGAAAAAAAGTTCGCTAACTCGTGAATATAAACACCTGTCAAGATCTCCCTGATAGCGCCTGAGCGGCAAAAGACACGTGGGACTGAACAATGTTAAAAGAACACCAACTACCTACAACATTGTTCAACACCGCTGCCAACATTGTAACGGGGGGTGGGGGAAATAGCTCTATCTTGTCCATTATTCCACCCCCCAGTTAACTAACGAGGCCGGGGGAAACAGCTCTCTCTAGTCCGTTATCCCGTCCCCAGTTAGCTAACTATTCTAGAGCACCCTCCAGAGTTCCTAAGGCAACCTCTCTCGTTCAACACCTTGTAACCTAGGTATTTGACTACCTAGGTGCTAAGACTACAAGGCGCCGTAACTTGATCAGTTACCCGAAACTCTAGAGAGAACTCTAGAATACAGAATCATTGCCACAAACGTAAAAGAGAAAACGAAAGGAAAGAAATGAATAGTGAAGTAATTAGTGAGGGTTTGGGGTGAGAGGGAGAGAGGTGGGAGGGGCGAGGAGGGTCATTAGTTGAAAGTGAGAGTTTAGAGAGGGGTGGAGGGAGAGGAATAGATAGGTAGTAGTAGAAGAGTAGATAGTAGAAGTAGAAGAGTAGATAGTAGAAGACGAAATGCTGCCACCATCCATTCATGATCATTACATACAAGACAAGGAATGGAACTTGCCTGTATCACAAAATTCTCAAAAGATGTTATCATGAGTTCATTATTAGTATGTTCCCTCTGTACCATGTACTCCTTAAAATCAGGGAACCAATAATCCCCGAGGCTTTCTCACCTCAACTCTAAGCTCTAGGGAACCAAGTTAAACACCATTTAAATAATAAATTCATAATTATATTTCCCATGAAGTATCATAATTTAGCAATTCAATTAAAATGTTCCAGTTAATATGCAAAGTGAGTCATCATCCAAGAATTCGAGAACCCTACAACTTGACTGCCCCTGATCATCACACAACATATGTAAACACGACCAAGTCACCTTAATGTTCACTCACCGAGGACGGAGTCTAAGTTGAATAGAGAGGGGGGGGGGGGGGTCTGTAGCTTGACAGAGACTCCCGCCCTGCCGGCCGACAGCCTCCACCTGCTCTGCTCTCCTGACTGCCGTTCTGTCTGTTCTGTCTGTTAATGCTTGATGCTTGATAGCTCTCCGAGTTTATATTGGGGAACCTAGTAGCTAACTCCGCCCACAAGTAGATAGCCTCCGGCACTACCAAGCCACTCCTTAAACGTCGGCATGTTTGAAGGCTACCCGGCTACAATTAAGAGCTTAGCGGAAGCAAGGTGAAATTCTCATGATCTGACCTCAGGTCACTTGAGGTCATTAACGCTTTGAGGTGTGAGATCTCAGGCAGACAACTGGCGCCTTTCCAAATCCCTGTCTGTGACTCATATTCTATATATATTTTAAATAAACTAACCCAAACACTTTTACAGTGTTACAGCGCAACACTAGTGGGCGACTGCTAGGCGCAACACTAGTGGGCGACTGCTGGGCGCAACACTAGTGGGCGACTGCTGGGCGCAACACTAGTGGGCGACTGCTGGGCGCAACACTAGTGGGCGACTGCTAGGCGCAACACTAGTGGGCGACTGCTGGGCGCAACACTAGTGGGCGACTGCTGGGCGCAACACTAGTGGGCGACTGCTGGGCGCAACACTAGTGGGCGACTGCTGGGCGCAACACTAGTGGGCAACCGCTAGGCGCAACACTAGTGGGCGACTGCTAGGCGCAACACTAGTGGGCGACTGCTAGGCGCAACACTAGTGGGCGACTGCCGGGCGCAACACTAGTGGGCGACTGCTGGGCGCAACACTAGTGGGCGACTGCTGGGCGCAACACTAGTGGGCGACTGCTAGGCGCAACACTAGTGGGCGACTGCTGGGCGCAACACTAGTGGGCGACTGCTAGGCGCGCGTCTAGTGGGCGACTGCTAGGCGCAACACTAGTGGGCGACTGCTGGGCGGAACACTAGTGGGCGACTGCTAGGCGCGCCACTAGTGGGCGACTGCTAGGCGCAACACTAGTGGGCGACTACTAGGCGCGCCACTAGTGTGCGACTGCTAGGCGCAACACTAGTGGGCGACTGCTAGGCGCGCCACTAGTGGGCGACTGCTAGGCGCTACTAGTGGGCGACTGCTAGGCGCGCCACTAATGGGCGACTGCTGGGCGCGCCACTAGTGGGTGACTGCTGGGCGCAACACTAGTGGGCGACCGCTAGGCGCGCCACTAGTGGGCGACCGCTAGGCGCGCCACTAGTGGGCGACTGCTAGGCACAACACTAGTGGGCGACTGCTAGGCGCGCCACTAGTGGGCGACTGCTAGGCGCGCCACTAGTGGGCGACTGCTGGGCGCGCCACTAGTGGGCGACTCCTAGGCGCAACACTAATGGGCGACTGCTAGGCGCGCCACTAGTGGGCGACTGCTGGGAACGCCACTAGTGGGCGACTGCTAGGCGCGCCACTAGTGGGCGACTGCTAGGCGCGCCACTAGTGGGCGACTGCTAGGCTCAACACTAGTGGGCGACTGCTAGGCGCGCCACTAGTGGGCGACCGCTAGGCGCGCCACTAGTGGGCAACTGCTGGGCGCGCCACTAGTGGGCGACTGCTGGGCGCAACTCTAGTGGGCGACTGCTGGGCGCAACACTAGTGGGCGACTGCTAGGCGCGCCACTAGTGGGCGACTGCTAGGCGCAACACTAGTGGGCGACTGCGAGGCGCAACACTAGTGGGCGACTGCTAGGCGCGCCACTAGTGGGCGACCGCTAGGCGCGCCACTAGTGGGCGACTGCTGGGCGCGCCACTAGTGGGCGACTGCTGGGCGCAACACTAGTGGGCGACTGCTGGGCGCAACCCTAGTGGGCGACTGCTAGGCGCGCCACTAGTGGGCGACTGCTAGGCGCAACACTAGTGGGCGACTGCTAGGCGCAACACTAGTGGGCGACTGCTGGGCGCAACACTAGTGGGCGACTGCTAGGCGCGCCACTAGTGGGCGACTGCTAGGCGCAACACTAGTGGGCGACTGCTAGGCGCAACACTAGTGGGCGACTGCTGGGCGCAACACTAGTGGGCGACTGCTGGACGCGCCACTAGTGGGCGACTGCTAGGCGCGCCACTAGTGGGCGACTGCTAGGAGCAACACTAGTGGGCGACTGCTGGGCGCAACACTAGTGGGCGACTGCTAGGCGCAACACTAGTGGGCGACTGCTAGGCGCAACACTAGTGGGCAACTGCTGGGCGCAACACTAGTGGGAGACTGCTAGGCGCGCCACTAGTGGGCGACTGCTAGGCGCAACACTAGTGGGCGACTGCTGGGCGCAACACTAGTGGGCGACCGCTAGGCGCAACACTAGTGGGCGACTGCTTGGCGCGCCACTAGTGGGCGACTGCTAGGCGCGCCACTAGTGGGCGACTGCTAGGCGCAACACTAGTGGGCGACTGCTGGGCGCAACACTAGTGGGCGACTGCTGGGCGCAACACTAGTAGGCGACTGCTGGGCGCAACACTAGTGGGCGACTGCTAGGCGCGCCACTAGTGGGCGACTGCTAGGCGCAACACTAGTGGGCGACTGCTGGGCGCAACACTAGTGGGCGACTGCTAGGCGCAACACTAGTGGGCGACCACTAGGCGCAACATTAGTGGGCGACTGCTAGGCGCAACACTAGTGGGCGACTGCTAGGCACAACACTAGTGGGCGACTGCTG
Organism: Procambarus clarkii; assembly: GCF_040958095.1. Lineage (NCBI taxonomy): Eukaryota > Metazoa > Arthropoda > Malacostraca > Decapoda > Cambaridae > Procambarus > Procambarus clarkii. Next base: position 9,359,523 of record NC_091214.1, on the reverse strand, counting down.
GGCGCAACACTAGTGGGCGACTGCTGGGCGCAACACTAGTGGGCGACTGCTAGGCGCGCCACTAGTGGGCGACTGCTAGGCGCAACACTAGTGGGCGACTGCTGGGCGCAACACTAGTGGGCGACTGCTGGGCGCAACACTAGTGGGCGACTGCTGGGCGCAACACTAGTGGGCGACTGCTAGGCGCAACACTAGTGGGCGACTGCTGGGCGCAACACTAGTGGGCGACTGCTGGGCGCAACACTAGTGGGCGACTGCTGGGCGCAACACTAGTGGGCGACTGCTAGGCGCAACACTAGTGGGCGACTGCTGGGCGCGCTACTAGTGGGCGACTGCTGGGCGCAACACTAGTGGGCGACTGCTAGGCGCAACACTAGTGGGCGACTGCTAGGCGCGCCACTAGTGGGCGACTGCTAGGCGCAACACTAGTGGGCGACTGCTAGGCGCGCCACTAGTGGGCGACCGCTAGGCGCAAATCTAGTGGGCGACTGCTAGGCGCGCCACTAGTGGGCAACCGCTAGGCGCAACACTAGTGGGCGACTGCTAGGCGCAACACTAGTGGGCGACTGCTAGGCGCAACACTAGTGGGCGACTGCTAGGCGCAACACTAGTGGGCGACTGCTAGGCGCAACACTAGTGGGCGACTGCTGGGCGCAACACTAGTGGGCGACTGCTGGGCGCAACACTAGTGGGCGACTGCTGGGCGCAACACTAGTGGGCGACTGCTAGGCGCAACACTAGTGGGCGACTGCTGGGCGCAACACTAGTGGGCGACTGCTGGGCGCAACACTAGTGGGCGACTGCTGGGCGCAACACTAGTGGGCGACTGCTGGGCGCAACACTAGTGGGCAACCGCTAGGCGCAACACTAGTGGGCGACTGCTAGGCGCAACACTAGTGGGCGACTGCTAGGCGCAACACTAGTGGGCGACTGCCGGGCGCAACACTAGTGGGCGACTGCTAGGCGCAACACTAGTGGGCGACTGCTGGGCGCAACACTAGTGGGCGACTGCTAGGCGCGCGTCTAGTGGGCGACTGCTAGGCGCAACACTAGTGGGCGACTGCTGGGCGCAACACCAGTGGGCGACTGCTAGGCGCGCCACTAGTGGGCGACTGCTAGGCGCAACACTAGTGGGCGACTACTAGGCGCGCCACTAGTGTGCGACTGCTAGGCGCAACACTAGTGGGCGACTGCTAGGCGCGCCACTAGTGGGCGACCGCTAGGCGCAACACTAATGGGCGACTGCTAGGCGCGCCACTAGTGGGCGACTGCTAGGCGCTACTAGTGGGCGACTGCTAGGCGCGCCACTAATGGGCGACTGCTGGGCGCGCCACTAGTGGGTGACTGCTGGGCGCAACACTAGTGGGCGACCGCTAGGCGCGCTACTAGTGGGCGACCGCTAGGCGCGCCACTAGTGGGCGACTGCTAGGCACAACACTAGTGGGCGACTGCTAGGCGCGCCACTAGTGGGCGACTGCTAGGCGCGCCACTAGTGGGCGACTGCTGGGCGCGCCACTAGTGGGCGACTCCTAGGCGCAACACTAATGGGCGACTGCTAGGCGCGCCACTAGTGGGCGACTGCTGGGAACGCCACTAGTGGGCGACTGCTAGGCGCGCCACTAGTGGGCGACTGCTAGGCGCGCCACTAGTGGGCGACTGCTAGGCTCAACACTAGTGGGCGACTGCTAGGCGCGCCACTAGTGGGCGACCGCTAGGCGCGCCACTAGTGGGCAACTGCTGGGCGCGCCACTAGTGGGCGACTGCTGGGCGCAACTTTAGTGGGCGACCTCTGGGCGCAACACTAGTGGGCGACTGCTAGGCGCGCCACTAGTGGGCGACTGCTAGGCGCAACACTAGTGGGCGACTGCGAGGCGCAACACTAGTGGGCGACTGCTAGGCGCGCCACTAGTGGGCGACCGCTAGGCGCGCCACTAGTGGGCGACTGCTGGGCGCGCCACTAGTGGGCGACTGCTGGGCGCGCCACTAGTGGGCGACTGCTGGGCGCAACCCTAGTGGGCGACTGCTAGGCGCGCCACTAGTGGGCGACTGCTAGGCGCAACACTAGTGGGCGACTGCTAGGCGCAACACTAGTGGGCGACTGCTGGGCGCAACACTAGTGGGCGACTGCTAGGCGCGCCACTAGTGGGCGACTGCTAGGCGCAACACTAGTGGGCGACTGCTAGGCGCAACACTAGTGGGCGACTGCTGGGCGCAACACTAGTGGGCGACTGCTGGACGCGCCACTAGTGGGCGACTGCTAGGCGCGCCACTAGTGGGCGACTGCTAGGTGCAACACTAGTGGGCGACTGCTGGGCGCAACACTAGTGGGCGACTGCTAGGCGCAACACTAGTGGGCGACTGCTAGGCGCAACACTAGTGGGCAACTGCTGGGCGCAACACTAGTGGGCGACTGCTAGACGCGCCACTAGTGGGCGACTGCTAGGCGCAACACTAGTGGGCGACTGCTGGGCGCAACACTAGTGGGCGACCGCTAGGCGCAACACTAGTGGGCGACTGCTTGGCGCGCCACTAGTGGGCGACTGCTAGGCGCGCCACTAGTGGGCGACTGCTAGGCGCAACACTAGTGGGCGACTGCTGGGCGCAACACTAGTGGGCGACTGCTGGGCGCAACACTAGTGGGCGACTGCTGGGCGCAACACTAGTGGGCGACTGCTAGGCGCGCCACTAGTGGGCGACTGCTAGGCGCAACACTAGTGGGCGACTGCTGGGCGCAACACTAGTGGGCGACTGCTAGGCGCAACACTAGTGGGCGACCACTAGGCGCAACATTAGTGGGCGACTGCTAGGCGCAACACTAGTGGGCGACTGCTAGGCACAACACTAGTGGGCGACTGCTGGGCGCAACACTAGTGGGCGACTGCTGGGCGCAACACTAGTGGGCGACTGCTAGGCGCGCCACTAGTGGGCGACTGCTAGGCGCAACACTAGTGGGCGACTGCTGGGCGCAACACTAGTGGGCGACTGCTGGGCGCAACACTAGTGGGCGACTGCTGGGCGCAACACTAGTGGGCAACTGCTAGGCGCAACACTAGTGGGCGACTGCTGGGCGCAACACTAGTGGGCGACTGCTAGGCGCAACACTAGTGGGCGACTGCTGGGCGCAACACTAGTGGGCGACTGCTGGGCGCAACACTAGTGGGCGACTGCTGGGCGCAACACTAGTGGGCGACTGCTGGGCGCAACACTAGTGGGCGACTGCTAGGCGCGCCACTAGTGGGCGACTGCTAGGCGCAACACTAGTGGGCGACTGCTGGGCGCAACACTAGTGGGCGACTGCTAGGCGCAACACTAGTGGGCGACCACTAGGCGCAACATTAGTGGGCGACTGCTAGGCGCAACACTAGTGGGCGACTGCTAGGCACAACACTAGTGGGCGACTGCTGGGCGCAACACTAGTGGGTGACTGCTGGGCGCAACACTAGTGGGCGACTGCTAGGCGCGCCACTAGTGGGCGACTGCTAGGCGCAACACTAGTGGGCGACTGCTGGGCGCAACACTAGTGGGCGACTGCTGGGCGCAACACTAGTGGGCGACTGCTGGGCGCAACACTAGTGGGCGACTGCTAGGCGCAACACTAGTGGGCGACTGCTGGGCGCAACACTAGTGTTGCGCCCAGCAGTCGCCCACTAGTGGCGCGCCAAGCAGTCGCCCACTAGTGTTGCGCCTAGCGGTCGCCCACTAGTGTTGCGCCCAGCAGTCGCCCACTAGTGTTGCGCCTAGCAGTCGCCCACTAGTGGCGCGCCTAGCAGTCGCCCACTAGTGTTGCGCCCAGCAGTTGCCCACTAGTGTTGCGCCTAGCAGTCGCCCACTAGTGTTGCGCCTAGCAGTCGCCCACTAGTGTTGCGCCCAGCAGTCGCCCACTAGTGTTGCACCTAGCAGTCGCCCACTAGTGGCGCGCCTAGCAGTCGCCCACTAGTGGCGCGTCCAGCAGTCGCCCACTAGTGTTGCGCCCAGCAGTCGCCCACTAGTGTTGCGCCTAGCAGTCGCCCACTAGTGTTGCGCCTAGCAGTCGCCCACTAGTGGCGCGCCTAGCAGTCGCCCACTAGTGTTGCGCCCAGCAGTCGCCCACTAGTGTTGCGCCTAGCAGTCGCCCACTAGTGTTGCGCCTAGCAGTCGCCCACTAGTGGCGCGCCTAGCAGTCGCCCACTAGGGTTGCGCCCAGCAGTCGCCCACTAGTGTTGCGCCCAGCAGTCGCCCACTAGTGGCGCGCCCAGCAGTCGCCCACTAGTGGCGCGCCTAGCGGTCGCCCACTAGTGGCGCGCCTAGCAGTCGCCCACTAGTGTTGCGCCTCGCAGTCGCCCACTAGTGTTGCGCCTAGCAGTCGCCCACTAGTGGCGCGCCTAGCAGTCGCCCACTAGTGTTGCGCCCAGCAGTCGCCCACTAGAGTTGCGCCCAGCAGTCGCCCACTAGTGGCGCGCCCAGCAGTTGCCCACTAGTGGCGTGCCTAGCGGTCGCCCACTAGTGGCGCGCCTAGCAGTCGCCCACTAGTGTTGAGCCTAGCAGTCGCCCACTAGTGGCGCGCCTAGCAGTCGCCCACTAGTGGCGCGCCTAGCAGTCGCCCACTAGTGGCGTTCCCAGCAGTCGCCCACTAGTGGCGCGCCTAGCAGTCGCCCATTAGTGTTGCGCCTAGGAGTCGCCCACTAGTGGCGCGCCCAGCAGTCGCCCACTAGTGGCGCGCCTAGCAGTCGCCCACTAGTTGCGCGCCTAGCAGTCGCCCACTAGTGTTGTGCCTAGCAGTCGCCCACTAGTGGCGCGCCTAGCGGTCGCCCACTAGTGGCGCGCCTAGCGGTCGCCCACTAGTGTTGCGCCCAGCAGTCACCCACTAGTGGCGCGCCCAGCAGTCGCCCATTAGTGGCGCGCCTAGCAGTCGCCCACTAGTAGCGCCTAGCAGTCGCCCACTAGTGGCGCGCCTAGCAGTCGCCCATTAGTGTTGCGCCTAGCGGTCGCCCACTAGTGGCGCGCCTAGCAGTCGCCCACTAGTGTTGCGCCTAGCAGTCGCACACTAGTGGCGCTCCTAGTAGTCGCCCACTAGTGTTGCGCCTAGCAGTCGCCCACTAGTGGCGCGCCTAGCAGTCGCCCACTAGTGTTGCGCCCAGCAGTCGCCCACTAGTGTTGCGCCTAGCAGTCGCCCACTAGACGCGCGCCTAGCAGTCGCCCACTAGTGTTGCGCCCAGCAGTCGCCCACTAGTGTTGCGCCTAGCAGTCGCCCACTAGTGTTGCGCCCGGCAGTCGCCCACTAGTGTTGCGCCTAGCAGTCGCCCACTAGTGTTGCGCCTAGCAGTCGCCCACTAGTGTTGCGCCTAGCGGTTGCCCACTAGTGTTGCGCCCAGCAGTCGCCCACTAGTGTTGCGCCCAGCAGTCGCCCACTAGTGTTGCGCCCAGCAGTCGCCCACTAGTGTTGCGCCCAGCAGTCGCCCACTAGTGTTGCGCCTAGCAGTCGCCCACTAGTGTTGCGCCCAGCAGTCTCCCACTAGTGTTGCGCCCAGCAGTCGCCCACTAGTGTTGCGCCCAGCAGTCGCCCACTAGTGTTGCGCCTAGCAGTCGCCCACTAGTGTTGCGCCTAGCAGTCGCCCACTAGTGTTGCGCCTAGCAGTCGCCCACTAGTGTTGCGCCTAGCAGTCGCCCACTAGTGTTGCGCCTAGCGGTTGCCCACTAGTGGCGCGCCTAGCAGTCGCCCACTAGATTTGCGCCTAGCGGTCGCCCACTAGTGGCGCGCCTAGCAGTCGCCCACTAGTGTTGCGCCTAGCAGTCGCCCACTAGTGGCGCGCCTAGCAGTCGCCCACTAGTGTTGCGCCTAGCAGTCGCCCACTAGTGTTGCGCCCAGCAGTCGCCCACTAGTAGCGCGCCCAGCAGTCGCCCACTAGTGTTGCGCCTAGCAGTCGCCCACTAGTGTTGCGCCCAGCAGTCGCCCACTAGTGTTGCGCCCAGCAGTCGCCCACTAGTGTTGCGCCCAGCAGTCGCCCACTAGTGTTGCGCCTAGCAGTCGCCCACTAGTGTTGCGCCCAGCAGTCGCCCACTAGTGTTGCGCCCAGCAGTCGCCCACTAGTGTTGCGCCCAGCAGTCGCCCACTAGTGTTGCGCCTAGCAGTCGCCCACTAGTGGCGCGCCTAGCAGTCGCCCACTAGTGTTGCGCCCAGCAGTCGCCCACTAGTGTTGCGCCCAGCAGTCGCCCACTAGTGTTGTGCCTAGCAGTCGCCCACTAGTGTTGCGCCTAGCAGTCGCCCACTAATGTTGCGCCTAGTGGTCGCCCACTAGTGTTGCGCCTAGCAGTCGCCCACTAGTGTTGCGCCCAGCAGTCGCCCACTAGTGTTGCGCCTAGCAGTCGCCCACTAGTGGCGCGCCTAGCAGTCGCCCACTAGTGTTGCGCCCAGCAGTCGCCCACTAGTGTTGCGCCCAGCAGTCGCCCACTAGTGTTGCGCCCAGCAGTCGCCCACTAGTGTTGCGCCTAGCAGTCGCCCACTAGTGGCGCGCCTAGCAGTCGCCCACTAGTGGCGCGCCAAGCAGTCGCCCACTAGTGTTGCGCCTAGCGGTCGCCCACTAGTGTTGCGCCCAGCAGTCGCCCACTAGTGTTGCGCCTAGCAGTCGCCCACTAGTGGCACGCCTAGCAGTCGCCCACTAGTGTTGCGCCCAGCAGTCGCCCACTAGTGTTGCTCCTAGCAGTCGCCCACTAGTGGCGCGCCTAGCAGTCGCCCACTAGTGGCGCGTCCAGCAGTCGCCCACTAGTGTTGCGCCCAGCAGTCGCCCACTAGTGTTGCGCCTAGCAGTCGCCCACTAGTGTTGCGCCTAGCAGTCGCCCACTAGTGGCGCGCCTAGCAGTCGCCCACTAGTGTTGCGCCCAGCAGTCGCCCACTAGTGTTGCGCCTAGCAGTCGCCCACTAGTGTTGCGCCTAGCAGTCGCCCACTAGTGGCGCGCCTAGCAGTCGCCCACTAGGGTTGCGCCCAGCAGTCACCCACTAGTGTTGCGCCCAGCAGTCGCCCACTAGTGGCGCGCCCAGCAGTCGCCCACTAGTGGCGCGCCTAGCGGTCGCCCACTAGTGGCGCGCCTAGCAGTCGCCCACTAGTGTTGCGCCTCGCAGTCGCCCACTAGTGTTGCGCCTAGCAGTCGCCCACTAGTGGCGCGCCTAGCAGTCGCCCACTAGTGTTGCGCCCAGCAGTCGCCCACTAGAGTTGCGCCCAGCAGTCGCCCACTAGTGGCGCGCCCAGCAGTTGCCCACTAGTGGCGCGCCTAGCGGTCGCCCACTAGTGGCGCGCCTAGCAGTCGCCCACTAGTGTTGAGCCTAGCAGTCGCCCACTAGTGGCGCGCCTAGCAGTCGCCCACTAGTGGCGCGCCTAGCAGTCGCCCACTAGTGTTGCGCCCAGCAGTCGCCCACTAGAGTTGCGCCCAGCAGTCGCCCACTAGTGGCGCGCCCAGCAGTTGCCCACTAGTGGCGCGCCTAGCGGTCGCCCACTAGTGGCGCGCCTAGCAGTCGCCCACTAGTGTTGAGCCTAGCAGTCGCCCACTAGTGGCGCGCCTAGCAGTCGCCCACTAGTGGCGCGCCTAGCAGTCGCCCACTAGTGGCGTTCCCAGCAGTCGCCCACTAGTGGCGCGCCTAGCAGTCGCCCATTAGTGTTGCGCCTAGGAGTCGCCCACTAGTGGCGCGCCCAGCAGTCGCCCACTAGTGGCGCGCCTAGCAGTCGCCCACTAGTGGCGCGCCTAGCAGTCGCCCACTAGTGTTGTGCCTAGCAGTCGCCCACTAGTGGCGCGCCTAGCGGTCGCCCACTAGTGGCGCGCCTAGCGGTCGCCCACTAGTGTTGCGCCCAGCAGTCACCCACTAGTGGCGCGCCCAGCAGTCGCCCATTAGTGGCGCGCCTAGCAGTCGCCCACTAGTAGCGCCTAGCAGTCGCCCACTAGTGGCGCGCCTAGCAGTCGCCCACTAGTGTTGCGCCTAGCAGTCGCACACTAGTGGCGCGCCTAGTAGTCGCCCACTAGTGTTGCGCCTAGCAGTCGCCCACTAGTGGCGCGCCTAGCAGTCGCCCACTAGTGTTGCGCCCAGCAGTCGCCCACTAGTGTTGCGCCTAGCAGTCGCCCACTAGACGCGCGCCTAGCAGTCGCCCACTAGTGTTGCGCCCAGCAGTCGCCCACTAGTGTTGCGCCTAGCAGTCGCCCACTAGTGTTGCGCCTAGCAGTCGCACACTAGTGGCGCGCCTAGTAGTCGCCCACTAGTGTTGCGCCTAGCAGTCGCCCACTAGTGGCGCGCCTAGCAGTCGCCCACTAGTGTTGCGCCCAGCAGTCGCCCACTAGTGTTGCGCCTAGCAGTCGCCCACTAGACGCGCGCCTAGCAGTCGCCCACTAGTGTTGCGCCCAGCAGTCGCCCACTAGTGTTGCGCCTAGCAGTCGCCCACTAGTGTTGCGCCCAGCAGTCGCCCACTAGTGTTGCGCCCAGCAGTCGCCCACTAGTGTTGCGCCCAGCAGTCGCCCACTAGTGTTGCGCCCAGCAGTCGCCCACTAGTGTTGCGCCCAGCAGTCGCCCACTAGTGTTGCGCCTAGCAGTCGCCCACTAGTGTTGCGCCCAGCAGTCGCCCACTAGTGTTGCGCCCAGCAGTCGCCCACTAGTGTTGCGCCCAGCAGTCGCCCACTAGTGTTGCGCCTAGCAGTCGCCCACTAGTGTTGCGCCTAGCAGTCGCCCACTAGTGTTGCGCCTAGCGGTCGCCCACTAGTGTTGCGCCCAGCAGTCGCCCACTAGTGGCGCGCCTAGCAGTCGCCCACTAGATTTGCGCCTAGCGGTCGCCCACTAGTGGCGCGCCTAGCAGTCGCCCACTAGTGTTGCGCCTAGCAGTCGCCCACTAGTGTTGCGCCCAGCAGTCGCCCACTAGTAGCGCGCCCAGCAGTCGCCCACTAGTGTTGCGCCTAGCAGTCGCCCACTAGTGTTGCGCCCAGCAGTCGCCCACTAGTGTTGCGCCCAGCAGTCGCCCACTAGTGTTGCGCCCAGCAGTCGCCCACTAGTGTTGCGCCTACCAGTCGCCCACTAGTGGCGCGCCTAGCAGTCGCCCACTAGTGTTGCGCCCAGCAGTCGCCCACTAGTGTTGCGCCCAGCAGTCGCCCACTAGTGTTGTGCCTAGCAGTCGCCCACTAGTGTTGCGCCTAGCAGTCGCCCACTAATGTTGCGCCTAGTGGTCGCCCACTAGTGTTGCGCCTAGCAGTCGCCCACTAGTGTTGCGCCCAGCAGTCGCCCACTAGTGTTGCGCCTAGCAGTCGCCTACTAGTGGCGCGCCTAGCAGTCGCCCACTAGTGTTGCGCCCAGCAGTCGCCCACTAGTGTTGCGCCCAGCAGTCGCCCACTAGTGTTGCGCCCAGCAGTCGCCCACTAGTGTTGCGCCTAGCAGTCGCCCACTAGTGGTGCGCCTAGCAGTCGCCCACTAGTGGCGCGCCTAGCAGTCGCCCACTAGTGTTGCGCCTAGCGGTCGCCCACTAGTGTTGCGCCCAGCAGTCGCCCACTAGTGTTGCGCCTAGCAGTCGCCCACTAGTGGCGCGCCTAGCAGTCGCCCACTAGTGTTGCGCCCAGCAGTTGCCCACTAGTGTTGCGCCTAGCAGTCGCCCACTAGTGTTGCGCCTAGCAGTCGCCCACTAGTGTTGCGCCCAGCAGTCGCCCACTAGTGTTGCGCCTAGCAGTCGCCCACTAGTGGCGCGCCTAGCAGTCGCCCACTAGTGGCGCGCCCAGCAGTCGCCCACTAGTGTTGCGCCCAGCAGTCGCCCACTAGTGTTGCGCCTAGCAGTCGCCCACTAGTGTTGCGCCTAGCAGTCGCCCACTAGTGGCGCGCCTAGCAGTCGCCCACTAGTGTTGCGCCCAGCAGTCGCCCACTAGTGTTGCGCCTAGCAGTCGCCCACTAGTGTTGCGCCTAGCAGTCGCCCACTAGTGGCGCGCCTAGCAGTCGCCCACTAGGGTTGCGCCCAGCAGTCGCCCACTAGTGTTGCGCCCAGCAGTCGCCCACTAGTGGCGCGCCCAGCAGTCGCCAGTAGATTATTTGGTGACAGATAGAGCCACCTATGTAGGGTAATCAGATAAGAAAATCAGAAGCGGGGAGCCACATAGTGCCACTCCATATTAGGTCACCCAAGGTGTGAGTGGTAGCAGTCGAAAAAACAGTGAAGATAGGTATCTATTATGCGCCACTATGATCATGTTCATTTACAGTAAAGTAGCTGCCTATGAAGGGTAATCAGATAAGAAAATCAGAGGCGGGGTGCCACTTAGAGCCACCCCATATTAGGTCGCCCAAGGTGTGGGGCAGCAACAATCGTAAAATAGTGAAGATAGGTATCTATTATGTGTCGCTATGTTCATGCTCATGTTCATTTATACAGAAAAGTATGACAGTATATTTGTATAATAAACACTCAGGTGAGCGGTAGTTACCCCCCCCCCCCCCAGGTGTAAAAACAGGATCCTCGCAGTAGGGGCGGTCCCCCCTCACCAGCCCTCCTCATACTTGATGACCTTGAGTGTACCGTAAGAGGGACCACCCTCCCTTAGTTGTTTTTAAGTTGGATATATTTTAAGCCTCTATACTTAAAGAAGGAGAAAAAGAAATAATCCTGATGATTTATAGATTATATTATCAAAGTACATAGGGTTAAACATAGTCGTATTGTAGGTCATCTCCCCCCACATAATATTTATTAACAAGACCTCTCCTTCTCGCCCACAAGTCCGTTGTGGGGTCTTCCTCCCCCTCCTCCTCCTCCTCCTCCTGGGACGAAGATGATGATTCATCATCTCCCAGAGAGTGAATGGGATGTAGTGCGCCTCCCTCAGGTGACTGACTGCTGACGTCATAGGGTTCACTCTCGCTGGTGGGGTGTTGTCCTTCCTCTCCTTGTGGTTCAATGACGTCACCACCTTCACTCTCGGTGGACATTCCTTGGGCTGAGGTGTTGGGGTGGGGCTCGGATGGTATGTCTGGGTGACCATACACTAGGCTAGTGTATTTATTTAGGTAAAAGCGCTTATCATCAAATGCACTTAAACCCCTCTTAGTATTGAATGTGGTTGCCATCTGCCCCCCTATGTTTCTTATTTGTGAGTAATTAAAAGTATTTACTACACCATTACTGTGAAGGGTCTCTTTAAAGTGGTTATGTGTTAAAGATCTTTGCACAGCTCGGGGAATACCCTTAGCGGTGATGGAATTTTTATTGTCAAGCAAAAGCACACTATACATTTTGGGCTTGAGTGCCACAACTTCAAGGATGTGTTTATCTGACACCTCTGACTTTAACAGCCCTAAAACACCCTTTTTAGAAGGATCATACAAGGGGTGAGTTTCAGGAAAATTACTCGTATCCATCCACAAACTAAGGGGTTCTTTCCCCATCTCATTAAAGACATCTTCAGCTAGTAAGGTGAAAATGAAACTGTCTGTATCACTATACACCAGTTGTACCCTATCTGAATAGTGGTTCTTAAGTACCCTGTACCAAAAATGGTACAAGCTGTATTTTGCTAGCTCAAGAATCTGGAACCCAATGTAATTAGGATGAGTAATTTTAATGAATGGTCTGGAACTGACAGACAATAATTTATTGTCGCCTAAATGCACCATTCGTTTAAAGCGGGGATTCTTCACCTCTCGTAAAAAGGCCCTAGCTGAAGTCACTAGTTTGGTGTCAATGGCATAACGAGCTGGATTCAGTAGCGTTTTACCAAAAACACTGTTCGTCAGTAATTTGAAGAGTGTTTTCCTATCATTACTGCTGGAGGCATTTCTATTGTTAACGTTGGTGTTAACAAATTCTGCCATAAAATCTGACTGGTGGAACTCGTAAATTGCATGTATTGTTTCCACTTCAAGTCCTATCTCAATAAATAGTTGTAAAAGGTGAAGAGATATGAAATAATGTTTTTTGGGGAGATGATCTCCAACCAGTTTGATGTTTTTTGGGGGGAGGTGTGTGATGTTATTTGTTTCCAGAAGTCCCCTACTAAATGGTGAGATATCCTCCATACTTATTCCCCTATGGTGTAAACAAAGGGGCAGATCGTCTGTTAGTCTAGCTATTTCGGGTCTTAAAAGTTTGGTGTCAATTAAGAGCCAGTACCCTTTGTTAGAAGAGAAAGGCTGTTCTGTCATTATCTTCCCCCCGCTAATGAAGGAGTTCATCTCATCAGATGATAGTCTCCTTAGTCCCCCATGGGGCAATTTCCTAGTCATACAACTCCCATAGAGGCTGTTAAAGTCGAGATAAAGTAAGAATGAAGACCTATCCTCCTGGGGGTTAAAAGATGGGTTGACATAGCGGTTGTTAGCTCTGACATAACTCCTAACTGCAGTTGTAAAACCCCCTCGTATGTTTTGTGATAAGAGATTGTGCAACGTCACATCTGCACTTAACTCCAACGATATTCTACTACTTTTCAGGAAGCAGTCGTAGGAGTACCCTGGGAGGCTGCAATAGTGTGTCAATTCTAAAGAATATATATCATTTAGAATTGCCCTGTGGTGTGTAAAAATGTCAGCCAGTAATCCTACATCACACCTCAAATAAATGAGGAGGTAGTCTTTTAATGTCCTACACCCTGTAGCCTCCCATACTAATTTAGAATGTCTATATTCGTCCAAAGTTATACCTGATTTGTTTAGGGAGCTGTAGAACATTTCAATAGGAGGGAGTGTTGTGTCATTAAAGCAGCTGATTTTTGTGGTATATTCATAAGGGAAAAACTGCTTACCCTTTAAGAGTCGGTGGTGACTCTTTTTGGGCAAACCCTCTATCATTGAGTGAGTGAATGTTAAGGGGCTGGCTGAATCAATGTGGGTCTTTGCTAGGGATGAAAGACTACCTGTAATAAAAGCCAGTGAATCAAGAAATTTAAGCTTCCCTATTTCCACCTTAAGATATTTCGTCCCCTGTCTCATGAGGATATTGCTCTTAATATTTGAATCCATGGTAAACTCCCTCAAAATTAAGCCCATGTCATAAGACATATTATGGGCAATTAGAACTAAACTCTCCAGAGCATTCTTGTGGCGGAGGTTGCAGTAATTACATAGAGCTCCAATATAATTGAGCTTTTCCCTAAGGTGATCATGATGTTGAACCTTGAAATTGGAGGGGGTAAATACCTGCTCACAAAACTGGCAGTGAGTCTGTCTCCTAAAATGGATCATATCCTCAAGAGACATGTCTATTTCATAATGGTGGAGGGTAGATCTGATAATTTCCCATTTGGTAGCAACTCGCTGCATGAAATGAGTAACACTGTCCCCCCCAAAATAAGTAAATTTATCAACGACAGTGTGGTTCCTATCAACAATTATATAGCTGTATGCTATAGGTCTATGTATGGCTGTAACAGAACCTAGACAATCCTCAGTGCTTAGGACACACTCAAAATCAAAATAGCCCACATGGGAAGGGGCATAACCTTTCCCCGTATTTTTAAAATGGAGTGTGTCCCCAGGCTGAGGGTAAATAATTTTCTGAGTGATGTCGCAGGAAGATGAGTGATTTGTTAGCTCAGACGAATTTTGATATTCTGAGAGACAGTTTCTACAGAAGACTGTCTTTCGTTTGTGGCTGCGAGTAAAGTTCCGAAGGAACTTATCGAACTCTTTTATCAAGGTCACATGAGATTCCCCCAATAACAATAAAGGAACTATGATCGAGTACTGTCTGCTACCACGACGACAAAGAGAGACGTGATAGACGCCATCTGTATGTTTGTGTATTGAATACAAAAAAATGGATAGTTTATTTCTATTCTCCAATTTAGAGATATCCTCCCAAGACAGAGGGAAGGATAAATTGTCGTATTTGACCATTTTCCTAACCCTAGAGTGAGACTCTACAAGTCTCCCTATACGTCTCCACTTCCACCCTTGTTGTGACGCCAGAAAAGCAGCAATGCACTGAATAATACATGTTTTATTGTTACCAGCCGGGTTTGGGTTGAAGACCTCATGCCGTCCCCTTAGAAATGGGGGATAAGGGACATAATCCCCCAAAACTGACCTTACACTTGCATTACAGATGACGATTTTGAGGAAATCGACATTATATAATATGAAACCACTCCCCTCTGTTTCTGAAAGGAGATCTTCCAGTCGTGTAATCATATAAGCCACCCAGCTATCAATAAGATTACCCACATCCTCAAGAGTTACCAGTCTAGCGGGTGTTGTTATGAAGTGTTCTCTAAAGTCATCATCTTCCGTGAGTCGTTGTTTCAAAAGTGTTACCTTTACCTCGAGGAGGATTTTTAATGATGAAGTAAAATTGCCATGTCCCCCAAGAGAATTCATGTAATTCTCTATTTCAGATATGTAATAGTCCCTAAAGTTGCTTAGGAGTCCTATAGGGTCTGTGGCGAAGGCTGAGGGGATGGAATATTCCAGCCTAGTAAAGAGATTCCCCAGAGCCCCCACCCTATTAATTAAGTGTGGAGTGTCTATAGCATCCTCCTCATCTGGGGAATTTTCATCACTATTTAGGGCATTAAGTCTATTGATGACAGGGGGTCTAAGACCACTAGGGCCCGGCTGAGAGATGTCACCCCTATCACCATCATCACCATCATCATCATCACTCATCGCTTCCTCTCCCCCCTCCCCTCCACCTAAGGGGTTATTGTCACGCTGTGCTTTGTCATGTTCCTCCCCTACCTGCCTCTGAATCGCTCCTGGAATGGAATAATAATAAATAATAATAATAATAATAATAATAATAATAATAATAATAATAATAATAATAATAATAAAAAGGCAACACCCTCTCACTAATCCCCATGACATAAGTTCTCAAAAAAGATTCTTAAGAGAAATAAAGGTGGAGGGTTTATTCACTCACCACGGGGGCATGTTTGTAGATGTTCAGAGGTCAAGTCCTCACACACAGAGGTCCCACAATTATCACAAGGGGAAGTGTGGTGAGGTCTCAAGGATGTATTTCCACACAAAAAGCACAAGAAGCCATCCTCTCTGGAAGGGAGGGTGGGCTGGCGACGTTTACCTAATGAAGGAAATAGTGTATAATTTATATACACTCTCTCTCCCACACTCATGGAGAAGGGGAAAACCCTTCTTAATATTTTTTTTATTTCAAATAAATGAATAAATAAATATATAAAATACGGTCATACCTCCAGCACAGGTTCTCCTGTGTTCACCACTAGACTGTACACATACAGTTTCTCCACAGAAGAAACATGTGTAACACCTATGAACGAAGAGATGTGATGACCCCCATCCACAAATTCTACAAATATCACCAACTCGAGACATAACGATCACGCTTACCTAAAATAAATAAATAAATAAATAAATATATATATATATATATATATATATCCCCCCAGCACTCAAATCACTCCACTTCTCATTCCTGCCCCTACTTATCTATATAAATATATATATATATATATATATATATATATATATATATATATATAATATATTTATATATATATATATATATATATATATATATATATATATATATATATATATATATATATATATATATATATATAACCCTTATATGAAATAGATACTAATTTACTTACATCTCGGGCTAGACGGGGAGGAGAGTGGATGGTTTGGTCACAATTCAATAATACATGATGTGGGGGAGGTGTAGCGTCCTTTTATTGACTCGGAAACGTGGGTGGGCAACGTTGCCACATACAACACCTCTCAGTCCTTTTGTAAGAGAAGGGTTAGGCCTGCTGTAGAAAACTTTTTTTTTTTTTCTCTCTCTCGTCTGGAGGTCATCACTAGGGGACTTCTACTTCAAAAAAACATCAGGAGGACTGGCTATGTCCTGAGGGAGACACATCCCTTGATGGGTGAATACACTCACACACACACACACACACACACACACACACACACACACACATACACACTCACACACACACACACTCTCACACACTCTCACACACACACACACACACACACACACACACACACACACACACACACACACTCAATATATATATATATATATATATATATATATATATATATATATATATATATATATATATATATATATATATATATAATATGAATATATAAGCGACCACTCCATAGGTAATTGAACCATTTATGGGGAAAATATGGAGGAGTGTGCGTCTGTCACAGACGAGCAACTTAATATTTTCCACCACCCAGCAAGAATATTTGTAGCTGGATTCAGTAATTCTGGGAAAACGACCCTAGTGGGGAATTTATGTGTTAAATACCACGGAAAATTCTCAAAAATTTTAGTGTCATCTGCAAATAATACAGAACAACCTCTTTCAAACATTCCATCTCTGCGAAACAAGGTTACTGTCTCCCAGGATCTGATTAACCCACTAGAGTATAAAGATCCTTTTTCAAATGAGTCAGTTTTGTATATAATTGATGACTTATACCTGGAAGCCATACAGAGTCCAATTATAGCCAATATCTTCACAAGAGGGAGACACGGTAATATTTCCGTAATTCTAATTAGTCAAAATTTGTTTCCCCAGGGGAAATACGCCAGGACAATAACTCTGAATTGTAGTCATTATATATTAATGAAGCAGAGAGACATAAGCCAACTTGAAATTTTAAGTGGACAGTTATATGGACGAAAAACAACTAGTAGTTTCGTTGAAATATACCGTCGGGCAATATCCCAGAACAAGTATGGTTACTTATTGGTCGATCTGACGGTTCCTGAGGCATTACAACTACGAACGAGCATCACCAACGAAGACCACTGTGAAATTGTGTATCAAATGTAATCAACAACGACAACAAAAAAATGTCTCTAACGACACAGAAACGAACAATTCTCACCAGTATCTATAATGACATTTCTAGCCCAGGTGGTTTCACAGGGTCAATTCAAAAATTGTATAAGGCTGCCAGACTTAAAGACCCCAACATTAGTGTTGCAGATGTGAAGGAATTTCTCCATGGGGAGCGATCTTACACATTACATAGAGGAAATTTAGTTAGGTTCCCCCGACGGAAAATATTAGCCCCTAAACCTCGTACCATAATTGCCTGTGACCTAGGGGACTTTTGTAGTTTACAAAAATACAATAATGGTGTTAAATATATTTTAATTTGTGTCGATGTTTATTCCCGCCTAATGCAGACTCAAACTTTAAAAACAAAAAATTCGAGTGAAGTGTTAGTCGCTCTGAAGAAGATATTAGAGGAAACGCCTCAGTTTCTCGGTGTAAGGCGGATATTCACTGACCGAGGTAGAGAATTTTACAAGTCAGTTCAAAATTATTTTAATAAGAAAAATATTAAATTATATAGTGTATTTTCGGAAATGAAATCTAGCATAGTGGAGCGAGCCATCAGAACTTTAAAACATAAACTGTATCATTATATGACTCAAGCTAATTCATTAAAATACACCCACATCCTCCCTAAAGTTGTGGACGTGTACAACCACACTTTCCACAGGATGCTAAAAAATACTCCTCATGCCATTCATAAGTTGCAAAATATTGAAGATATACGAAGACAGTTTAAGGTCATGTATTTAAACAATGACTCCTCCATAACTGCCATCAGTCCACGGCTGCACCTTGGACAGCATGTGCGATTGGCAAAGCGCAGGAATATATTTCACAAAGGCTTTTGGCACCAAAATACAGAAGAAATATTTGTAGTGTCACATATTGACAGAACACATCCAATCCCGACATATAAAATCAAAGATTTAAACAACGAGACGATCAGTGGCATGTTTTATGAGCAGGAATTGATTGCAACATCCCTTCCAGACTATTTTCCTGTAACGGTATTACAGTCTAGGAAAACATCGAAAGGACACAGAGAATATTTCGTCAAGTGGAGAGGGTACCCAGATTCTGCCAATAGCTGGATTAAAGCTCAAGACATCGTCAAATTTAACAAAAAATGACAGTTCAAGAGGACTCTCTCGTAGAGAAACATCATCAGTTGTTATTTTTATTAAACAATTTATCACCCAAGAAGCGGAATAAACTAATCAAGGCTTTAAAACGGCAGGAAATTGAATCAATTTGTGAAATTTTTGCCAATTTTCTGAAACGAAACATCCCAGTTCAACCTCAGATAATTAATGGCTTACAGAGATATCAGAACGACATACGATCTGTAGCACGTAAGAAAACTCCTTTATACAAAAAGAAGCTCATACTGACCTCCAGACGTGGTGGGGCGATATTAGCAGCTCTGCTACCTTTGGCTGTATCGTTAATTTCCTCCCTAATAAGGTAATTGCGTAAATAAGTAACGAGAGAATAAAATGGTGAAAGAATATTGCCTGGTACCACGATTCATAGCTGAAAAATATTTATTTAATAAAAACAAGAACTCACCATCACCTCCTAATGCGGTGGGTCTGCCCTCCCCCGGTGGTGATGGTAGTGAAAGTATGTCCTTCTCTTTAAAAAACGAATCCATCCCAAGTAATAATATTGGGGGAGCCCGTAACCTACCCACCTGCGACTCTGGTAGGGGTGATGGGGGGGGTGGGGGAAGAGGACACTCCTTCCTCCCACCTGACAACAACGGGCTGTGGGCGGTGTTGCCGTAGTAGCACCTCCAGACGGGCGGGGCTGGTCACACACCCTTTAAATGACATTGGGGCCTCCGGCGACCGTCGCCCGCCGCCACCCTTAAAAAGAAAAAAAAAAACGCGGGCTGCCCGGCGCGACCATCGCCTTTAAAAAAAAAAAATAAATAAAAAAAGGGGACATTCCATCCTCCCGCCCGAAGTGCAAGTAATTGTTGCTGGCCACACTCCACATAAAGCCACCATCACACCCCAAAATCCAAGTCTGGACAACTTAATAAATGTGAATTTTAAAATTGAGGAAATTCCTCATGTCAAAGCATTATTGAACATGTTTGGACAAAACAGCCAACAGGTGATGTGGGATAGTCGCGGAAATTTATTAAAGCCTGTACAAAATTTAAATATTTTAGATATAATTAAAACTCTAGCCTTCACAAAGGGGCAATTTAGGGCAAGTGACAAGGAAGATGTAAGGGTTTTACTGAGGGTGGCTGGCATAGACCCAACCCTCATTCGTAATTATCGCGCTAGATCTCAGTTAAAAGGGGGGAGGGGTATCCATAGGAGACCCCATTGGGAGCCGTATTGAAGACCTATATGAAGACCATCTTAAAGACCACCATATTCAGTTGCATATCCACCATGGAGCAAGCTTCTAGACCCACTCCTCCCCCAGCTACACCCCCAGAAGACAAATCTCCCTTATTAAAGAAGTTGGTTGCTACTCAGCGGTACTACAAGTATGTCGAACACAAATGTAGATTGATATATGCATTGTGGGATTGTTATGACCGTCTTGTGTTGAGTGCCCCTCCAGAACGGGTTTTTAAGTCATTTGGAGAGACGGTGAAACGTTATGAAGAATATTCATCCCAGGAAATCCAGACGGAGATATGGCAAATGGAAAAATTAACCTTCCAACATCGAGACCAGATTACAGCCTTCGAGACTGGACGGAGTGTGTATGGACTTTTAAGGTAGGGAAGGCAGCCTCTACACCACACCCCATACATCCCTCCCCCTCCAGGTGGGGGACACAGGTGTATTTAAAGGCCTCCACCGTCACCCTCGGTCACCATAGTTGACGACGACTCTTCCCCAGTTCCTCTCAACCGCCCCTCCGCCATGGCTTTATCGTCCATTAAGTCAATAGACAGCGACATCACCGACACCCACGCCTTTGGGGTCGGTGATGTCATAGTGTATGAC
The DNA here is from genome assembly GCF_040958095.1 of Procambarus clarkii. Lineage (NCBI taxonomy): Eukaryota > Metazoa > Arthropoda > Malacostraca > Decapoda > Cambaridae > Procambarus > Procambarus clarkii. The sequence continues at coordinate 9,339,763 of NC_091214.1, read as the reverse complement.
TTACCAGCTGCTGTTGTGCGTCCCTATGGACTGGCAAGTGTAATTTGGAAATGTTACAACTATGCCCGTGTGGAACGTGAAGGACTGACTCGTGTCAACAGGGCCACAATACGTTACCGGTCTACCCCGGGTGACATCGAAGTGAAGATAGCTCCCCTACCCTCCGACGGTCAAGACATTGTCGAAGAGCCAGTCTTGTTCTTCCGCCCCACCATCGTGGCGCTAATTTCTGCTTTCGGCGCAGGAGCACCCTTCGAGTCCAACCCTATAGCTCAGGAGCAAGTGCAGTCTTCCTCCGACATCCACTACATCACCAATGTCACCCTGGATACTGCCAAGAATAGGCTATATTGGCTGAAAACAGCCCTAACAAAGGTTGGCAATCTCATGGTAAGAACTCCAACCATGTTTCGGCTGGTGGTGCCCCATGGGCTGGGGGCCTCCCGTGATGGCATGGACAACTGGCACAAGGACGTCGGGCCCATGCTCATTTCGCTCAACGCTGAGCTGGGCAAGCATAACAAGGAGCTGGTAATCCTCAAACGTCCCTCTACCGTCACCCCATCGATGGTACCCCTCCCGAATGATGATCCCAGGGGAGAGGGTGATAGTAAAACTATCACCCTAGATGCGGTGGTGGGGGAGGGTGCCACCACTCCAGGAAGCTCTTCTCGTTCTACACCACCAGCACCACCAGCCACCCCCAGGAAGAAGAGACACCTACAAGAGTACTCATCCACCTCCAGCGCTGCTCCACCCCCACCCACAACATCTGGCACGGCCAAACGACGGATCGAAACCACTATTGACTTCGACCCCCTCTCAAATCATCGTATTGACACCATCCTCGATGGAGAGTCACAGGAAATATTCCTGTTATCCTCATCACCGAAAAAACAACGAAAGCTGTAACCATCAACGCTCAAAGAAGACGTGCCAGCACCACCACAGTCAGTAACAGCAGCAGCAGCAGCAGCAGCAACAGCAGTACCTCCATCTACAACAGCTTCGGTGGTGGTAGCAGTAGCAGGTCCACCGACGATGGTGACAGTGTTGTCAGCGCTAGTGGTAGCGGCAACGGTACCACCAACTACAGCAGTTCCGGCGGTGACAGCGGCAGCAGCAGTACCATCATCGCCGGCAGCGGTAACGGTAGCGGCAGCAGTACCACCAACTACAACGGTTCCAGCGGTGGTAGCAGCAGCAGCAGCAGCAGCAGCAGTACCGTCAGCGGTGGCAGCGGTGTCAGTGGTACCAACAGCTCCCCCAGCAGCAGCGGCAGCGGCAGCAGCGGACGACAGCAGTACCAACAGCTGCTGCTCTTTATATGTAATTTGTTATGGGGGAACAAAATGTAGTTCCCCCTGTTGTAGTTCTTTTAAAAGTAATATTTCCTTAGTAGATTAATAAAATAAAATATAAGTAATGATGTTTTATTCCCACCCCAGTCAGTACATAAGATAACAATGGACGAGGAACACTACATATACCTCACTAGCCTCGACCAAGAAGATATATACAACAACACAAGTTCAGCATTTACAAACACCATCCCCACTCTACATTTAAACCCTTCCATTAAACATGAAGTGGCCTTAGTCAACATACTCCTACCCAGACGAATTAACGCTATCATCAAGGATGAGGGGGAGTCTGGTATAGACGTCTATGCTACTTTTAAGCGAGGAACTCTTTCTAAAAGCCCAGAACATCTCATCTACACCTTCACCCCCAAAACCAACATATTATCCAGAAACATCACATTTATCACGAGTGAGCTTAGCCGACAAATAATCACCGACATGAAGCTTAGCTTCCGAGGTGATTTCAAAATATACTTCTCAGAAAGAGAACCAATCCTCACCTATGATCAATCCTTAGAGCGAGTATTACTATCCTCTACACTTAACAATGAAGGCACTGGTTCCTTATATTCTCTTAGTCTTCAATTTAAACACAGAATAGCTAATGTACTTGGTTTTGACAGCAGTCGCAAATACACCATTTATCAGGCAAAATCAGATGACATTACAGCAGCCTCAAAGATCGTGGCCTCATTCCCCCCAGACAATGACGGAGGTTGTGACTATTTACTCATTTATAGTGACGTCATCGAGCCGGACCGTTACGGGGGACAAATTGTAAATATCTTAGATGCAATCAATTATCATGACTCTTATTCTAGAGGGGCTCACCCCCTAGTGTACAAGACATTAAATACTAACACGTTGGAGAAGGTGAGCATTAAGATAACAGATCAGTTTGGGCGAAAGGTTAGTTTTGAAGATGGGAGGTCGGTTACGGTAGTCTTACACCTCCGCCCTAAGGTATAACAATATAATCTATATAAATATAAATATATATATATATATATATATATATATATATATATATATATATATATATATATATAGAAGTGTTTACCCACATCATCGGTTATTATAAGAAGAGGAGTCGGGATGCGAGTACCTTTCCACACACCCTCCCAGAAGGAGTATGGGGAGATCTTCTCCCCCCTCTCTGGGAGATACGGGGTGAGGGGGGGAGCGATGAATGACATACGCACATTCCAAGCGCCTTATCTCAGATCTGGTGGTGGTTTTTTTGGGACCTTAGCCGGCTTGGCTCGACGAGCCATACCATTTTTCATGAAAACTGTAACGCCGACTGCTATCGATTTTGGGAAAAATGTTCTTGGTGATTTAACCAGTGGTAGACGGGATGTAAAGAGCGCTCTGAGAACTCACGGTATTGATGCTCTTAAGACTGTGGGGAAGAAATTGGTAGCAGGCGGGAAAATTAAAAGACTCTCTAGGAGAAGAAAAAATAAAAATAATAAATGTAAACGAGCCCTTGGGTATAAAAATGATGTATTTTCACTACAGTAAGCAGTCATACTTCACCTTTCGGAGGAGATCATGGCGGAGGCTAGTGGAGCTGGGTTGAAAATCCCTGTAGAATATTATACTTCCAGTATTATTGACCAATTTCCTAGAAGTAACAGAATACGTAATGTGGAGAGTTCAATTGCCTCCACACAGCAAATAGACATTCTACCTGTTAACCTACCTATTAATCAACGTTTGCGGGATAATTACTTAGAATTCCGCATCCCCGGAACCCAGGGCGCCTTCTTAGATTTAGCTAATATTGTTATAGATTTTAAGGTATCTTTAACGAAAGATGACGATACCACAAAATTGGAAGAGGATGACCATGTGGAATTTGTTAATGGGTTGTCAAATACCATGTTTAAAGGTGTTCAGGTGTTTTTAGGAGAGCAGGTAGTTGAAACAAATTCTAATTTTAATTATTGGTCGTTTATTAAATTAATTACCTCCATGCCTCCATCAAAAATGTCTTCCTTGGGGAGGATTGGAGCCTTTCGTAGGGACTGGAGTGATGATGGTGTAATCCCTAACGAATTTACTAATACATTTTTTACTGGGGCAACCGCCAAGGATAAAAAATTTATGACCGATTTAAAAGGTAAAGGATTGTCAATGTGTTTTCCCCTACTATTGGACGTAACAACCCTAGACCAATACATATTAGATAATATAGATGTGCGCCTAAGATTGGAGCTCTCCCCACATGCTTGGGTGCTAAATACAAGTGTGGACGATGGCTCTAAGTATCGGCTGCATATGGATTATGCTAAGTTGTGGGTAACACGAGTGTTCCCCTACCCAAGTGCTTACCTAGCCTTAAACAGCTCACTGTTAGCATCCCCCGACCCCATAAGCTATACTTTCAATAAAACCATTTCTAAAACATATGTCCTAGCAGGGAATCAAACTAGTCTCTTAATTGATCAGCCTTGGGCGCAAGTAATTCCTCACAGGATATTCATGGTAATTGTGCCAATGAATTATTTCGCTGGCCTTCACCAAGGTAATGGATTATATTTTGAAAATGCAAAACTGAAAAATATCGCCATGTATTTGAACAATAATGCAATTTACCGAATTGGTGGTGATTTCGACAATCATTATGCCCGCCTTTATTACGAAACTTTGAAGACATTAGGCTTAGAGCGTGATTCACTTCTAGCCTATGACACTTTTAATAAGGGAAGATCGATATTCGCCTTTGACTTAACCACCATTCAAACAAAAGATTCCCTCCCTGTGGAGAAATCTGGCAACTTGCGTATGGAGCTTGAGTTTGGCGGTGGTGTTACATATAACAGACTGGTTTTACTGTTTGGGGAAACGACCGGGGTACTATCCATCGACGGACAGAGAACTGTTCTGTGTGACGTGCGAGCTTAAAAACATAATGAATTGTAATGATATAAATATTAATTTAAAAAATAATCTAGGGGATCGAGCACTCTACCTAGGTTGTTATAATGCTGATGAAATAGAACATTTAAATATCTCATCAAGAAAACCTATTGTTCTCATAACTAATATTTTACCATCACATAGCAGATTAACTATGGGACATTGGGTAGCTATTTATGTTGATAAAGTTAAACATCGAATGTTTTTTTTCGATAGTTATGCAATGTCGGCGGTTACTTATGGACATTATTTTCAAGGATTTATTAAAACTAACACAATAACAAAGGTGTTTGGAATGTGCTACAGACTCCAGAGTGATTTTACCCTTGCTTGTGGACTGTATTGCGTAATGTTCGTCCATAGGGTGAGTCACCTGGGGTTGCCTTCAACAGTACATTACTTACATAATGTATTTTCAAGCGTTAGTTTAAAATTAAATGATAAACGAGCCCTCGCTTATGCGAGACGATATTTTCCTATGAAACATCACTGTGTTAGGACATTTTGTAGAGGAGTAAGGGTTGGTTCTTATAGGTGGTGTAGAGAATATTTTTGTTAGCTAGGCAACCCACCTAACAAGGGGATTACCCCACATATAAAACACCTCTCACCCCACAACCTCCCTAGAAGACCCCCATCCCCCTTATCCTACAAATGGAAGGCGTCTCCCCAGAAACACACGCAGGGAAGATTGAAGTCCTTGAAGGGCCTGGTTAGTATTACCCTCACTTTCTGGTAAAGATTTATTTTTTTTCCCACAATAGAAAGTTTGCTCAACCTCTATTTTTCCTCTTCTTTTTTTTCAGTGCAATTCTTAGGACCCGTCCACATTTGTAGAGTAGTAATTCTACGAGGAAGGTCTGCCCCAAACAAGATGCTGTTACGTACCCTAATTGATGATGCCTGCTGTAGAGGACACAAGGTCGCTCCTGCAGGGGGAGAGGTATGTACTAACTGTTCTTAGAGGAAATAGAATATTTTTCAAATAAAAGATATAATCCTATAAATTATTTTCCCCATCTCTTTCCAGAACACTTCAGATGAGAGTCAGAAGGAAAGTCGTCCAAAAGGCAACCAGCCAACTCACCCCACTCCCCCAAGAGAGGGGGGAGGGGGTCAAGACCTCCCCCCACTCACCACGGATGGGGAGACGTCAGAATTCTACTCAGATGAGGAAGGGGAGGTGGAGGGGGGAGAGGGATAGGGGTCATAATTAACTTCTTATACATCATTTGTGATTTTTACCTAATAAAACATTAATAAATTCTTTGATTTTTTTTAACCCCTGGAGGAGATTTATAATTTAATACCCCTATATAAGACCCACTCGACCTCCGCTGGGTGTGGAACTCTGTTACGGTAAAGTCAAGGCCATTAGGTGCGAGGAAGGGTACGGGCGACCACCCTCACCGGGAGGAACCTGTTTTACACCTGCCCCATAGAGGAATGTGGGGGCGTAACTGGCACTCACCCACGAGTGTTTATTATACAAATAAATTCATTTTTACTTAAATATATTGTCATACTTTACTGTATAAATGAACATGATCATAGTGGCACATAATAGATACCTATCTTCACTGTTTTTTCGACTGCTACCACTCACACCTTGGGTGACCTAATATGGAGTGGCACTATGTGGCTCCCCGCTTCTGATTTTCTTATCTGATTACCCTACATAGGTGGCTCTATCTGTCACCAAATAATCTACTGTCGCCCACTAGTGGCGCGCCTACCGGTCGCCCACTAGTGGCGCGCCTAGCAGTCGCCCACTAGTGTTGCGCCTCGCAGTCGCCCACTAGTGTTGCGCCTAGCAGTCGCCCACTAGTGGCGCGCCTAGCAGTCGCCCACTAGTGTTGCGCCCAGCAGTCGCCCACTAGAGTTGCGCCCAGCAGTCGCCCACTAGTGGCGCGCCCAGCAGTTGCCCACTAGTGGCGCGCCTAGCGGTCGCCCACTAGTGGCGCGCCTAGCAGTCGCCCACTAGTGTTGCGCCTAGCAGTCGCCCACTAGTGGCGCGCCTAGCAGTCGCCCACTAGTGGCGCGCCTAGCAGTCGCCCACTAGTGGCGCTCCCAGCAGTCGCCCACTAGTGGCGCGCCTAGCGGTCGCCCACTAGTGGCGCGCCTAGCAGTCGCCCATTAGTGTTGCGCCTAGGAGTCGCCCACTAGTGGCGCGCCTAGCAGTCGCCCACTAGTGGCGCGCCTAGCAGTCGCCCACTAGTGTTGTGCCTAGCAGTCGCCCACTAGTGGCGCGCCTAGCGGTCGCCCACTAGTGGCGCGCCTAGCGGTCGCCCACTTGTGTTGCGCAAAGCAGTCACCCACTAGTGGCGCGAACAGCAGTCGCCCATTAGTGGCGCGCCTAGCAGTCGCCCACTAGTAGCGCCTAGCAGTCGCCCACTAGTGGCGCGCCTAGCAGTCGCCCACTAGTGTTGCGCCTAGCAGTCGCCCACTAGTGGCGCGCCCAGCAGTCGCCCACTAGTGGCGCGCCCAGCAGTCGCCCACTAGCAGTCGCCCACTAGTGTTGTGCCCAGCAGTCGCCCACTAGTGGCGCGCCCAGCAGTCGCCCACTAGTGTTGCGCCCAGCAGTCGCCCACTAGTGGCGCGCCTAGCAGTCGCCCACTAGTGTTGTGCCCAGCAGTCGCCCACTAGTGGCGCGCCCAGCAGTCGCCCACTAGTGGCGCGCCTAGCAGTCGCCAACTAGTGTTGCGCCCAGCAGTCGCCCACTAGTGGCGCGCCCAGCAGTCGCCCACTAGTGGCGCGCCCAGCAGTCGCCCACTAGTGGCGCTCCTAGCAGTCGCCCACTAGTGGCGCGCCCAGCAGTCACCCACAAGTGTTGTGCCCAGCAGTCGCCCACTAGTGGCGCGCCTAGCAGTCGCCCACTAGTGTTGCGCCCAGCAGTCGCCCACTAGTGTTGCGCCTAGCAGTCGCCCACTAATGTTGCGCCTAGCGGTCGCCCACTAGTGTTGCGCCTAGCATTCGCCCACTAGTGTTGCGCCCAGCAGTCGCCCACTAGTGTTGCGCCTAGTAGTCGCCCACTAGTGTTGCGCCCAGCAGTCGCCCACTAGTGTTACGCCTAGCAGTCGCCCACTAGAGTTGCGCCTAGCAGTCGCCCACTAGTGTTGCGCCTAGCAGTCGCCCACTAGTGGCGCGCCCAGCAGTCGCCCACTAGTGTTGTGCCTAGCAGTCCCCCACTAGTGGCGCGCCTAGCAGTCGCCCACTAGTGGCGCGCCTATCAGTCGCCCACTAGTGTTGTGCCTAGCAGTCGCCCACTAGTGGCGCGCCTAGCAGTCGCCCACTAGTGTTGCGCCTAGCAGTCGCCCACTAGTGGCGCGCCCAGCAGTCGCCCACTAGTGTTGTGCCTAGCAGTCGCCCACTAGAGTTGCGCCTAGCAGTCGCCCACTAGTGTTGCGCCTAGCAGTCGCCCACTAGTGGCGCGCCCAGCAGTCGCCCACTAGTGTTGTGCCTAGCAGTCGCCCACTAGTGTTGTGCCTAGCAGTCGCCCACTAGTGGCTCGCCTAGCAGTCGCCCACTAGTGTTGCGCCCAGCAGTCGCCCACTAGTGTTGCGCCCGGCAGTCGCCCACTAGTGTTGCGCCTAGCAGTCGCCCACTAGTGTTGCGCCTAGCAGTCGCCCACTAGTGTTGCGCCTAGCGGTTGCCCACTAGTGTTGCGCCCAGCAGTCGCCCACTAGTGTTGCGCCCAGCAGTCGCCCACTAGTGTTGCGCCCAGCAGTCGCCCACTAGTGTTGCGCCCAGCAGTCGCCCACTAGTGTTGCGCCTAGCAGTCGCCCACTAGTGTTGCGCCCAGCAGTCGCCCACTAGTGTTGCGCCCAGCAGTCGCCCACTAGTGTTGCGCCCAGCAGTCGCCCACTAGTGTTGCGCCTAGCAGTCGCCCACTAGTGTTGCGCCTAGCAGTCGCCCACTAGTGTTGCGCCTAGCGGTTGCCCACTAGTGTTGCGCCTAGCAGTCGCCCACTAGTGTTGCGCCCAGCAGTCGCCCACTAGTGGCGCGCCTAGCAGTCGCCCACTAGTGGCGCGCCTAGCGGTCGCCCACTAGTGGCGCGCCTAGCAGTCGCCCACTAGTGTTGCGCCTAGCAGTCGCCCACTAGTGTTGCGCCCAGCAGTCGCCCACTAGTAGCGCGCCCAGCAGTCGCCCACTAATGTTGCGCCTAGTGGTCGCCCACTAGTGTTGCGCCTAGCAGTCGCCCACTAGTGTTGCGCCCAGCAGTCGCCCACTAGTGTTGCGCCTAGCAGTCGCCCACTAGTGGCGCGCCTAGCAGTCGCCCACTAGTGTTGCGCCCAGCAGTCGCCCACTAGTGTTGCGCCCAGCAGTCGCCCACTAGTGTTGCGCCCAGCAGTCGCCCACTAGTGTTGCGCCTAGCAGTCGCCCACTAGTGGCGCGCCTAGCAGTCGCCCACTAGTGGCGCGCCTAGCAGTCGCCCACTAGTGTTGCGCCTAGCGGTCGCCCACTAGTGTTGCGCCCAGCAGTCGCCCACTAGTGTTGCGCCTAGCAGTCGCCCACTAGTGGCGCGCCTAGCAGTCGCCCACTAGTGTTGCGCCCAGCAGTTGCCCACTAGTGTTGCGCCTAGCAGTCGCCCACTAGTGTAGCGCCTAGCAGTCGCCCACTAGTGTTGCGCCCAGCAGTCGCCCACTAGTGTTGCGCCTAGCAGTCGCCCACTAGTGGCGCGCCTAGCAGTCGCCCACTAGTGGCGCGCCCAGCAGTCGCCCACTAGTGTTGCGCCCAGCAGTCGCCCACTAGTGTTGCGCCTAGCAGTCGCCCACTAGTGTTGCGCCTAGCAGTCGCCCACTAGTGGCGCGCCTAGCAGTCGCCCACTAGTGTTGCGCCCAGCAGTCGCCCACTAGTGTTGCGCCTAGCAGTCGCCCACTAGTGTTGCGCCTAGCAGTCGCCCACTAGTGGCGCGCCTAGCAGTCGCCCACTAGGGTTGCGCCCAGCAGTCGCCCACTAGTGTTGCGCCCAGCAGTCGCCCACTAGTGGCGCGCCCAGCAGTTGCCCACTAGTGGCGCGCCTAGCGGTCGCCCACTAGTGGCGCGCCTAGCAGTCGCCCACTAGTGTTGCGCCTCGCAGTCGCCCACTAGTGTTGCGCCTAGCAGTCGCCCACTAGTGGCGCGCCTAGCAGTCGCCCACTAGTGTTGCGCCCAGCAGTCGCCCACTAGAGTTGCGCCCAGCAGTCGCCCACTAGTGGCGCGCCCAGCAGTTGCCCACTAGTGGCGCGCCTAGCGGTCGCCCACTAGTGGCGCGCCTAGCAGTCGCCCACTAGTGTTGCGCCTAGCAGTCGCCCACTAGTGGCGCGCCTAGCAGTCGCCCACTAGTGGCGCGCCTAGCAGTCGCCCACTAGTGGCGCTCCCAGCAGTCGCCCACTAGTGGCGCGCCTAGCGGTCGCCCACTAGTGGCGCGCCTAGCAGTCGCCCATTAGTGTTGCGCCTAGGAGTCGCCCACTAGTGGCGCGCCCAGCAGTCGCCCACTAGTGGCGCGCCTAGCAGTCGCCCACTAGTGGCGCGCCTAGCAGTCGCTCACTAGTGTTGTGCCTAGCAGTCGCCCACTAGTGGCGCGCCTAGCGGTCGCCCACTAGTGGCGCGCCTAGCGGTCGCCCACTAGTGTTGCGCCCAGCAGTCACCCACTAGTGGCGCGCCCAGCAGTCGCCCATTAGTGGCGCGCCTAGCAGTCGCCCACTAGTAGAGCCTAGCAGTCGCCCACTAGCAGTCGCCCACTAGTGTTGTGCCCAGCAGTCGCCCACTAGTGGCGCGCCCAGCAGTCGCCCACTAGTGTTGCGCCCAGCAGTCGCCCACTAGTGGCGCGCCGAGCAGTCGCCCACTAGTGTTGTGCCCAGCAGTCGCCCACTAGTGGCGCGCCCAGCAGTCGCCCACTAGTGGCGCGCCTAGCAGTCGCCCACTAGTGTTGCGCCCAGCAGTCGCCCACTAGTGGCGCGCCCAGCAGTCGCCCACTAGTGGCGCGCCCAGCAGTCGCCCACTAGTGGCGCTCCTAGCAGTCGCCCACTAGTGGCGCGCCCAGCAGTCACCCACTAGTGTTGTGCCCAGCAGTCGCCCACTAGTGGCGCGCCTAGCAGTCGCCCACTAGTGTTGCGCCCAGCAGTCGCCCACTAGTGTTGCGCCTAGCAGTCGCCCACTAATGTTGCGCCTAGCGGTCGCCCACTAGTGTTGCGCCTAGCATTCGCCCACTAGTGTTGCGCCCAGCAGTCGCCCACTAGTGTTGCGCCTAGTAGTCGCCCACTAGTGTTGCGCCCAGCAGTCGCCCACTAGTGTTACGCCAAGCAGTCGCCCACTAGAGTTGCGCCTAGCAGTCGCCCACTAGTGTTGCGCCTAGCAGTCGCCCACTAGTGGCGCGCCCAGCAGTCGCCCACTAGTGTTGTGCCTAGCAGTCGCCCACTAGTGGCGCGCCTAGCAGTCGCCCACTAGTGGCGCGCCTATCAGTCGCCCACTAGTGTTGTGCCTAGCAGTCGCCCACTAGTGGCGCGCCTAGCAGTCGCCCACTAGTGGCGCGCCTAGCAGTCGCCCACTAGTGTTGTGCCTAGCAGTCGCCCACTAGTGGCGCGCCTAGCAGTCGCCTACTAGTGGCGCGCCCAGCAGTCGCCCACTAGTGGCGCGCCTAGCAGTCGCCCACTAGTGGCGCGCCTAGCAGTCGCCCACTAGTGGCGCGCCCAGCAGTCGCCCACTAGTGGCGCGCCTAGCAGTCGCCCACTAGTGGCGCGCCCAGCAGTCGCCCACTAGTGGCGCGCCCAGCAGTCGCCCACTAGTGGCGCGCCCAGCAGTCGCCCACTAGTGGCGCGCCTAGCAGTCGCCCAATAGTGGCGCGCCTAGCAGTCGCCCACTAGTGGCGCGCCTAGCAGTCGCCCACTAGTGTTGTGCCCAGCAGTCGCCCACTAGTGGCGCGCCTAGCAGTCGCCCACTAGTGTTGCGCCAAGCGGTCGCCCACTAGTGGCGCGCCTAGCAGTCGCCCACTAGTGTTGCGCCTAGCAGTCGCCCATTAGTGGCGCGCCTAGTAGTCGCCCACTAGTGTTGCGCCTAGCAGTCGCCCACTAGTGGCGCGCCTAGCAGTCGCCCACTAGTGTTGCGCCCAGCAGTCGCCCACTAGTGTTGCGCCTAGCAGTCGCCCACTAGTGGCGCGCCTAGCAGTCGCCCACTAGTTTTACGCCCAGCAGTCGCCCACTAGTGTTGCGCCCAGCAGTCGCCCACTAGTGTTGCGCCTAGCAGTCGCCCACTAGTGTTGCGCCCAGAAGTCGCCCACTAGTGTTGCGCCCAGCAGTCGCCCACTAGTGTTGCGCCCAGCAGTCGCCCACTAGTGTTGCGCCTAGCAGTCGCCCACTAGTGTTGCGCCTAGCAGTCGCCCACTAGTGGCGCGCCTAGCAGTCGACCACTAGTGTTGTGCCTAGCAGTCGCCCACTAGTGGCGCGCCTAGCAGTCGCCCACTAGTGGCGCGCCTAGCAGTCGCCCACTAGTGTTGTGCCTAGCAGTCGCCCACTATTGTTGCGCCTAGCAGTCGCCCACTAGTGGCGCGCCTAGCAGTCGCCTACTAGTGGCGCGCCTAGCAGTCGCCCACTAGTGGCGCGCCTAGCAGTCGCCCACTAGTGGCGCGCCTAGCAGTCGCCCACTAGTGGCGCGCCCAGCAGTCGCCCACTAGTGGCGCGCCTAGCAGTCGCCCACTAGTGGCGCGCCTAGCAGTCGCCCACTAGTGGCGCGCCCAGCAGTCGCCCACTAGTGGCGCGCCCAGCAGTCGCTCACTAGTGGCGCTCCCAGCAGTCGCCCACTAGTGGCGCGCCCAGCAGTCGCCCACTAGTGGCGCGCCTAGCAGTCGCCCACTAGTGTTGCGCCCAGCGGTCGCCCACTAGTGGCGCGCCCAGCGGTCGCCCACTAGTGGCGCGCCTAGCAGTCGCCCACTAGTGTTGCGCCTAGCGGTCGCCCACTAGTGGCGCGCCTAGCAGTCGCCCATTAGTGTTGCGCCTAGCAGTCGCCCACTAGTGGCGCGCCTAGTAGTCGCCCACTAGTGTTGCGCCTAGCAGTCGCCCACTAGTGGCGCGCCTAGCAGTCGCCCACTAGTGTTGCGCCCAGCAGTCGCCCACTAGTGTTGCGCCTAGCAGTCGCCCACTAGTGGCGCGCCTAGCAGTCGCCCACTAGTGTTGCGCCCAGCAGTCGCCCACTAGTGTTGCGCCCAGCAGTCGCCCACTAGTGTTGCGCCTAGCAGTCGCCCACTAGTGTTGCGCCCAGCAGTCGCCCACTAGTGTTGCGCCCAGCAGTCGCCCTCTAGTGTTGCGCCCAGCAGTCGCCCACTAGTGTTGCGCCTAGCAGTCGCCCACTTGTGGCGCGCCTAGCAGTCGCCCACTAGTGTTGCGCCCAGCAGTCGCCCACTAGTGTTGCGCCCAGCAGTCGCCCACTAGTGTTGCGCCTAGCAGTCGCCCACTAGTGTTGCGCCTAGCGGTCGCCCACTAGTGTTGCGCCCAGCAGTTGCCCACTAGTGTTGCGCCCAGCAGTCGCCCACTAGTGTTGCGCGTAGCGGTCGCCCACTAGTGTTGCGCCTAGCAGTCGCCCACTAGTGTTGCGCCCAGCAGTCGCCCACTAGTGTTGCGCCTAGCAGTCGCCCACTAATGTTGCGCCTAGCGGTCGCCCACTAGTGTTGCGCCCAGCAGTCGCCCACTAGTGTTGCGCCCAGCAGTCGCCCACTAGTGTTGCGCCTAGCAGTCGCCCACTAGTGGCGCCCCTAGCAGTCGCCCACTAGTGTTGCGCCCAGCAGTCGCCCACTAGTGTTGCGCCCAGCAGTCGCCCACTAGTGTTGCGCCCAGCAGTCGCCCACTAGTGTTGCGCCTAGCGGTCGCCCACTAGTGTTGCGCCTAGCAGTCGCCCACTAGTGTTGCGCCTAGCAGTCGCCCACTAGTGGCGCGCCTAGCAGTCGCCCACTAGTGGCGCGCCTAGCAGTCGCCCACTAGTGGCGCACCTAACAGTCGCCCACTAGTGGCGCGCCTAGCAGTCGCCCACTAGTGTTACGCCTAGCGGTCGCCCACTAGTGTTGCGTCCAGCAGTCGCCCACTAGTGTTGCGCCTAGCAGTCGCCCACTAGTGGCGCGCCAAGCAGTCGCCCACTAGTGGCGCGCCTAGCAGTCGCCCACTAGTGTTGCGCCTAGCGGTCGCCCACTAGTGTTGCGCCCAGCAGTCGCCCACTAGTGTTGCGCCTAGCAGTCGCCCACTAGTGGCGCGCCTAGCAGTCGCCCACTAGTGTTGCGCCCAGCAGTTGCCCACTAGTGTTGCGCCTAGCAGTCGCCCACTAGTGTTGCGCCCAGCAGTCGCCCACTAGTGTGGCGCCCAGCAGTCGCCCACTAGTGGCGCGCCCAGCAGTTGCCCACTAGTGGCGCGCCTAGCGGTCGCCCACTAGTAGCGCGCCTAGCAGTCGCCCACTAGTGTTGCGCCTAGCAGTCGCCCACTAGTGTTGCGCCTAGCGGTCGCCCACTAGTGTTGCGCCCAGCAGTCGCCCACTAGTGTTGCGCCTAGCAGTCGCCCACTAGTGGCGCGCCTAGCAGTCGCCCACTAGTGTTGCGCCCAGCAGTCGCCCACTAGTGTGGCGCCCAGCAGTCGCCCACTAGTGGCGCGCCCAGCAGTTGCCCACTAGTGGCGCGCCTAGCGGTCGCAAACTAGTGGCGCGCCTAGCAGTCGCCCACTAGTGTTGCGCCTAGCAGTCGCCCACTAGTGTTGCGCCTAGCGGTCGCCCACTAGTGTTGCGCCCAGCAGTCGCCCACTAGTGTTGCGCCCAGCAGTCGCCCACTAGTGGCGCGCCCAGCAGTCGCCCACTAGTGTTGCGCCTAGCAGTCGCCCACTAGTGTTGCGCCTAGCAGTCGCCCACTAGTGGCGCGCCTAGCAGTCGCCCACTAGTGGCGCGCCCAGCAGTCGCCCACTAGTGGCGCGCCTAGCGGTCGCCCACTAATGGCGCGCCTAGCAGTCGCCCATTAGTGTTGCGCCTAGCAGTCGCCCACTAGTGGCGCGCCCAGCAGTCGCCCACTAGTGGCGCGCCTAGCAGTCGCCCACTAGTGGCGCGCCTAGCAGTCGCCCACTAGTGTTGTGCCTAGCAGTCGCCCACTAGTGGCGCGCCTAGCGGTCGCCCACTAGTGGCGCGCCTAGCGGTCGCCCACTAGTGGCGCGCCCAGCAGTCGCCCACTAGTGGCGCGCCCAGCAGTCGCCCACTAGTAACGCTCCTAGCAGTCGCCCACTAGTGGCGCGCCCAGCAGTCGCCCACTAGTGTTGTGCCCAGCAGTCGCCCACTAGTGTTGTGCCTAGCAGTCGCCCACTTGTGGCGCACCTAGCAGTCGCCCACTAGTGTTGTGCCCAGCAGTCGCCCACTAATGTTGTGCCTAGCAGTCGCCCACTTGTGGCGCGCCTAGCAGTCGCCCACTAGTGGCGCGCCTAGCTGTCGCCCACTAGTGGCACGCCTAGCAGTCGCCCACTAGTGGCGCGCCTAGCAGTCGCCCACTAGTGGCGCGCCTAGCAGTCGCCCACTAGTGGCACGCCTAGCAGTCGCCCACTAGTGGCGCGCCTAGCAGTCGCCCACTAGTGGCACGCCTAGCAGTCGCCCACTAGTGGCGCGCCTAGCAGTCGCCCACTAGTTGCACAACACCACTTTGAAGGGATAACACTTGTCACTGCCACCCAGTTGACAGTTTAACGCCTCACAATCTCCAATAGATACCTGCACATAGAAATCTTATTGCGAGATATACTGTGATCCGAGGTTTTGTGATTACTAATCACCAAACTTTTTTTGTGATAACAAATCGCATGTCTGGTTCTCAACTTATATTCAAGTCCTCCATATGCTTTTATGCATATACCGACTGTGATATAGGTGTCCTGAGGCGACAGCTGCTTGTGGCTACTCAGGTTGTGAGTTATGCTCATGATGATATAATGTGTTACTACTACGGCGTGGGAGCCCGACCCTGAACCATACAAAATCGAGTAAGCTCACATCTCAAGCTAAATCATGGTGATGAAATCCAGAAGTAGCTTGTGTCGTGAAAGAAAGTTTACTCTCAATATATTGATATTTAATTAACTGATTTAAATTAATCGAAGGACCACCCTATTTTTACTGAAAAGGGAAACAGATAAATGAACAATAGAAAAGGACTGAAATACCAGTGCCTGTGGATAATGTAACTATTAGGAGTTATTCCTGGAATATTTATGGACTGTAAAGTAAATTACTATTCTAAAGGTAAACTTTCCTTCCTTCACAAATGGTGGGGTAAATACCAGAAGTAAAGTACTCCCAGTACACTCATCGAGGCTGGTTCTTCCTTGAATAAAATTAGTAACTCTTAGTATATCTTGAGGTTATCTTGAGATGATTTCGGGGCTTTAGTGTCCCCGCGGCCCGGTCTTCGACCAGGCCTCCACCCCCAGGAAGTAGCCCGTGACAGCTGACTAACTCCCAGGTACCTATTTTACTGCTAGGTAACAGGGGCATAGGGTGAAAGAAACTCTGCCAATTGTTTCTCGCCGGCGCCTGGGATCGAACCCAGGACCACAGGATCACAATTCCAGCGTGCTGTCCGCTCGGCCGATCGGCTCCCAATATAGTAAGATATAAATAAAATAGACATTTGATAATTTGGTTAGTAGCAAGAATATATTGGATAGTGATTAAACAAGAAAACTATTCTCATCTAAGTACATGAGGCTATCAAATTATACTTGATTTCCTAAATCACGTAAATGAAATATATTCTCAAATTATTATTAGGTTTCAACCGTTCATTAGTAAATAGGAAATAATTAAAATAAGTTCAGATGCTTAGCTGTGACAGTGAATGGAGATGCGGTGTCGAGATGGCATCATCTGGAACTTGCTAGAACACGTGATCCAATAGCGTAGCTTGGGAAAATGTTGAGACCACGGCAGCTCCGACACACGCTGAAAACCCAATGGAATGTAAAATTTGTCTGCACAAATTATATTGTGTCATTACTATTCATTGGAAGGGAAAATCAAATTCCTTGTGGACGTACTTGGTGTTTGGGGAAGTCTTACGGAGTAACGATGGATAAGTGTACAGTAAAAATTATAGCGAGCTCGTATTAAAGTACTAGAACACTTAACCTGCTGGTTGTCCACCGATGCAATCTTTAGATTGCTACTATAGTAGTTGCACACTCCTACGCCGATTAATAGCCAGGGCCTGTCGCAAAATTGTTGGAAACTTCGCCTCTCCCTAGT
Organism: Procambarus clarkii; assembly: GCF_040958095.1. Lineage (NCBI taxonomy): Eukaryota > Metazoa > Arthropoda > Malacostraca > Decapoda > Cambaridae > Procambarus > Procambarus clarkii. The sequence goes on along the minus strand of NC_091214.1, from coordinate 9,323,247 downwards.
CTAATGGACGCCACGTTGTGTTGCGTCCGACTCTCTTGCCAGCTCTGTTGCTAGTCATCAGTCTCCCTTAACCCCTCTCTTACGCATTCGCAACATATTTTAGTAGAGACGGAAAATTCTTTTCCTTGTACTTACTCTACTCGATACGTTAATGAGAATAAGGTCGCAATTGTAGGGAATTAAATATTGTTTATATTCTCGCTGGATGATAATAATTATGAACAGTGTTCTTATTAAACGAGAAGTGGAGAGAATTTCTATTTCCTCCATGACGTTTGGATATAACAGATAAACTTGTTATATAGTGATATTTTAGTTGATAACTCGTGGTTATTGAATCACTTGTTGTTATATTATCAGATTAATTCTTATCAAGAATATTGATAAAAGTTGAGAATATTATTCAATTCTCTAACATGTTGACAATAATTGTCTTGCTGGATATTATCTGACGCAATACTACCTCTCGATGTGGTGAGAATTTTAGTAACTGACGCGCAGATAGAAAAATATTAATTTATATTAGTACTACAGTTCGTAGAGTTAATAGATACTATGCTAAGTATACAATAGTAATGTATTATGATACAAAAGGGATATTGTATTAATGTATTTAATGTATTGTAATGTAAATTAATGTATTATGATATGATACATCAGTGTTGGAACTTTCCGACAGCTTGATATCACTAGGCATGCTGGCCAGATCGCCAGACATGACCAACAAGAACTCTAGTGTAATTACTCTCACACTAATTTTTTTTTTACATTTTGCCCAGAGTGGCGAGTTTATTGGGCAGCGCCACTAGTCCTGTGAGTAGACATACTGCCATACCAGCATGTACAACACTCCCCAAAACGAAGAAAATCCGCTGGGTTGTTCATCCTGTCACTTTTACCCAGACATAGCTGGGACTTGCTTAACTGTCTCAAGTGAAAAGCTTATCAGACAAGAACATTTCTCAACCCTTAAGTACTTACTTTATCAGGCCGGTGCAAAATGGGGGAATCTTTTAAGAACAGTATCTATATTTGACAAATAGTATTTTCCTAACTCAAAAAATGTATGGTTTATTATTCTACACATATTCCTAATGACTCTAAATTAGATGTTTACACTAGTAGTAGGGATGGAAGCTTAGTGAGGACTTTTTTGGGGGAAGGCCAGTCCTCGCTAGAGCCTACAGGGTTTCCATGTCAATTTTTCCAGTCCTCTATATAACATGATGGGATTCCAGGTTAAATTGTACCAGTCCTTGCTATGATCTTAAAGGTTTCTTATGGGGATAATTGAGACCAAAAATAACTCATTCGTTCTTAAAGAGTTCTTATGGGGGAAATTCAAGACAAAAGGGCCTGCTAAGTTCTTAGAGGAATCTTATGGGGAAATTTCAGACCAAAAATCACTCATTCGTTCTTAAAGGATTCTTATGGGAGTGTCGGGAAACCGACACACACACACAACCACACACACAAATAACACAGTCTCCCCTAGTCTATACTCCCTTCAGGATGGAAAATGGGAGACTCCGTGACGTCATCGACTCCGTGACGTCATCAAAGTCATCGTATATTTACATTATGAAACATTGTTAATAGATTAGTTTAGTCTCTAAAGTTAACAAAAAAGTAATCACTAAGAATGAATATAATTATTTACATCAAATAGTAGCTAGGTTCCCTTGTTAATGTAAAATTACTTTGAGTGAAGAACCAGAGCATAAGAGCGTCACCCGGAGAGGAAGGCGTCCATAATATACAACAACAACAAAACATAGGATGAGCATACCACGCTGTCTTAACTGGTGTAAACAGCTAGACACCCCATTTACGTGTCAACACCAGCCACACAGCCTAACAACATCACAACATCAACTGTATCCATCTACCAAGTATTGTTTATTATTCAAGTGCACTGATTAATATAAATATGTAGATGGTTATGTCGTAGGACATCCCCAAAAACACCGTACGTGTACCCCATTACAGCCCTCACAGTTCATGTCATACCTGTAATTGATATGTTTAGGGAACTTTGATTAATTCCTTGCATCCCATACAGGTAAATTGTGAGAGAAGCTTCAAGAATCTGTGCAGACAGTTGGTTCATACACATAATTAACTACTTGTTTGCCAAGCCTTGTCCTTCCCACCAGCCGCCATTACGTGGCACAAAGAGGCAGGGCCACACCCATCTTGAGGCTACACCTACACGCCTTACTAGGCCCATTCTACTGGCTCAGCTAAGACATTTTAGTATAGCAGTAGCAGTAGATATAATTAATTACTTATAATGAAATAACTGAAATAATAGTTTTAAAGGTAAACAATTGGTAGTTTAAGAAGGAACCATAACAAAGTGGTTTAGGCTACCAATTGTCCCTCCCAATGGTGTGTAAGAAGATTTCAGGCAGTTTACCAGTACATACAGTCCACTTAATTAATACTTACTTACTAAGAAAATAAATAAGACATAACTTTATTTTATTAAATCAATTTGAAAAAGAGAGATTAGCTGCCTGGAATTTTCCCCACATTATTTGGTCCTTCGAACCGGATTATATTTAGTTCTTTGAACTAGATATTATACATACATATAGTGATAGTGCAATATTACCTACACACATTATAGCAGGAAGACACTGCTATATTTTTTGCATATTTTCTAGCCTAACTTTTCAATCTCATAGCAAACAGAACTTACAACAAGCACTATTATTGTTCTGACAGTACCAAAGGAACAATTGTGTTTTTTCATTTCATTACAAGAGGTTGATAAGAGGCTACTTTACTTATAAGTTACTTATATATGTTTTTTTGTAATTATTGCATTATTATTGCCATTACTGTAACATTTACTGCATGCCACATCATTTACTACTAATTCTTGCACAAGGGTAGAACATTTTAGGCTGGTGTTGTACAGCAACCTAGTCTAATTTATTGTGCTAACCTGGTGTAAGGGTAAGAATTTTACACTTGTCTAGAGTTGAACACATATTACAACCTAGCAAGTACATATTTTTATGCAGTATTTAAGACAACCCGAGTTGTGTTGTCAATATGATATCAATATAACATTAGTACAATTTAACTATAATCATTTCACCTTTGAGTGTTAACCTGTGTCTCTGTACCAACCAAGAGTGATAATGATGGGCTAACTTGCGGATACCAGCATTGATACAGGTCTACCACTCAAATTATAGTGTGTATGATTTTACAGTGTATATTTAAATATAGTCTATACAACTAACAAGTACTTCCAAAATGTCTACTGTCAAAAATGTCCAAATAACCCTCACAGGATTGAGGGATCATTTATCACGGCAGATTAGCACATGTGATGACATAAGTAAACAAACTCCAGTTAACTATGTAGCATTGGAAAATTATCTTAGGCTTGCACGGAACAAATATGACCGTGTGTTGCAACAAATGAAAGAATATCAAGTTTTACTTCAGAATACCAGTGTTGGTGGAGAAACATTACAAGATGTTATACAAGAACATTCCGATTATGAAGATACAATGTTTACACAGTTGCAATACTTTGATGATATCATACATGCCCATAAAGCTAATATAAATATTGTAACCACAACTTCCCAGAAACAGACAGCACCAGAAGTCAAATTGCCATCACTTAGTTTACCAACTTTTTCTGGAAGAGAAGACGAGAGTTGGGACGGTTTCTGGAGCAAATTTGTCGATTCTGTGGATTCTAATGCTAATGTGCCAAAAACAACAAAGTTTACATACTTACAGAGTGTCTTGAAGGATGAAGCGTATCAGGTAGTCTGTAATCTAAATCACACAGATGATGATTATGACAATGCAGTGCAACTCCTGAAAGATAATTACGCTAAACCTGAAAGGACTATCAGAATTCTAACACAGAGACTGTTAGACATTAAACCTCCAAATAATACTGCAGTCTCACTCCAAACCTTCAGATTGGAGCTTGAGTCCATACTCAAGGCACTTAAAAATAAAGTGAACCTGGATGAGTCAGACTGGATAATACAAGTCCACATGACACGGAAATTACCCAGGGACATACTGGATAAGTTGTTTGTATTAGTAGGTAAGTCATCCTTGACTGTAAATGAGATTACAAAGGGTTTACAAACCATCATAGAACGAGAAAGAGTTAATCCAGAAGAAAAAACATCTAAACCCACATCTGCTACTAATAGTAAACAACAGAGTACAAACAGTGCTCCAAACAAAGCTAAAACATCTTCCCCCTCCACAAAGTGGAATCAGGGCAGTGTAGGAACATATGCAGTTGGTCCTTCCAAACCTACAGTCAACGCATCACCCAAGACGGTGACTCCTCAAGATACTGTTAATGTCTGGAAACCATGTGTATTTTGTGAGCAATCACATTCCATGTACAATTGCAGACGCTACCCTGATCGTGCAACACGCATAAAACGACTCAAGGAGTTATATAGATGTAGCAAGTGTATAAGGGAACATCATCCCGACAATTGCACAACAGTAATGCGCATCTGCACTAAGTGCCATAAGGGTCAACACCATACTGCACTTTGTGGGGACACAAGTATAAAGTCCCCCAAACCACAGGAGGAGGAAGGAGCTACAGCATCAGTAAAACTTTGTACTGTGTTACCTGACATAAGTGTCTTCACAACCAGGTCTAACCATAAATCAGCTCTACCTACTGCACGATTGATCATTAGAAATGGAAAGAATAAAGCCACCGTACGTGGATTATTTGATCAAGGGTCCCAACTGACCTTTATATCCAAGGAGTTGGTAGATAAACTGAAACTTACACCTGTAGAGGAGACACGGATAAACATAGCAGGATTCCTGACTAACTCAGGAGCCCGAACTTACGGGGTAGTACGACCCACAGTACGATTAGGAGGTTATGTACGAAAAGTACCAGCACTAGTAGTAGATAGATTTCCAACAGACCTGTATATAGAAGGTCTAGGAACAACAGCCAAATTCCTAGAAGAAAAAGGAATTCCTTTGGCTGATAACATTACATCGGACAACCTTTCCGATATTGGAATCCTTATGGGATCAGATGTCTACCATAAGTTTATCATAGGAAAGGAAGATTACCACGGTATGAACGTGTTACCATCTGCAGGTGGCTATTTACTAACAGGCCCAGTATTACGGCTAAAACAACCCGCACCTGTGGATCACCAACATGCCAACACAGTAATGGTTGCATGACTAGGAGAACAGTCTCCACTGCAACTCAGAGACATTTCCGAGGATGAGCTTGATCCCCCAGTATATAAGTTATGGGACCTGGCAACTCTCGGCATTGTCCCTGAACAACCTAGTCCAGATGATGACTGGACTTATAAACAATACCTAGACTCAGTTATCTACAAAGATAATCAGTACTGGGTCAGGTTACCATGGAAGCTGAATCACCCTCAGCTACCCATCAACTACTTCATGGCACAAAATCAATTAAGATCACAGGTGTTACGTTTACAAAGACAACCTGAGAACTTGAAGTTGTACCATGAAATAATACAGAAGCAGCTCGATGACAAATTTATCGAAGTTGTAACAAATGATAACCCAAAGGAAGGACATTATCTGCCACACCACCATGTTCAGAAGGATTCTGCGACTACCCCACTACGGATAGTATTTAATTGCAGTGCTAAGATGGGGCAGAATAGTGTTTCGTTAAATGACTGCCTTCAAACAGGCCCAAGCCTAACACAAAGGCTTTATGACGTGCTGTTAAAGTTTCGTATAGGGACTTATGCATATACGGCCGACATTAGCAAGGCATTCCTTAGGGTAGGTCTTCAAGAAGAAGACCGGAACTACACAAAGTTCCTATGGATTAAGGATCCTAATGATCCAAACAGTGAAATAATCACTTATCGGTTTGCGTCTGTTTTGTTCGGAGCCACGAGCTCACCATTTCTGCTTCAAGCTACCTTGGATACGCACTTGAAGAAGTCCAATAGCCCGAACAAGACAGAAATTAGCGAAAACCTGTATGTGGATAACTTTCAAGGAACAGCCAACAGTGAAAGTAAGCTGTTGGACATATACCATGAGGCCAATCGAGAATTAATGGGAGCCAATATGCCTCTCCAGTCTTGGGTCTCTAACAATGACCAATTAAAACAACTGATCACAACTGAATTTCCCGACTACCAAGTACCCGAGATGACAAAGGTACTAGGTGTCCAATGGAACACGACAACCGATCAGTTGACAATCAAGTCAGTGGAGACAGATACCACTAACTTAACAATGAGAAAATTGCTATCACAAGTCAGCAAACCCTTCGACCCATTAGGCTTATTAAGTCCAATACTAATTAATGGGAAGATGATAATACAGGAATGTTGGCAACAAAAGATAGGCTGGGATGATCTACTAACACCTGCCCTACAAGAAAAATGGCAAGGGTTAGTGAAAGATTTAAGTATCCTAGAGTCTGTCAAGTTCCCTAGGAACACAACAGTAAATGAAAAGGAACCAATTAAGTTGCATGTATTTTGTGATGCCTCAGGAAAGGCTTATGGTACAGTAGCTTACCTGGTCTCAAATGGGCAAGCCAATTTGCTCACATCAAAGGCCAGAGTGGCACCTTTAAAGAAAAGATCACTGCCACAACTGGAATTAACAGCCTTACTGCTAGGTGTAAGATTGGCTCATTATCTGATCAAGGCCTTAAGCCACATCCACTTTACAGAAACAGTAGTATGGTCAGATAATGAGGCAGTGCTACAGTGGGTTAAAAACAATAACAGTAAGAATCCTTACGTGAGTAACCGCGTTAAGGAAATACGAGAGTTGTCAGCAGGGTATAAACTAAGATATGTACCTACTAAAGAGAATCCAGCTGACTATCTCTCCCGAGGCCTGACTTTACGGCAATTAACAAAGGCAGAGATGTGGTTCAATGGACCTCAGTGGCTAATCAGCGACCAGTGGCCTGAACAAAAGCCACAAGTCATTGTGACCAATGTCACTGTTCCCACTGAGAACCCGGAACTACCTCGGACTTTGGTAATTGATCCTGCTCGGTACTCTGAACTGAACAAACTTGTAGGTGTCACCCAAGTAGTGTTTGATTTTCTAAAGAAAATAGGAATCAAGCATAATTTCCCTAGTGCCTTAAGGTACTGGGTTAAAAGAGCTCAGACCGACACATTCGGGACAGAAATTGACAATGTTCCTAAGAAGCTACAACATGATCTGGGTCTCTGGTTAGACACTGACAATTATAACTTGATAAGATGCGGAGGACGCTTACAACATGCTGACATAGATCTGGAGGCAAAAAATCCAATATTGCTCCCTCGTCACCACATAGTAAGCAAACTAATTGTGTTACATATACACAAATACTGCACTCTGCATGGTGGGGTATTAGATACTCTCACAGAATTAAGACAACAGTACTGGCTACCCCAAGGTAGACAGACAGTAAAATCCATAATCAAATCCTGTGTTGTATGCCGGAGATACGATGCCAGAGTGTGTCCATATCCTGGCCCTCCTCCACTTCCGAAGGAACGAGTCGTACATATTCATCCTTTTGAGACAACAGGAGTAGATTTCACAGGAGCACTAACACTGACAGGCACTAAAGACAAGAAACCAGTAAAGGCCTATATCTGTCTTTTTACTTGTGCCACAACAAGGGCAGTCCATCTAGAAGTGACTCCCGATATGAGTGCCGAAGCATTCTTACAGGCTTTCCGCAGGTTTGCTTCACGTAGATCTTGTCCCAAGTTTATGATTTCAGACAATGGGTCCAACTTGGTGGCAGGAGAAGCATGCCTGAGGAAAATCTGGACACACCCCAAGGTACGCACAGCCCTAACTCAACGGCAGTGCTATTGGAAATTCATACCTCCCAGAGCACCATGGCATGGAGGCTTCTATGAACGGATGGTTGGTACGGTGAAACGGTCTTTACGGAAAACCCTACACCACCAAAAGATTGACCTTCAGGAGCTTCAAACAGTAACTATAGAAATAGAAGCACGAGTTAACAACCGACCACTTACCTACCTCTCTGATGATGTTTTGCAGCGTGAACCATTAAGTCCAGCTCATTTGATGTATGGGAGACCTCTCAAAACACTTGTGTCCCTTACGGATGAGGAACCAGAGGATCCTTCATATGTCAAAGAGAGTGATTTGGTTCAACGTTTCAAACATCTTTCAGGGGTGATAAGTCGGTGGAATGACGTATGGACTCGTGAATACCTAACAGCTCTGAGGGAGTATCATTACGGGGCAAACAGTCCCTATAACAGAATTAACTTGAACCCTGGTGACATAGTTCTGGTGGATGGTGATGGACCACGCTCGGAGTGGCCTATAGGAGAAATAGTCTCTGTTCATCCAGACAGCCAGGGCATCTTGAGAATAGTGAAAGTAAAATGCAAAGGCAACACTACTCTCAAAACTTTAGAGAAATTAGTACCTTTAGAACTGGCCAGGAAAGAAGACGTACAACGACTTCCAGCACCCGATACGCCAGTACGGGACATACGTCCCCAACGGACTGCTGCACAACAATGTAAACTCAAATTAAAGCAGCACTATAATTCTGAGGGAGAAGAATAAAGTGATCGCAGTCCTTACCGGGACTTCGACCCGTGTTCTGCCCCCTGGGAATTATGTCGGGAAACCGACACACACACACAACCACACACACAAATAACACAGTCTCCCCTAGTCTATACTCCCTTCAGGATGGAAAATGGGAGACTCCGTGACGTCATCGACTCTGTGACGTCATCAAAGTCATCGTATATTTACATTATGAAACATTGTTAATAGATTAGTTTAGTCTCTAAAGTTAACAAAAAAGTAATCACTAAGAATGAATATAATTATTTACATCAAATAGTAGCTAGGTTCCCTTGTTAATGTAAAATTACTTTGAGTGAAGAACCAGAGCATAAGAGCGTCACCCGGAGAGGAAGGCGTCCATAATATACAACAACAACAAAACATGGGATGAGCATACCACGCTGTCTTAACTGGTGTAAACAGCTAGACACCCCATTTACGTGTCAACACCAGCCACACAGCCTAACAACATCACAACATCAACTGTATCCATCTACCAAGTATTGTTTATTATTCAAGTGCACTGATTAATATAAATATGTAGATGGTTATGTCGTAGGACATCCCCAAAAACACCGTACGTGTACCCCATTACAGCCCTCACAGTTCATGTCATACCTGTAATTGATATGTTTAGGGAACTTTGATTAATTCCTTGCATCCCATACAGGTAAATTGTGAGAGGAGCTTCAAGAATCTGTGCAGACAGTTGGTTCATACACATAATTAACTACTTGTTTGCCAAGCCTTGTCCTTCCCACCAGCCGCCATTACGTGGCACAAAGAGGCAGGGCCACACCCATCTTGAGGCTACACCTACACGCCTTACTAGGCCCATTCTACTGGCTCAGCTAAGACATTTTAGTATAGCAGTAGCAGTAGATATAATTAATTACTTATAATGAAATAACTGAAATAATAGTTTTAAAGGTAAACAATTGGTAGTTTAAGAAGGAACCATAACAAAGTGGTTTAGGCTACCAATTGTCCCTCCCAATGGTGTGTAAGAAGATTTCAGGCAGTTTACCAGTACATACAGTCCACTTAATTAATACTTACTTACTAAGAAAATAAATAAGACATAACTTTATTTTATTAAATCAATTTGAAAAAGAGAGATTAGCTGCCTGGAATTTTCCCCACAGGGAGAAATTAAAAAATATTTGAGTTCAATTTTATAAAAAATATTTCAGTTCATATAATCATAGAAGTTTATAATGAGTTTAAGACCGAAAATATTTCAAAAGACCATTTTCAGAAAATGTTCATAGAAGTTTGTTCAGGAAAATAAACCTCTTATCTGTAACTTTTAGTATTTAGAGACCAGTTGAAGACCGAAATATGACTGAGACCATTTTACACCAAAATATTATCAGAGACCATTTTAAGACAGAAATTTGGCTTAACATAACCTAACCTATCCTAACCTTACTAACTTACATAACCTAACCTATCCTAACCTTACTAACTTACATAACCTAACTTTTCCTAACATACACAATATAACTTCCCTTACCTAAGCTGTCCACTTTTACATAATGGACCTTCTATAACCCATCTTACTAACTTATATAACCTAACAACACCTAACTATCCTAACATAATTTTCCTAGTCCAATTTACTTATTCTTCCCTATCTGAGCTAAGTTACTAATCCTGATCTAACCACCATATATAACTTACTAACTTAACTTACATAATGTAACATAACTTATCTACCCTCACCTACCTAACCTAATGTAACTTACCTAACATAACTTACCCAAACTGACATAACATAACTTACCCAAACTGACATGATCTAACTTACATAACCTAACTTAACTTATTTAAGTATCATTCAAGTGATATTTGTTAATGATGGGGTTATCTTGAGATGATTTCGGGGCTTTAGTGTCCCCGCGGCAAGGTCCTCGACCAGGCCTCTACCCCCAGGAAGCAGCCCGTGACAGCTGACTAACACCCAGGTACCTATTTTACTGCTAGGTAACAGGGGCATAGGGTGAAAGAAACTCTGCCCAATGTTTCTCGCCGGCGCCTGGGATCGAACCCAGGACCACAGGATCACAAGTCCAGCGTGCTGTCCGCTCGGCCGACCGGCTCCCAGACCGGGGTGTTTAAGCATTTCCAAGGATTTTGTTATATACAGGCATTTGTTCGTTTCAAGAGAGAATTGCTAAAATGGGGTGTTTATGCATTACAGGGGAATCGTTAAATATAGGCATCTGTTTGTTTCAAGGAGTTAATTTCTCAAATGGTCATTTATGCATTTCAAGTGTTATTTGTTATAATTAGGTGTTTTAAGCAATTCAAAGGATTTGTTATGTATAGGTGTTTGTTTATTTCAAAGTATTAATTTGTCAAATGAACGTTTATGCATTTCAAGGATTATTTGTTAAAGATATGGTATTTTAGCATTTCAAAGGAATATTTTTAGAAATGTCCGTGTACCTTTGTCACTTTGTACCTTTTTTTTCTTAAAGTTCATAAAGTTGTTTATAAGTTATAATTATTATGATTGCTATAATTGTTCCTATTCTTCACCCCTTAACCTAACCTCTTGTGTTGGACATAATTTGTTCTTATTCTTGAACCTTTAACCTAACCTTTTTGCATATTTTACCCAAATCCACCACTATGGATCCTTTATCCATAGGAACTTGGTGTAATTTCGGTCCTCTTCTTGGAGACCTGCCCTAAGGAATGCCTTACTTGTATCGGCTGTGTATCTAAAAGTCCCTATACGGAACTTTAGCAACACATCATACAGCCTTTGTGTCTGGATAGAGAGTTTGAAGTTTGAAAGCAATCATTCAATGAGACACTTTTCTGCTTGGTCATAGCACTGCAGTTAAATACTATCCTCAGTGAGGTAGTGGCTGAGTTTTTCAGTACTGCAAGATGCAGCAAATAATGTCCTTCCCTAGGAACATCATTGGTTACACCTTTGATAAATTTGTTATAGAGTTGTTGTTGAATTATGTCATTATACAATTCCAGCTTCTCAGGTTATCTTTTGAAGCGCAACACCTGAGACCTTAATTGGTCTTGTGCCATGAAATGATTTACTGGTAGCTGAGGAGGATTCAGTTTTCATGATACCCAAATGAAATACCCAAATATCTGACCCAGTATTTGTTGTCCCTACAGACAACTGAGTCCAGGTATTGTTCGTATATCCAGTCATCATCTAGACTAAGTTGTTCAGGAACGATGCCTAAAGTTGCTAGATCCCATAATTTATGTACAGGGGGGATCAAGCTCATCTTCAGACATGTCTCTGAACTTAAGTGGTGACTGTTCTCTGCCTAGTCATGCAACCATCACTGGGTTGACTTGTTGGTTGTCTACATGAGTGGATTGCTTCAGACTCAATACTGGGCCAATGAGCAAATTGCCTCCCACAAACAATAACAGGTTCACTCACAGCCTTTTAGTTTGCCCAGAGATGAATTTATTGCAATAGTCTGCACCTACAAGGAATCCAATGTTGAAGAGGTGATCAGATGTGATTTTGTTGTCAGCCTGCTTAATTCCCTTTTCCTGTAGGAATTTGGTTGTTGTCCCTCGACCATGATCTTATAGGTCAGATGGGATTTTTTCTTCTACAATGGCCTGTACAAGTCAAGCATAACTGCCTAAATGTATTAATGGTTGGACCACTTTGTAGACTTGGGGTCCTGTATTGGTCAGGAACCCTGTTATGTTTAGTTTTGCTAGTGCAACAGGTTATAATTTTAATTTATCTGCCACTTCTTGGGTGACAAAGGTTTTTTGGGATCCTTGCTCAAATAATCCATGGAAGTTGACACGGGCCCTTCTGTTTTTATGGTAATTTGGGCAGTTGGCAAAGCCGCATTATTTTTAGACTTGGTCGATAGGACGCTTATGTCCTGTCGTACTTTGCGGTACTGAACGGTGGTGGAAGTCTCATCCTCCATCTTGGTATTGGGGGACTTTATTTTTATGTCCCTACACAGTACTGAAGGGTGCAGCTATACATTGCACCCGTTGCAGGTGCACAGTTGGGCTGTACAGGCACTGGTGTTATGTGACCGAAGGCACCTAGTGCATTTCAGATTCAGATTCAGATTCAGATGTTTATTCAGGTAAGGTATATACATAACAAGTGATGTTACATTAATGGATTGATATATAGATAGAGCTAGTACATACAATGCCTAAAGCCACTATTACACAATGCGTTTCGGGCAAGAAAAACATTAATATCTAGAACTTAATACTAATTGAGCATAAAGAATAAAAAGTGTTGAGAACAAATACAAATAAAGATAAAAAAAAGGGGGAACATGACTGAAAAAGCAGCACAAATACAATAGGTTGACAAACAGTGTTGATTAAAAAAAAAGAAAATAACGGACATGGGTTGACAATAGAGGAGTGAGGTAGGTTACAGGGAATTTATTAGGTAGTGTTTAGTTTTTATCTTAATTTATGCAACTCCTTGAGTTTTTTTACACATGTAGTACGATCAGGGTAATTAGTGCAATGGTATATGGAATGCTCCTCATTACAGAACAAACACGTCATCCAGCCTACAGTACCTTTGGGAGTCACGGCCTTGGGTAACAAAGTTACCATTGGCTATGAGGGCACCCACTTCGTGAGTGCCAACACTGGCAAATATCCACCTTGGATTGGAGGTGGCGGTTTTAGATTTAATAGGAGTACTTGTCGTATTCTTTGGTCTCACCGATTTATTAGTGGATGACTTTTCAGTATCATATTTAATTTTGTTATGAGCTTTCATTTTATTGAGTTATTCTCAGTCCCTAAAATATTTTATTTTGGGGTAGGATGTGAGTGTATATATACTATCTCACTTATAATGAGAAAAAAATTCTAAAACATCCTAAGGAAGTTTCCTTTGGATGAACAGTTTAAGTGACTATTCGGAAGCACATTTACTTTGGTGCTAAGGGCTTTCACAAGCAACTCCACTTCTAACCTTAAGTCTTGAAAGGAGACTTGTAGACTACTAGGAGGATTTAAATCTTTCAATTGATAGAAAAGATTAGCTATACTTAGTTTTTGTTGTAGTAGATTTCCTTCAACAACTGTATAGCTATATCAGAGGTGTCATCAAGGGACAGATTAGCTATAACCTTCTTGGCTTCCCCTTTGAGGAGTCTTTGAAGGTATGTGAACTTTGTCACCATAGATATGGATGTCTTGGAATATTGAAAGTGAGTGTTAAAAGTTACTTTAAAAAAGTTGAAAGTCACGAGTGATAAAAGACGTCCAAAACGTGTTCCAATTTTCCTCATCCAGTCCTGCAAAGGCTAACAAGTCTAGAGGTGGTAATTGTGCCTCTGTGCTGCACTGGATTGAGACACTATGTTAGGTGATGCTTTATGTGCACCTAGTAAGCTAATCCAATGATTCATCTTGGTTTGAGTGTCATCCTCTTACATTACCAGTTCTGCCATAATTTGATCAATAACATCAGGGTCAGTGTTACTGTCAAGGATTGCATCTCTGTACAACTCGATCCTTCCTTTTGCTTGATCGAATCTATCAGCCACCCTTTGATCGATTTCCAGCTGAATGAAATCAACTGGAGATTCTTGTGAGAAATTCTCACATTTGTTGAGCAGTCATGCCAGGTGACCCTTTTTTTGCTGCTAAGACATGCTTTACTCTCTGTGGATCAGCCATGGTGACTGGTTAAGTGTCCAATAGTTTTTTATTGAAGATAACTAGGGTATTTGTTCACAGAAATGAACACTATTGAGTGATGATATCCTCAGATTAAGGACCGGGCCGCATGGACGGTAAGCCCCTTAATCATATCAAGATAACCTCAAGATGATTGTGAGTGTGACTCATTGTTGGTGAATATTTAATATCGTATCACTTGGCTACAATATCCTACCTCTGTGAAGGTTTGCACATAAAGTAATATATATATATAATTATACACACAAAAGATTTGAGTTGTAATCAGTGTCAATGTTGGAGTACCGCAAGTTTGCTATTCAATATCACTTAGTTGTTTGAGACACTCATTAACACTCAGAGGTGAAATTATAGGTAAACATATTAAACAGGTAAATAATTATAGATACACAAAACAACTCGGGTTGGTACTGGGCTCACCCAATAAAAGGGTCTGCACAATTAGCAGTCTCCGTGGCAGAGTGGTAAGCCTGGCATTTAGGGAGCGCTTTGGCCTGGGGTTCGTATCCTGGCCGGAGAGGATTGACTAGGCACCAATCCTTAACTGTAGCCTCTGTTTACCCAACAGTGAAATGGGTACCTGGTTGTTAGATGATTTGGCGGGGTCATATTCTGGGGAACATAGGATTATGGACTTGCCCAAAACACTATGCATGTTAGTGACTGTACAAGAATGTTAGAACTCTTGTATAAAAAATATAGTGCTAGGTAGTCCAATATTTAGTACAACTGTAGACTATAGTAATATAAATGGGTCTAAGTTATCAATAAACACTAGTCAATGGTAACACCTTCCATAATACCAGATTTTTGTTGTGCAGTAAAGACCAGTGCAATATATTTTTATTAGGTCTATAATTTATGTCAAATAACTCTCTATTCAAGAAAAAATATATATACAATTGGTGATGGTCTTGTTCAATATTCTGATGCACAAATTAACAATTGATATTCCCACACTACCTGACGAAGCCGTCATCTGTTATGCCGACGACATATGCATTGTTCTTCTTCTCATTAACCTTTGGTGTTATTTTAGTAGTATTAATTATTTTATTGGCGACTTTTCGTGAAGTTAAACACCACATATTTACTGTAGATAAAATATGCGAAGGTGTAGCAACAACTTTTTTTTTTATTAATACATTAGGTATATGTGCATTTGTGCAGCTACCCTAGACTATATGAAGGCGGAGTACAGTGTCTACGTGATGCTAAAAAATCCCCATCACACAGAATGGTTAGTCATAGAGGCATATGATAAGTAGCCTACAATGACAGACTATGGGTTCCTTATGAGGATATCATGAACACAAAAGCGAATAAGGTAGCAGTGATACTAAAAGCCCCCATCTTGCAGGATGGTTAGTCATACAGGGCCATATGTTCAGTAGAGTGCACCCAAAATTTGCCAGTGCAGGCTGAGGATATCTTCAAGAAAACGAGAGTGAATAAAGTAATTGCAAAGCTCCAGGTACCTCATGCCAACTAGTCTGAAAGGTCTAATAACCGGGTATTCGGAGATATAGTGTGGGAGATCATGCCGCAGTTCCTGCTCACTGAGTTTGCACCTGGAGTGCTCAGGATTGGAAGATCCGTCACCTGTAGCCACCTGCCACAAGTAACGGTAACTTAACCTAATCCTGGCAACCACTGTGTCATACAGTCTGGTGGACGTTTTGTGCAGCCCATAGATATAGGTTTCAGATCTGAACAAATCATAGCTTTTTATACTAGTGCTTTCAGGTCGTAGGGGTTAGTAATTTCGTTCCTATCAGATCTTAGTGTTTGGACCATATATAGTTTTGATAGTAGAGATGGGGATACCGAGACCTAATTCAACTTCATCTTTGTTGCACGCTAATTTGGCTGCAATGTCTGTCTCATTATGATAGGTTATATTTTTGTATGATGGTATCCAAACAAGAGAGATTAGAGACTCTTTGCTCTGTGCAGCGATTAAGTCATTTATAATTGGTAGTATGAGGTTCTTGTTGTCGATCTTCCAGAAGTTTTCAATTGCTTGAAGAGCAGACTTTGAATCACAAAATATTATTCCTCCTCCAATGTTTTTTTTAATGTACTGGTAGCTAGTTGTAATGCTGCTAGTTCTGCTTGGGTGGCGCTCAGCCAGTTGTTTAACCTAACACTGACAGTCTTTGTGCAAATATTATTTCTATATAACCTACATGCTGCTGCAGTCAGTCCAGTAGAAGATTGGACTGAGCCGTCGGTGTAGACACAGTGCTCGTGAGATCTTAAATTCTCGATGGCAGAGGCAATTGTTTCGGGTGTGACAGCTTTGAGAAGAGCAAGATTCTCATTACCTTTCATGATGACGGGTGTGTATGATACTTACTTGGTGGGGTACAGAAATGAGGAATACCAGACACAGGTAGATTGCACTTAAAAGGAATCCTTGAGTTTAATGAGATTGAAGGTATTTTTGCTCAGCCATTTATCATAAAATAAAATAAATTGACTGGTGTCGGCACCAGTCAATAGGGTGTTAACAGCATTGAATAATTTGTATCTGGGCAATGCAGGAGATGTAGAGCCTCTCATGACTTTAAGGCAAAAAGTCGTGTTGACTTGCATAATTCTCTCTAGTATGGTTGGAAGCTTCAGTTCTTCCCTCATGTTAATGATCTTTGGTGCCCCGAAATGCACAAGAATTATCCTCATGGCTTCATTCTGTACTACTTCAAGTTTGTCCAACACAGAGGCAGGGAAATTAATTAAGTGCAATGAATTATAATCAACGAGAGATCTAACAAACATCATATAGAATAGTATAGCATATCTAATGTTAATACCAATATTCTTACTAGTAAGCGTTTTCAGTGGTTTTAGTCTTTCTTTTAACCTACGTTGTAGATCGTTTACAATGTCACTGGTAATACCAACTCCAAGGTATTTGTGCTGCTTACACGTTTCAATGTTCTGGTTGTTGACCTTGAAAGTTATAGGGACATGAGTTTTCTCTTGGAGATGGAGAACTCTGGATTTAGTTATTGAGATAGCAAGACCACATTCAATACTTTTAGCCACGAGTACATCAAGTAGAGCTTGCAGTTTAGTTCGGGTATTTGCAACAATGCATATGTCGTCGGCATAACAGATGACGGCTTCGTCAGGTAGTGTGGGAATATCAATTGTAATTTTGTGCATCAGAATATTGAACAATGTAGGACTTAGCACTCCACCCTGGGGTGTACCCAACTCAATGGGTGCACAAAGTTTACTTTTGACCCCCTTGAAAAGGACTGAGGCCGTTCTGTTACTCAGGTAACCCCTGAGCCATGTCAACAGTTTTCCCTTAGTTCCAAAACACCGTAACCGGCGGTGGGAAACTGCTTTGGCACGGCTGTGGGTTGGCCATACTCGCTTAACCCACGGTCACTTAATGGAGCGCCGCCCTGCTCCTTATTGTCCGAATTGCGTTGCCCTCTTACAGTTGTGCATATCCTTATTGCTCGTCCTGGAAGTCAGGACATTCGTGTGTCTTGCTTTCCGACCGTCCCTCGCGGTCACTTGTCCCTCGATAGAATTCTAGGTGAATCGGATACTTTTGATATCGTTCGCCTTATGCGTTTTTGTTCTGGTATTGGCATTCTTTGTGATATTTAGCGCCCTCTGATTATTTCGCACTTTGATGGTGCTACATAGCCTTCCCGGTTTGGTGCCTTCTTTTGATAATTACCTTACCTTAATTCCAAAAGAGGCTAGTTGTTCTAAGATTATTTCTCTGTTTTCTGTATCAAAAGCAGTTTAGAGATAAACAAATGCCGCTAGAGAGCTTGGTCCCTCTCTGATAAAACTTGCAAAGCAAGTTTGTGTGCTTCTTCCAGGAAGGAGACTATAAAGGTTAGGAGCAAGGTGGGGCTTGATTTGAAACATTAGTCTGTCAAGTATAATCCTCTCAGGAACTTTACACATGCACGAAGTTAGAGAAATGAGTAACAATTTGGCTAGATTTAATGTGTGCAGTAAACTCCGAGGATATAACACACCACGAATTTGGTGGATTTGACTAGGAACAGACAGCAACTCCTCTACCGCCTGCGTCAAATCCGTCAAAAAATCCCAGATGCGATTCATCAGTGCTTCGTTAGAGATGGACTGATAAAGGTGAGAAAAACCGCAGAGGGCAAAATGTTCACAATTACTAAAGAAGAAAACCTCAACACTTTCCTCTCCCAATGTGGTCTGTCTCAGCTCATTATCACTCCCAGTGAATTAACTTAATTAACCCCCTGTCAACTAGTGGGGCTAGGTTTCCTAAGTCTCATTGTTTCATTTTCTGACTTAATATTTAACTTACTCTTAACTAGTCATTTACTGAAATTATTTAATTGAGTGCATAAACAGTTCTTCAGGTCTTATTAATTATACAGTCATAACTGAACTATTTATAGTTAATAATCATTAGCTTAAATTTGCCTATGCTTATTATTCAACTTTTCTTTGATTCCATTTATTACCTAGGTTGCCTAGCCTCGCCATGCTCCCTTACTCCATTGTACCCCTGGCTTTGCCTGCATCTCAAATTGTAAATTGTTACTTACAGTGTACCTGAGAGTACTTGTAAGCAATCTACCTCATTTTTCATTTTTGCTCAATTTGTTTTTGTATTGCTTAGTCGTGTTTATATTTTTGTTTTGTATTTCTATATCTTGTGTTTTGTATAGTCCATGTTTATATGTTTTTTCGTTAATCTCATTTATTACCTAGGTTGCCTAGCCTAGCCATACTCCCTTACTCCATTGTACCCCTGTAAGCCCCTTTTGAGTTTGCTTTGTTCTGTATTGTGTACATCTTTTTCCCTATTTTATAGCTTATTTCTACCTTGTTATTTGCCTTTCTTCCCTTGTTTTTACTGCAATCAGCTTTTTTTATGCAGACAAGTATAGACCCTGAACTTAACCTCTTATCCACTATCTATGACAATTATCACTTTAATGATCTAAATTGCAGATATTTTGCAACACATGATGTAAACAATGTATTAACTCATAATCACAATATCTCTGTAATCAATTTGAACGTTAGATCCCTAGGTAAACACTTCGATGATGTTAGTGCCTTGATTGAAGCTATTGACAACAAATTCTCTTTTATTATACTTACTGAAACATGGTTGAAAGAGGATACTACTCAGCTCTTTAACATGCCTAACTACTCAGCAATTCACAACTGTCGTCAAATTCAGAGAGGTGGTGGCACTGCTCTTTACTACCACCAAGAACTAACATGCTTAAAAGAAATTAGAACCAGAGACTGCTATGGGGAGTATATCTTCGCCAGCTTCAGAGTCAAGGGTGCCAAGTCTGTCCTGACTGTGGGTGCAGTTTATAGAATTCCTAACACTGATGTGTCCGAATTCAACTCAAACCTTAGAAATCTAATACTTGATAACAGACTGAACAAAAACCACCTAATTATCGCAGGGGACTTTAATATTGACCTCTGTGAGCCTGAACACCCCACTGCTGTTAGCTTCCTCAACTGAATGAATTCCTGCTTCCTCATACCCTTAATCACTAGACCTACTAGAATCACTGATAGTACTGCCACGACGCTCGATCACATCTGGACAAACATAACCTCTCCGCTTACTTCAGGTATAATCACCGATAGCACTACAGATCATTACCCCACATTTCTCTTAACTAACATTAGCAAACCACCTCTTGAGTCAAGAGTGATACGTTTTAGACTACACAATGAAACTGCTATAGACAATTTTATAACTGCTGCTGATAATGTCAACTGGGAGTCCGAGTTAGGTAACATAGTGGACATCAACCTTGCAGTACAATCTTTTTTTCAAAAAACTCTTAGCCTTTATAATACCCACTGTCCTATGCTTACAAAACAAGTCACAACCAAAAGGCTTAACAATCCCTGGCTTACTAAGGGAATACTTAAATCTATTAATAAAAAACATGACCTTGAGAAGAAGTATAGGTTAGGAATTGTCTCCAAAGAATTCTCAAAGAATTACTCATTATTGCTGTCTAAGATAATTAGATGAGCCAAAACTAAATACTACGAAGATAAATTTACCCAAATAAAGAGCAACATTAAACAAACTTGGAGAACAATTTCTCAAATATTGGGATCAAAGAAGTCTTTAAATAACAAACCGACTCTCCTGTCTAATAACGATGGTCAGCTTTCAGCCTCTGATTCTGCTACTGAGTTCAATAGGTTCTTCTCTTCCATTGGTTCATCCCTTGCAAATGATATTCCATCTTCCAGTACAGACATTAATGACTATCTTTCAGGTAACTATCCACAGTCTCTGTACCTAAAGCCTATTAATTCCACTGACGTCAATGAGATAATCCTTTCCCTTAAAACCAAGTCTGGTGCCCTTGAGGAGATACCAACTTTAATTTACAAAAAAGCCTCCAGATCTTTAGCCCCTGCTATTGCTTTGCTCTTCAACAAGTCACTTGAACTCCAAACCTTCCCAGATATTCTAAAAAAAGCGAGAGTAACGCCTGTCCACAAATGTGGTAATCTCACAGATGTTAACAACTACAGACCTATATCTATCCTGCCAAACTTGTCAAAAATTTTTGAAAAACTAATCTATAAGCAGCTTTACTCATATCTAGCCAAACTCAATATACTTAGCCCTTGCCAATATGGCTTCAGACCCAAAAAAAGCACTAACGATGCACTTATTAGTATGCTTAACTCGATTCATACAGCTCTTGATAAAAATGAGTTCTCTGTTGGGTTGTTTGTGGACCTGCGTAAAGCTTTTGACACTGTCAACCACCAAAACCTTCTTCTTAAATTACATCATTATGGAGTCAGAGGACACTCCCTACAATACCTCAAATCCTACCTTACTGACAGGCTCCAATATGTTTCTGTGAATAATACAATTTCTCCCACCCTACCCATCAACATTGGTGTTCCCCAGGGCAGCATACTTGGCCCTCTCCTCTTTCTCATCTACATTAATGACCTTCCAAATGCCTCCCAACACCTCAAACCAATTCTATTTGCTGACGACACAACCTTCATTTACTCCAGTCCTGATCCCCTTGCTCTAAATGCCACAGTAAATACTGAGCTAAATAAAGTCCATCTGTGGCTAACTGCCAACAAACTCACCCTTAACATTGACAAAACCTTTTATATTCTGTTTGGCAATAAATCCTCTAATCAAATAAATCTCAAAATAAACAATACCCAAATTTGTAACAAATTAGATGGCAAATTCCTTGGCATTCTCATTGACCACAAGCTTAATTTCCAGGGACACATTCTAAACATATCAAAAAAAGTTTCAAAAACTGTGGGCATTCTTTCTAAGATCAGATATTATGTACCACGCCCTGCCCTGGTGACTCTCTATTACTCCCTTATCTATCCATATCTCAACTATGGTATTTGTGCTTGGGGCTCTACTACCCAAAATCACTTACGTCCTCTAATTACTCAACACAAAGCTGCTATTAGGACAATATCCAATTCTGGCCCCAGACATCACTCGGTACCCCTACTTAAATCTCTGAATATGTTAGACATTAAGTCACTGCACATTCTCTCATGTGTATTATACATATATAAAACGCTAAACTATAATGCCAATCCTGATCTCAAAAGCTTCATAGAAGGTTGTATCAGAACCCATGAGCATCACACCAGAAATAAATACAGTTTTGATATTCCTAGAGTACGACTTAATCAAACTAGAAATGCTCTACAAATCAAGGGGCCCAGAATGTGGAATGACCTTCCCAACCATGTTAAAGACTGTACCTCTCTCAACCAGTTTAAGTTAAAAGTGAAGCTATACCTAATAAATTCCCTGTAACCTACCTTACCCTTCTATTGTCAACCAATGTCTGTTTTTTTCTTTAAAGAGCGCTGTTTGTCGACATAATTGTATTTGTGCTGCTTTTTCATCTATGTTTTCATTTCTTGTTTTCATTCTACTCATTATGCTCAATTAGTATTAAGCTTGTCATTTAAGTTTATCATGCCCGAAACGCTTTGCGTAATAGTGGCTTTAGGCATTGTATGTACTAGCTATACCTATAAGTTAAACAATCCTTGTAAATATTTATTGTATGTATGTACCTTACCTAAATAAAATTGTATTGTATTGGATGAGATCCACGAACCGCTGTGAGGCTACTGCTGACTGGCTAGTCTATGACTGGCGATGTGTTTAATATATTACAGATTCATTGCCTTAGTATATTTATTGATTGACCAGTATTGCATTTCCGGTTCAAGTTCGAAGGACCATAAAATATGTAGGGAAATCTATTGGTGATTGATTTGATAATTATTTTAAGAAATTGTATATATTATTTCTAAGCGGACTGTATTATATAATTTGTCACCAATTAACTTCCCTTCACACATTTTGGGGGATTTCATAATTTAATCTTACCATAATTAAATAGTGGATATAAATACTAATATGCTATAGATCACACGCCTATATAAAGAACATTCAAAATTGCCTCAGATGGTTTGTAGTGTGAGAGCTGGGCCTCCAGCATTGGCCTCAGTCTGCCACATGTGATCCTTCCTGGATGTGTATTGATGGCGACTGTGAATCGTATAATGGCACAGCTCTACTACTTTCTGGTGTGCTCACAAAATACCTGTGGAAACGATACAATGTAACATTACCAAGAACAGATATATTTCCATTGTAGTACTTAAATGTGGTTGGTTAGAAATATTTACCATCGTGGGTATTGTTTCATGCACCCTAACGATTTATCCGAGACACAGAAAATAGTTGGCCAACTAATGAGCTAATGGACAAACAGAACTGGCACTTCCCTTAGTCTTGCAACAGTTGGTGGCTAATATGAGTCACGTTACCTTCTGGGATATGATGGTTGAGTTTGTGTCGTGGGAAGCCCTCATGTTGGCTCGAAGTCACCGTTTTTGGGTGACACATTAACTGTAGGTTTGGAGGGACCCACTGCATTTGTGCCCACACAGCCTTATTTCCACTTTGAGGAGGGGGAAATGGTTTTACATTTATTTGGAGTACTGTTTGTACTCTGTTGTTTACTATTAGTGGTTAACCCTTAAATTGTGCATGGCATCATATGATGCTTTGACTGACTTGCAGTAAATTGCGCATCGCATCATATGATGCTTTGGAGTACTACGCAAGATTTAAATGGCCCGCGTATACACGGGGTTCACCACACCTTCATCAGGCAACCCGTTCTCGCAAATTTAATAAGTCAATATTGACTTATTAAATATGTGCATAGGTGACATACTTAACATAATAGATACCCTTAAAAAGATTCATAGAAAACACCGACCTTACCTAACCTTGTTAGTATCTTAAGATAAGCATCTTATTGCTTCGTAATTACAATTATTACCTAACCTATAATAGGTATAGGTTAAGTAATAATTGTAATTACGAAGCAATAAGATGCTTATCTTAAAATACTAACAAGGTTAGGTAAGGTCGGTGTTTTCTATGAATCTTTTTAAGGGTATCTATTATGTTTAGTATATCACCTATGCACGTAGTTAATAAGTCAATATTGACTTTACGAATTTGCGAGAACGGGTTGACTGCTGTTCAGCTTGTGACCACAGCATCGCCTAAAAATGTCATAATATACTTGTTCATGCTATTATGTAGCGATGATGATATTACAGAAGCCCCCTCCCCGTTCAGCTCGTTGATGCCATGAGGTGGGCTTAGTGGACGGCTGCCGGAGTGTGAAAGTTCCTTGGGACAGTCCTCTGTCCTTTTGTTGTGGGGAAATCTGGCTCCAGTATAATGCTGATAAAATGTATAATTTTAAGAATGCAAAATAATGAATAATTCTAAGATAGCTCGAAGGACCAGAATGAGTAATGAAATGAGAAAATCAGTGGCTTATAGTTCTATGATTATATGTGAATAAATTCTACCAAGAGAAGCAATGACTGTAAATTATATAATTTTAGAGCCAGCCTCCCATGACACATTTTGGGGGGTATTCTATAAGATTAATCTATGTGTAACATATATTATGCAATAATAATAATAATAATGAGTATAATATGCACACACATAGATAATGAGAAAATATATAATGCAAGAAATACTATTGCAATGTAAAGATTAATATGCATAAAAGGCAGTATCAGATATATATATATATATATATATATATATATATATATATATATATATATATATATATATTATATATATATATATATATATATATATATATATATATATATATATATATATATATATATATATATATATTTATGGACTCTGAATAATAAGATACTATCTACAATGAAAACTGATTAAATCTCAGCTGTAACAGAGGGACGTAGATGCAGTCCACTGTATGTCAGTCTGGAAACAGTTTGAGATAGTGATACCTGGAGCACGTGAGGGTATGGCGATCACACGCTTCCTCAAGGGTGTTGCACCATGCTGCAATAATGATAATTCCGTAATTTCCACCCCAAACTAGTATTCACACACATATAAAGGATCATCTAAATATTTGGAAGGAAAGGAGTAGCACTCACATGGGAATTTTGGTACGCCCCAAGTGTCACGGCATGGCTACCTATATTAGTTATTATTGTGAGCTCATCAATGATGCTAAAAGGTAAAAATGCCTTCCGAACTGGTGTCTGTGATTCTGGTAAGCTGCGTCCTCAATCTAGCAGCCAGGGATGTTCTGATGCTGTCTGGATGGTAAGAGTTGTTGGACCGCTTCGGAGCACCGTCACGCTTGTTGATCGAATATGGCGAGAGTCCTCTCTCCTCTGTTACCTAGCAGTAATTAGGTACCTGGGTGTTAGTCAGCTGTCACGGGCTGCTTCCTGGGGGTGGAGGCCTGGTCGAGGACCGGGCCGCGGGGACACTAAAAAGCCCCGAAATCATCTCAAGATAACCTCAAGATAACCTCCTACTTCCCGGAAGTCGGGCATGTGCAATAGCTCACCGTGAGGATTCAAGCATAAATTATATTTATTTAATGAAGCTAAATAGGGAAGGAGGCGTTTATGAACACTCTTGATGGTTTAGATAAATACTTTGTGGTGGTGATTTAATTCTCAGTGCAAGTCAGTTAATGTAGATTGCACACACACAAAACAATACTTGCTTGGTGGTGGAAATGATGTTAGATTATAATATGATTTACTTGAACAGCGATTAAGCTGGGTACAAGAATTCCAGTAAACTGTTGTATACTAAAAGTAAACCTATTACTAAATAATTATTCCTAATAGAGGAAAGTAAATGGTTGTACTTGTGGTAGATCAACAGGCATGTGGAAATTTTATCCTCCGTGCGTGGCTGACGCAACACTACACAATTCTAAAAGAAATTACATGATGTTCCACAACCTAATACAGTAAATTCCACAGTACTAAGCTACATATTAGTAGTGTTAGTTAATTACTACGCTTGATACAGGAAATACATCCTGTCGTATTAAGGATTAGTAAATGAATATTAGATGTGTATGAAGCCTAATACAGGAAATACATCCTGTTGTATTAGGGATGAGAATAACTGTTGGAAATTTCCAACATTTGTAGCCTTGTGCTCCACCTGCTGTCCTCTCAAATTTTGCTGAACAACTTTTCCTTTTCCTTCTGCCCCCTCCCCATCCGGCCCGTTGGCGCTGTGAGGGGGCTTAGTAGACGGTTGCCAGAGTGTGATGCTCCGTGGGACAGTCCTCTGTCCTTTTGTGGCCTTACACTCCTGCTGCTGTCTTCTCTAATTGTGCCTGATCACTTTTCCTTTTCCTTGTGTTTCGTTTTTCTCCCCCCTCTTCTCCTATCTGCTTGTCGTTTCCTGCCGACCTCTTGCTTGTTTTGGTTATTCATTTGGACTTCTTCTATTTTGACGCCCGGGTGCTTGAGGAGGCATACTCTTGCACCCGTAGAACTGTAGTACCCAACGTCTTGAGCGAGGGGAACCTTTTATTGTCAATCCCCCTTTCGTCACTGAACCCGATCTCGACGGACTGACGGTTCTTAAGGTGGCGTTTGTGGGGCGTATACTCACGACGCACCCCTAGGGGGGCCCCGGCATGATCGGCGATAGCTTCCTGTTGGGTGTCCTGCCTCTAATTGTGGCTCCATGGTGGGTGTTGGGGCACATTCGTGGATGAATTTCTTTCTCTTCGTCTATATGTTGTTGAATGTTTTTGCTGTACCCTCTCAGGCTCGTGGGGTGGGCGACCAAACCCCCGAGTCGGCATGTCTTGGAAGACCGGGCTCTGTAGCCTCCGCTGCATTGGGCCCCAACCTTGCTCCTCCTTTGACCGTTCTTAATTCTTCCACCAGCTCCCCTCCCTCCTCTGTGGTTGCGTCGAGCATCAAGCCCCCAGTGGTGACCACTTCATCCCCTGGTACGGCTAAGTCTCTCATTGTGATTACTGCGCCTTTTGACCCCTCTCTCTCTGGGGGTTCTCAACGCCGTCAGCGCCACGGCCGCACTCGCTCGTTTCCTTCCTGTACTGATGCGAATCAGGCCTTATTTGGTCCTGCTTCGTGGGCCAAATACTTTGATCTCCTCCCTCTTGATTCTGCGCCTCCTGACGATTTCTCCTTCCATCGGCATCTCGTTGATTCCGTTGATGCGTCTGTTACTTTCAACCTCACTCGTCTCGGTACACGTGTCGTTGCTGCTCCTTCTCAGGATGCAGCTTCCCGCTTGGCTGCCTTATCCAGCTTTGGCGAAATCCCTGTTAGGGTCTCAAAGAACACTCGGTTGAATGCCAGTGTTGGCACTATTCTCCTCCCGCCCCATGTTGCAACCGGTGTTCGGAATCTGCAGGACTGCCACGATGACATTCGGCATATCCTTGATGCCCAAGGCCATTCTGTCCTCTAGGTAGACTTGTTTACTCGTCCCCCAGTCGTCGCCGTCAACCTCTTCGAGTTGTGAAGGTCATCTTTGATGGTAGGACTCTTCCATCCTCTGTCATTCTTGCTGGTGCCAGGTGCTCTGTCCAGGAGTATATTCCTTCTCCTCGGCTTTGTAACAAGTGCTGGAGGTTTGGGCATGGTGCCCTCCGCTGCTCTGGGACTCTCTCTCTCTCTGTCCTTTGTGTGGAGGTGAAGGTCACTCTAAGGCGGAGTGCACTTCTCCCCAAGCTCGCTGTCTCAACTGCGGTGAGGCCCATCCTACCTTCTCCGTACCTGTATCCATTACAAGCTTGAGGCAGCCGTCCTCAACTTGAAGCACCGGGAGCGTTTATCATTTCCCGAGGCGAGGCGCCAGGTTCGCCGGCTCCCACCTTATGCTAACATCTCTTATGCTCGCGTGTTGCGCTCTTCCTCTCCTCGTCCTTCCCACCTTCCTCAGACTCTCAACCGTTTCCGGGCCTTGGACCCTGATACGCCCACTGCCCCCCTCCTCTCTTCCTTTGAGTTCTGTCCCGAAGGGTCCCCCTCCTGGTCGTCTGTCTGGGGTTCCCCTTCTTTCTACCCGGTCTGTCATGTCTCCTGTGTCTTCTTCCTCATCTCCCTTCGATCCTCCTTCCCATCCTTCTCCTCCTTCTATTGACTCTCCATGCCGCCTGTCGGTGCAGGCGGATGTCCATCGCTCTCCTAACGGCAATCGTGTGTGCTCTCGGTCAGCTTCTCCTGTTGAGACGCTGGAATCCGTTGCCCGGTACGTAGTTGCTGCGACACTGGTCTCTTTACATCAGAAGCGTAAGCCTGGCTCCTCTCCTCCCTTCTTCCTGGCGGGTAAGAAGGCTTCACTTTCTTCCTTGGCCCCTACTACTGGCTCTATTGCTCCTTCCCCTCCCATTTCAGTGGTTGCGCCCCCTGTTCCTGCTATGGAGGTTTCTTTGGCCCCTGCTTCCCTCTCGGTTGCTGCCCTTGCTGAGGTGTGGTCCCCTCTTTCTACTCCCCCTCTTCCTGCTGCTGTCCTTGACTGCTCCTCTCCGTTGTCTCCTCCTCCGGACCCTGCCCACCCACCTCTGGTCTGTTATTCCGCTTCCTTCTCTCCGTCTTTGCTCAGTTTACCCATGCCCCCTAACCCTGACTTTGCTGATCCTGATCCCGACCCTGATCTTCTTTAACGTGCTCTGTTGCTCTTTTGCCTTTGTTTCTTCCTTGTTCTCTGTTGTTGTCCTTTCTCTTCTCGTCGATGTCTATTCTTCAATGGAACGTGCGAGGTTATTACGCCAATTTCCTCGAACTTCAACTTCTAATTTCGCGGTTTTCGCCCCTTTTTGTCTGTCTCCAGGAGCCAATGCTTGGTGCTCGTCCTGGTCGTTTTCGTGGCTATTCCTTTCTCTCCCCATCCCCCCCCCCCCAGCCGTTGCTGGGGCTTCTAATTCTTCTGCTCTCTTGATTCGTGCTGATGTTCCCTTTGTCCCCTTACTTTTTCCTTCGCCTCTCCATTGTTCTGCTGCTCGTATCTTTGTGAGGAAATGGTACACAGTTTGTTCCATTTATCTCCCCCCGAGTGTCCCGCTTTCTCTTCCTGATTTGAAACACCTCCTGGACTCCTTGCCGGAGCCTGTGCTCCTGCTGGGTGATTTCAATTGTTGTCATTCTCTTTGGGGTGATGTTCTGACGAATACCCGAGGTCGCCTTCTTGAGCCGTTTATCCTCTCTTCTTCCCTGTCTCTTCTGAATTCTGGTGAGCCCACTCATTTGGACTCTCAGACTCGCACCCTTTCCTGTCTTGATCTTTCTCTCCGCTCTTCTTCTCTTTACTTACATTTCACGTTGCAGGTTCTTGATGACCTCCATGGCAGTGACCATTTCCCCATCCTTGTTTCCTTTTTCTCTTTTTGCCCTTCCCTCTCCTTCCCTAGGTGGCAGTTTGCTGAGGCGGACTGGAACCTATTTACCCTCAGTGCTACTCTCTCTGACCTCTCCCTTCTGCCTCTCCCTCGTGCTCTCCTCCTTTTTCATGACACTGTCTTCAACGCTGCCCTCCGCTCTATTCCTCGCTCATCCTCTCGGGGTCCGCGGAAGTTCGTTCCCTGGTGGAATGCGGACTGTGCTCGGGCTGTCTGCCATAATCGTGCAGCCTGGAAGAGGCACCGCCGTCGGCAGACGGCCGATTTTTTTCTTTTTTTTTCGGAAAGCGAGTGCGGTGGCCCGTAGGGCCATCCGTACGGCTAAGCGTGAATGTTGGGCATCTTATGTCTCCACAATTACGTCCGAAACTCCTCTGCCACAGATCTGGAAGCGTATCCGCTAGATAGCGGGTAACTTCGTTCCCGATGTTTCACCGGTCCTTCACCTCCATGATACTCTTGTGGCTGACCCGTTGCAGGTCGCTTCCGCACCGGGTTCCCACTTTTCTTCTGTTAGCTCTGGTCTTCATCTTCCCCAAACTTTCCTTCTTCGTAAACCTGTCCTTGAGTCTCGTTCTTTGGATTTATGCACTCGTTTTCAGCTTCCCTATAATGATCCCTTCTCTCTCTCTGAAATTCGTTCTGCCCTGGCCCTCTCCGGTTCTACGGCGGCGGGCTCCGATGGTATTCATTATGAGATGCTTCGCCATCTCCCTCCTTGCATGTCTCAGTATTTACTGAATCTGTATAATCGGATCTGGGAGTCGTCGTCAGTCCCTAAAGACTGGCTCGATGCCGTTGTCCTCCCTGTTCGCAAACCGGGGTCTCTGGGTACTTCCACTAAGGACTTTCGCCCTATTGCCCTCACAAGTTGTGTCTGCAAACTCTTTGAACGTATGGTTAACGTTCGTCTGATGTGGTTCCTGGAACACAATCGCCTCCTCTCCCCTTCTCAATTTGGTTTCCGCAAGTGCCGCAGCACGACAGATGTCCTGGTGAACTTGGAGGTCTATATTCGTACTGCTTTTGCTGCGAAGACCTCCGTTGTTGCCGTCCTTTTTGACCTAGAAAAGGTTTACGACACCGCTTGGCGATATCATATTCTATCTCAACTTCATTCTTTTGGCTTCGTAGTCATCTCCCTCTCTTTCTCCGCAGCTTCCTCTCTCGTCGTTCCTTTCGGGTGCGACTTGGTACCACTCTCTCTGCCTCTTTTCAGCAATACGAAGGTGTGCCCCAAGGTAGTGTTCTGAGCACTTCTCTTTTTTTCTGTTTGCCCTCAATGGTCTTCTTTCCTCTCTTCCTTCAGGTGTCTTCTCCGCTCTGTGTCGATGATCATACCCTTTGCTGTCAGGGTGATGATTCGCCTCTCCTTCAGCGCCGGCTTCAACTTGCAATTGATACCGTGTCGTCTTGGGCCACCAATCATGGCTTCAAGTTCTCTACTTCCAAGACTTGTGCCATGACTTTTACTCGGAAACGGGTCGTTCCTCGTCCCTCTTTGTCACTCTATGGTCATCCCCTTGAGTACAAAAATTCCGAAGCTTTTGGGGTTATTCCTTGACATTCGTTTGTCTTGGTCTCCCCATATCTCTTCCCTCGGTGTTGAGTGCTCTAAGGCCCTTACCCTCCTTTGGGTATTGTCCCATACTTCTTGGGGGGCAGATAGGCGCACTCTCCTTGCTTTACATTCCTCTCTCGTCCTGTCTAAGCTCGATTATGGTTGCCCTGCTTATTCGTTTGCTTCTCCTTCAACTCTTCGCCGTCTTGATGCTTTGCACCATACTGGGTTGAGCCTCAGTTCTGGTGCCTTTCGTTCGACTCCCGTCCTTAGCTTGTATGTTGACCCTGGCTTCCTGTCTCTCCAGGACCGCCGTGATCGCTACTGTCTTCACTATCTTGCGCAGTCCTTACAACATCCTTCCTCTCGCCTCTGTCATGCTTTAACTTTTACCCCTCTTGCGGTTCCTGTTCCTCTTCACCACCTCCCTCTTTCTGTCCGGTTATCTCGCCTACAGGATTCTCTTTCCATTCGTATTTCTAATGTTTCTCCTCGTGTTCCTTCTTTGCCCCCATGGAGAGTCCCTCTTCCGCGGTTTTGTACATCCTTGACCCACATCACTAAAGCTTTTACCCCTCCTACGGTTCAAAAAGGCCTTTTCCTTGAGCACTTTTCTTCCCACTCCTGCTCCGTTTCTGTCTTCACCGATGGGTCTAAGTCGGCGGACGGTGTTGGCTACTCTGTTGTTTTTCCTGATCGCACTTATATGTGTCGCTTACCTCCGGAGACTAGCATCTTTACAGCGGAGCTTTATGCTATTCTCTCTGCTCTTCGTCTCCTGCTTTCTCGTTGTCAGTCTTCCTTTGTAGTTGTTGTTGACTCTCGTAGTGCCCTCATGGCTTTCGGGTCCTTTAACCCGGTTCATCCAGTAGTTGTCGAGATCCAGCATTGGCTGTTTCTTGTTCACAGTAAATTTAAGTCGGTTGAGTTTTGTTGGGTTCCCAGCCATATTGGTGTGTCTTTAAATGAGCGTGCAGATGCTGCCGCCAAGGAAGCTATTCGCTCTTGTCCCATCTCTCGTAAAGGTATTCCATATTCCGACTTTTACCTGGTTAACCATTCCTCCGTCCTTACCCGTTGGCAGGCTTCTTGGTCGTCTGTTACTGGTAACAAACTACGTACCCTTAAATGTTGTGTTTCCTCGTGGCCGTCCTCCTACCACCGTAACCGGCGATGGGAAACAGCTCTGGCGAGGTTGCATATTGGCCATACTCGCTTAACCCGTGGTCACTTGATGGAGTGACCTGACTCGCCCTGCTCCTTATTGTCCTAATTACATTGTCCCTCTTACGGTCGTGCATGTCCTTCTTGAATGTCCTGACTTCCAGGACGAGCGTGTGTCTTGCTTTCCGACCGCCCCTCGCGGTCGCCTGTCCCTCAATAGAATTCTTGGTGACTCGGATACTTTTGATATCGTTCGCCTTATGCGTTTTTGTTCTTGTATTGGCATCCTTGGTGATATTTAGTGCCCTCTGATTATTCCGCACATTTGATGGTGCTACATAGCCTTCCCGGTTTGGTGCCTTCTTTTGATAATTAATTACTTACTTCTATTTTGACGCCCGGGTGCTAGAGGAGGCATACTTTTGCTCCCGTAGAATTGTAGTACCCAATGTATCGAGCGAGGGGAACCTTTTATTGTCAATCCCCCTTTCGTCGCTAAACCCGATATCGACGGACTGATGGTTCTTAAGGTGGCGTTTGTGGGGCGTATACTCACGACGCACCCCTAGGGGGCCCTGGCATAATCGGCGATAGCTTGCTGTTGGGTGTCCTGCCTCTAATTGTGGCTCCATGGTGGGTATGGTGGGCACATTCGTGGATGAATTTATCACTCTTCGTCTGTATGTCATTGAATGTTTCTGTTGTACCCTCTCGGGCTCGTGGGGTGGGCGACCAAGCCCCCGAGTCGGCCTGTCTTGGAAGACCGGGCTCTCTAGCCTCCGCTGCATTGGTCCCCGACTGTTACGAACCCGGATCCAGCGTCCGAGCATGGAGCAGTAACGACCACGCCATCTGTGGGTCAGCTCCCGAAACCCCCGCCAAACGGACGTCGACACCTAGTGAGGACGGTGAATACTGGCCACAAGGGCCAGTTTCCAGTCCTGTGCAGCTCACAACACCGCCGCTGCTGACCTCTGGTGAGGTGGTGCTCAGACTACAACGCCATCTATGAAGTGGATGTGTCGGGCGTTTGTGTCTGAGCCTGTAAGTGAGGTGTTTTAGTGTCCCAGTTGTTGATGACGTGTCTGCTTACAGAGTCGACCTGGGACTGCTGTGATGGGAGTTGAGTCAGTCTACCCGAGGCAGCCAGTCTCCATACCTTGAACTTTGCTGCAGCTGTTGTGAAGTCGTCCCCCCGGAAGAACACTGTGGTGTGTTAGCCTGCCAGTGGAGTGGCAGTAAAAGGATTTACCTGGGACCGACTGTTGGAGACGATCATCCACTGGGGTACTGAAGACAGGAGAGTGATTAGTGGTGTCACACGAGGCTCCTGTCTAGGGCGTTCCCCGTTTATCGTTCGTGGAGTGGCCGGACCAGCCTTGTTGGCTCAGAACCTGCCAGCAGATCAGCTGGACGTGTGGTTGACGGCCTCCACGGCGGTGCCCCAGTGGACCTGTGTTTTGGCTGACCTGTGGCCAGGGTAGGCTCAACTTCCTTGGAGAATTCGTTGTGTGGCCACGAAGAAAGCACCGAGGACTCAGCACATAACTTCTGGATCCAGAGTCTTCAGCAGAAGACTATATTATGAATAATCCCCTTGTCTAGTGTTAATACCCCTCCCCCTTGTGCACTGTTTTATTTTATATATTTAATCGGTGATGGTAATAATTATAATATTAAGTTCTTAGCTTCTTTCCCTACTCCCTTTAAGTTACTGGCGTCACGGATCTCATCCCTTGATAGCCACTACTGGCTTGGGAACGGATATATATATCTTCTTCTAACAACATCAGAGTAAGGACCCCGTTGCGTCCCGAGAGGGCCGTAACACCGACCTTGCTCCTCCTTTGACTCCTCTGACTTCTTCCCCCTGCTCCCCTCCCTCCTCTGTGGTTGGGTCGAGCCTCAAGCCCCCAGTGATGACCACTTCGTCCCCTTGTGCGGCTGTCTCTCGTTGTGACTACTGCGCCTTTTGACCCCTCTCTCTCTAGGGGTTCTCAATGCCGTTCGCGCCAAAGCTGCACTCGCTTGTTTCCTTCGCGTACTGATGCTTATCAGCCTTGTTTGGTCCTGCTTCATGGGCCAAATACTTTGATCTCCTCCCTCTTGATTCTGTGCCTCCTGACGATTTCTCCCTTTATCGGCATCTTGTTGATTCCGTGGATGCGTCTGCTACCTTCAACCCCACTCGTCTCGG
The DNA here is from genome assembly GCF_040958095.1 of Procambarus clarkii. Classification (NCBI taxonomy): domain Eukaryota; kingdom Metazoa; phylum Arthropoda; class Malacostraca; order Decapoda; family Cambaridae; genus Procambarus; species Procambarus clarkii. The sequence continues at coordinate 9,289,199 of NC_091214.1, read as the reverse complement.
TACACATGTCGTTGCTGCTCCTTCTCAGGATGCAGCTTCCCACTTGGCTGCCTTATCCTGCCTTGGCGAGATTCCTGTTCGGGTCTCAAAGAACGCTCAGTTGAATGCCAGTGTCGGCACTATTCTTCTCCAGCCCCATGTTGCGACCGGTGTTCGGAATCTGCAGGACTGCCACGATTATATTCGGCGTATCCTTGATGCCCAGGGCCATTCCACTCCGGGTGGACACGTTTACTCGTCCCCCTCGTGGTCGTCGCCGTCAACCCCTTCGGGTTGTGAAGATTACCTTTGATGGTAGGACCCTTCCACCCTCTGTCATTCTTGCTGGTGCCAGGTGCTCTGTCCAAGAGTACATTCCTTCTCCTAGGCTCTGTAACAAGTGCTGGAGGTTTGGGCATGGTGCCCTCCGCTGCTCTGGGACTCTCTCTCTCTCTGTCCTTTGTGTGGGGGTGAAGGTCACTCTAAGTCGGAGTGCACTTCTCCCCAGGTTCACTGCCTCAACTGCGGTGAGGCCCATCCTACCTTCTCCCGTGCATGTATCCATTACACGCTAGAGGCAGCCGTCCTCACCTTGAAGCACCGGGAGCGTTTATCTTTTCCTGAGGCAAGGCGCCAGGTTCGCCGGCTCCTGCCTTATGCTAACGTCTCTTTATGCTCGCGTGTTGCGCTCTTCCTCTCCTCGTCCTTCCCACCTTCCTCAGACTCACAACCGTTTCCGGGCATTGGACCCTGATACGCCCACTGCCCCCTCTCCTCTGTTCCTTTGAATTCTGTCCCGAAGGGTCCCCCTCCTGGTCCTCTGTCTGGGGTTCCCCTTCTTTCTACCCGGTCTGTCATGTCTCTGTGTTTTCTTCCTCGTCTCCCTCCGATCCTCCTTCCCATCCTTCTCCTCCATCTATTGACTATCCCCGCCACCTGTCGGCGTGGGCTGATGTCCATCGCTCTCCTAACGGCCGTCGTGTGTGCTCTCGTTCAGCTTCTCCTGACGAGACGCTGGAATCCATTGCCCGGTACGTAGTTGCTAGGACACCGGTCTCTTTAAGTCAGAAGCGTAAGCCTGGCTCCTCTCCTTCCTTCTCCCCGGTGGGTAAGAAGGCTTCGCTCTCTTCCTCGGCCCCTACTACTGACTCTATAGCTCCTTCCGTTCCCGTTTCGGTGGTTGCGCCCCCTGTTCCTGCTATGGAGGTTTCTTTGGCCTCCGCTTCCCTCTCGGTTGCTGCCCTTGCTGAGGTGTGGTCCCCTCTTTCTACTCCCCTTCTTCCTGCTGCTCTCCTTGACTGCTCCTCTCGATTGTCTCCTCCTCCTCCTCCTCCGGACCCCGCCCGCCCACCTCTGGTCTGTTCTCCCGCTTCCTTCCCTCCGTCTTTGCTCAGTTTACCCATGCCCCCAAACCCTGACTTTGCTGACCCTGATCTTCTTTAACGGGCTGTGTTGCTCTTTCGCCTTTATTTCTTCCTTGTTCTCTGTTGTTGTCCTTTCTCTTCTCGTCAATGTCTATTCTTCAATGGAATGTTCGAGGTTATTACGCCAATTTCCTCGAACTCCAACTTCTGATTTCGCGGTTTTAGCCCCTTTGTGTCTGTCTCCAGGAGCCGATGCTTGGTGCTCGTCCTGGTCGCTTTCGTGTCTATTCCTCCCCCTCCCCTTCCCAGCTATTGCTGGGGCTCTTAACTCTTCTGCTCTCTTGATTCGCTCTGATGTTCCCTTTGTCCCCTTACTTTTTCCTTCACCTCTCCATTGTTCTGCTGCTCGTATCTTTGTGGGGAAATGGTACATTGTTTGTTGCATTTATCTCCCCCCCAAGTGTCCCGCTTTCTCTTCCTGATCTGAAACACTTACTGGACTCCTTGCCGGAGCCTCCGCTTCTACAAAGATTCCACGAAGCTTTCGGGGTTATTCTTTGACACTCGTTTGTCTTGGTCACCCCATGTCTCTTACCTCCGTGTTGAATGCTCAAAGGCCCTTAACCTACTAAAGGTTTTGTCCCATACTTCTTGGGGAGTGGATAGGCGCACGCTTCTCTATTTGCATTCCTATCTCGTCCTGTCTAAGCTCGATTATGGTTGCCTTGCATATTTTTCTGCTTCTCCTTCTACTCTTCGCCGTCTTGATCCTTTGCACCATACTGGGTTGCGCCTCAGCTCTGATGCTTTTCGTTCAACTCCTTGCCTCAGCTTGTATGTTGACACTGGCTTTCTGTCTCTCCAAGTTCGCTGTGATCGCTACAGTCTTCGCTATCTTGCGCGATCCTTACAGCATCCTCACTCTCGCCTCTATCGTGCTTTGACTTTTACCCCTCCTGTAGTTCCTGTTCCTCTTCACCACCTTCCTCTTTCTGTCCGTTTGTCTCGCTTACAAGATTCTCTTTCGGTTCGTATTACTAATGTTTCTCCTCGTATTGTTCCCTCCTTGCCCCCGTGGAGGGTCCCCCTTCCCAAATTTTGTACTTCTCTCTGACCTGCATCACTAAAACTTTTACCCCTCCTACAGTTCTGAAACGCCTCCTCCTTGAGCACTTTTCTTCTCACTCCCACTTCGTTCCCATCTTCACCGACGGGTCAAAGTCTGCTGACAGTGTGGGCTACTCTGTTGTTTTTCCTGACCACACTTATATGTGTCGCCTTTTTCCAGAGGCTAACATCTTCTCAGCAGAACTCTATGCTATTCTCTCTGCTCTTCGTCTCCTGCTTTCACATAGGGCAATCCTCTTTCGTGGTAGTTGTGTACTCTCATAGTGCCCTCATGGCTTTAGGGTCCTTTAATCCAGTCCACCCTGTCGTCATCGAGATTCAACATTGGCGGTTTCTCATCTCCAGTAAATTTAAGTCGGTTGCGTTTTGCTGGGTTCCCAGCCATGTTGGTGTCTCTTTAAATGAGCGTGCGGATGCTGCCGCTAAGGATGCTATCCGCACTTGTCACATCTCCCATAAAGGTGTTCCTTATTCCGACTTTTACCCAGTTATTCATGCCTCCATCCTTGCCCGATGGCAGAGTTGTTGGTCTTCTGTTATTGGTAACAAACTGCGTACTCTTAAGAGTCGTGTGTCCCAGTGGCCTTCCTCCTGCCACTGTAACCGGCGGTGGGAAACGGCTCTGGCTAGGTTATGTATTGGCCATACCCATTTAACTCACGGTCACTTAATGGAGCGCCACCCTGCTCCTTATTGTCCAAATTGCATTGTCCCTCTTACGGTTGTACATATCCTTGTTAAATGTCCTGACTTCCAGGACGAGCGTGTGTCTTGTTTTCCAACCATCCACAGCGGTCGCTTGTCCCTCGATAGAATTCTTGGCGACTCCGATACTTTCGATATCGTTCGCCTTATGCGTTTTTGTTCTCGTATTGGCATCCTTGGTGATATTTAGCGCCCTCTGATTATCCCACACATTTGATAGTGCTACATAGCCTTTCCGGTTTGGTGCCTTCTATTGATAATTACTTACTTGGTGGAGGGTTATATATTACTGCTACTACTATTCTTGGTCCTCCCATTGTCATGGTGCCTGCTATGTAGTCTTTGAAATCCTCACAGCCCGGGATAGCCATCTCCTTGAAACTCCATTCCTTTCTCATGAGTAGGACCACTCTGCCTCCTCCCCTACCTTTCCTCTCTTTCCTTATTACTGTGTACTCTTGGGGAAACACGGCATTCATTATGATTTCTGAGAGTTTTGCCTCAGTGAGTCCGATTACATCTGGGTTCACTTCTTGTGCTCTTTCCCTTTGTTTACTTGCCTTGCCTGTAATCCTATCTATGTTAGAGTACATTACCCTGAAACTGACTCTCTTCTGCTTCTCTTCTAGGGGGGGACCTGTGGAATCTGGGGTGAGCTAGAGCTGGGAGAATCTGGTACAGTGCGACTGGTGGAGGAGGAAGGGCTTGGGGGGGGGGGAGATAGGGGGAGAGTTGGGGGGGGGTGAGAGGGGGAGGGTTGGGGGGAGAGTGAGAGGGGGAGGGTTGTGGGGGGGGTGATAGGGGGAGGATTGGGGGGTGTGGGAACTAGGGAGGAGGCTTGGGGGAGCATGGGGGGGAGGAGAGGCTTGGGGGGATGGGGGAGAAGGAGGGGGGAGGGTTTAAAAGTGTGGGGGGAAAGGGAAGGCTGAGGTGGGTGAGGAAGAGGGGGAGGGCTTAGGGGGGTGGGGGAGAATGGAGGGCTTGGGTGTGGGAGAGATGGGATGGCATGTGGGAGAAGGGAGGGCTTGGGGGATGGGGGAGAATGGAGGTCCTGGGGAGAGGGGTGAGTGGGAGGAGGGGGGTGAGTAGGAGGAGGGTGGGTGGGTGGGGAGAGGGTGCTCTAGGTGGGTACCAATTGGGGGGCTGACAGGGGGATGGGGCAGGTAGGGTGTCTGTTGTTTAGAATGTGGGGGTGGTGCTCCACTCCCTGTGGCTGTTGCTGTTTGAGAAGGGTTCCCCACTCCCCTCTGGGATTGTAAGGTTCGGGGTTGTGGTGCTCTGATTCCTTTCTCTCTCCCTGCGCTCCTTCCTCGCGTTTGCTGCCTGCCTTCTCTCTTCCCTTGACAACGAGTCACACTGACTCGTTGTCATTCCCTCTACAGGAATACTTTTTTGAACTTCAGTACATTTGCTAGACCGCTCTTCCTTGCTAACAGTTCCTCTTTCGTGTTCTCGCTCATGAATACCATCTTTATCATTCGGTTTGTCCTTATACTTTCCAAGCCAGAAAACCTTTTCAGCATTTTGGTCAGTTTCCTCCATCCTTACCTCTTTAAGGATCTCGGTAACTATGTCTTTGTTCTTGTCTCTCCGCTCCTTTGGGCTGGTCCCTGTTTGCTCATTAATGCATGCAACTACTGTTCTTTTTCTCTCTATCAGCCGGCTAGTACATCTAGCTGCTTCCTGAGAGGAAGCCACTTCCATGGCAACTTCCCTAACTGCAGACCTTGCTTCAGGGGCTCCTTTAAAACATTTCAGAAAATGAGGGCTGTATTTTGAAGGTCCCCTCCACAGTAGCATTCCCATCTCCCTGAGGTACGGTTTGTGTCTGGTATTGCAGAGGAGTCTCCTTCAGGCTTCTTATCTCCTCCTTTGCTGCCCTTGTTTCATTCTGCAGGTTGGCTACTGTCTCCCTCATTACCCTCAGTCCTTCACTGAATTCATCCCACATTTGCTGGAATACTCCCTTCATCCAGGCTTCCTGTTCCACCCCATCCTCTGAGTTTGTTCCAGCTGTGATTGTCCTCCTGTGTTTGTCACCCCGAGTTCGTGTCCCTGCGATGTTTTCCCTATGAGAGAGAGAGGGAGGGAGGGAGGGAGGGAGGGGGAGAGAGAGAGGGCGAGAGGGGGAGAGAGAGAGGGAGAGAGAGAGA